>NC_047675.1:18995363-19295363 GCF_011762505.2 Arvicanthis niloticus | reverse complement strand
AGCTGTGATGGAGGGTATTGTTAATATTCTGTCTAAGCTTTGCCCCACAGTTACCTGGCAACAGCCAGGTATGCCTAATACTATAAAAGGGGCTGCTTGTCCCCTTATCACACCCTTGCTCCTTTCTTGCTCGCTTGCTCTGTCCTCTCGTTCCTGCCCCCTCTCTCCACATGCTCATGGCTGGCCTCCCCTCCTCTACCTCTTTATTCCCCCCCCCCCCCCGCCTTTCACTGCCTCTATTACCCTCTTACCTCCCTTCCCCATGCTCTGAATAAATTCTATTCTACACTATACCATCATGTGGCTGGTCCCTCAGGGGGAAGGGATGCCTCAGCACGGGGCTGCCAAGGCACGCCCTTCCCCCACACCTCACCACACCTCCATAGAACATATCCCCCCACTCTTTATCTTTTTAGAAACATATCAGGTATGGAGTGAGCCGAGGTGCTAAAGATGTTTGCCCATGTTCCTTCTATGTTTCTTTTTTTTTTTTTTTTAAAGATTTATTTGTTTTATTTGTTTATTTTATGTATATGTGAGTGCACTGTTGCTGTCTTCAGACACACAAGAAGAGGGCATTAGAACCCGTTATAGATGGATTTGAGCCACCATGTGGTTGCTGGGAATTGAACTCAGGACCTCTGGATGAGCACCCAGTGCTCTTAACCACTGAGCCATCTCTCCAGCCCTCCTTCTATGTTTCTTAAGCTGGAGTGAGGGAGTGCACGGAGACCCTGGCTCACTCACTTGCTCGCAGATGTATCTGCTAATCTGGTAGACTTTGTACATATGCAGGACTCTCTGCTTTTTCACGACTTTAAAGTGTTGGCTATCCAGACATTAAGGGCCATTGGATGGGCAGCGTAGAACCAGGGGAAGCAGATGTGGTCCACACAGCCATGAACTGCTTATGCATCAGCCACCACTGAGTCCCACAACTTGCAACTGCCAGCAGAGGACATCATCTATCCATGGACATCGGGATGAAAACCTAACCACGTTCAAGAGCAGGCGACTTCAGCAGCCCGGTTCTTCTCCCACAGTGTGGCCAGTGTTTCTTCAGTGACTTCCAGGGACCAAGCTCCATCCATCAACCGCCAAGTACCACTACAGAGTCCAGATCATGGTGCCTGTTCTACAAGTGAAGAAAGTGGACTGTACGAGGGCTAGACAATTTGCCCAGCCAGCCAACTATTTAGGACCACCAGCAGGGTTTGACCCAGAGCCACCTACTCAAGAGACTCATTACACATAGCTGAGAGCAGAGGGCAGACAGTCCTTATTATAAAGAACCCATGAGTCCAGGCTTCAGATATTCAGCTTGAATATGTGTGTAAAAGTCAAAGGGGAGATGACACACAATGACCACATTATGGATTACCGGGCTATTGACTACTTATGTCTGTTTGTCTCCCAAAGACACTCTGCCTGCTGCACTAGCAATCCCAGCATGCTTCTCCTTGAGCCACTGGTTTCCATGTGACACACTGTGATCACCAAGCAGCCAGGTGGCCTTCCAGGTGCTTGGGGCATGCAGGAGTAGGAGCGAGGTCCCCATTGTTCACCAGCTTATCTCTATGCCATCTCAGCTCCACTCAGCTCCTCCCACCTTCCAGAAACCTAGAGGGAGCTGTGAGCCTGACTCATCTATCACTCGCTAACAAGAGATTCATGAAACCTTCAGTTCCTTCCCAACCCACACTCAGCCAAGAAGGAGGTTTCAGTGCCCAGACCCTGTAGGATGTCGGGGCTCCTTGCAGCCTTGCAGCCAGTCACAGAAATATCTGTGGGTACACAGAACAGACCTGTTCATCAGCCCCACCTTGCTGAGCCCCTCCCGGGGTCACATCACAGTCTGAGAAAGGTGGCCCCAGTAGCTTCGTTTGCATACTTCTTGGAAAGACAAGGTGCCCTCTGTGACTGTGACTTGCCTCTAGGCCCAAAGGAAAATGAGCCTCAAGACAATCCTGTTTCACATGTCCTTACCAAATATCCTTGGAGAGGAACCAAGATGAACTTGCCTTATCTTGAATCAGGCTTAGCAATCAGCTAGGATACGGGGAACTGCCAACTTACAAGGAGAGACTCAGAACTCTTGAGGTTTGCATGATCTGACAGGTGCACCTGGGCCTTCCTATCTTGTATTGAGGACTGCGACCCCTGCCTGCTGAGCTCTCCTAGAAGATATGGTAAAGTTTCAGGGGGCCTGGGAAGCACCCTTAGGCCTTGGAAACAGGCAAGAGGCTGGCAGGAAGAAGCAATACCTGATCCAGGCCTTCAGGTGAGGGTGGATGTGGTCTCATCTAAAGTAGCCAAGATTGGACCCAACCTAGGAGTCTACAAAGAGACCAAGGGAACAGAAGACATTGGTCCTACAAGGTGTGTGTGTGTGTGTGTGTGTGTGTGTGTGTGTGTGTGTGTGTGTGTGCCTTGTTGGAACACAGATGGAAGATGGTTCCTATGAACTGCTCTTAATGACTGGAAAATGGTACCTTCAATCATCATGAATTTAAAGTAGAATCATCACACCATCTATATGCCACTCACATACCATACACATCATACATAGCAAAGACACACACCAAACATACACATCTACCAACCACATACACACACTCCCAAACACTCAACACAGAACACACATGTACCAAACATACATGCACATAAAACATACAACTCATGTATACACACACACACACCACCACTACCACCATACAAATTCCAGGTATATTAAGTCTGATGGTTTTGAAAGTGTGAACACAGGAGCTGGAGACATGGCTCAGCGGTTAAGAGCACTGACTGCTCTTCCAGAGATCCCGAGTTCAATTCTCAGCAATCACATGGTGGCTCGCAACCATCTGTAATGGGATCTGATGCCCTCTTCTGGTGTGTCTGAAGACAGCTACAGTGTACTCATATACATAAAGTAAACAGATAATTCTTTAAAGTGTGAACACAGTGATAACATAACCTAGGTACAGAGGAACAAGTGTGGTAGGGTCTCCACTAGTAGGTGGTCCTTAGCACACTTAGATCTGTAAATTCTGAAGAGAGGATGCTTGAAAGCAAAGTGATCGCTGTGGTGTGTGCAGCGCCCTAAACACACAGCCAGGGGCCGGAGGAGAGGAAAAGTGGAGTTACTAGCTAACAGGAATGTAGTTTCTGTTTTGCAAAACGCAAAGGCTCTGGGGATGGAGGGTGGGGATGGCTGCCCGACCATGTAGATGTACTGTTGAACTGTACACTTAAAGACAGCTAAGGTACATTTTACAGTAAATAATCATCTTAAAAGTTATACAATAACAAAGTACATGAGCACCAGAGAATAACACGAGAACACAGTCTTCATCATCTTAGCTAAAGGAGAGGCGCTTCTGTGTTTCAAGCAGGACATGAAATGCCAACTCCTTGAAGAAAATTGTTGACCAAGGCAGGCGGTTGCTGAGGCCCAAGTACTCTGGGCTGGTCTTAGGATCATAGTGAAATGTCATTTGTAAAAGTGAGAAGAGGAAGGAGAAAACAAGGAGGAGAAGGAGGTGTGGAGAGGAGGAGGACGGAGGGGGAAGGGAGGAGGATGAAGTGGAATTGTTCAGGGATTTCCTAGACAAGAAAATGAGGACAGCCACCCCACTGGGACTGACCAGAGGGAGCACCTCTCACCTTGACCTCCATGCCTGGGCCATTCCTTCAGCACCACCACTGACTCCCTTTTATTCAGTCTCTGTACTTTGTTTGTTTGTTTTGTTTTGTTTTGTTTTTCGAGACAGGGTTTCTCTGTACAGCCCTGGCTGTCCTGGAACTCACTCTGTAGACCAGGCTGGCCTCGAACTCAGAAATCTGCCTGCCTCTGCCTCCCAAGTGCTGGGATTAAAGGCGTGCGCCACCACTGCCCGGCAGTCACTGTACTTTTAAGTCATGTTCCTGATACTTTTAAACCATGTTCCTGAACTAACATCAGGAGCGGCGTGAGGCACCATCGGTGAGTGTCTGTGTGTTTGGTGTTCTGCATACACCACAGCAGTCACTCTGCCTTTAAGGCATCTTCTCCAACAAAATACTTTAGGCCAACATGTTCATGCCTCATCCAGGGAATAGACGAATGCCTGACTGCTGTTTCAAAGGCCTCTTCTTCCTCTTTTTCCTTATTTAAAGAAAATATGTATTCTATTCAATACATATATATATATATATACATATATATATACACACATATATATATGTACATATATATATACACAAATATATATATTTGGAGCTGGGGGAAGATATGTTCAGTTAATGGAAGTAGAGAAGAAGACTGAAAGAGAGGATCAGATACCCTGGGGCTGGAGCTACAGACAGGTTGTGAGCAGCCCAATGTAGGTGCTGGGAAACGGACTCAGGTTCTCTGCAAAAGTAGCATGTGCTCACAACTGCCAAGCCTTCTCTCTATAAGTGTTTTGCCTACACGTATGTGTACCACAAGTGTGTACCATGTATGTATGTATATGCTGTGTGTGCCCTGATGCCTGTGAACTCCAGAAGAAGACATTGGCTTCTCTGAGACTGAAGTTACAGACAGTTGTAAGCCATTTGTGGGTGCTGGAAATTGAACTTAAGTCCTCAAGAAAAGAAACATCTCTCCAGCCCCTTGTTCTTTTTTAACATGGTGCTGGAAGTAGAACACAAGTCCTTTAACATGATAAGCAAGTATCCAACGATTGGCTTACGTTCTTGTTCCTTTTGAGACAAGGTCTCGCTATGTAGCCCACTGTGGTTAGGGTTTTTTTGTTGTTGTTTGTTTGTTTGTTTTGTTTTGTTTTGCTTTTTGTTTTTTTGTCAACTTGTTACAAGCTGGGATTTTTCTGGAAAGAGAGAACCTCAATTAAGAAAATGTCTCTCTCTATACGGTTGGCCTGTAGGCAAATCTGTGGTGGCATTTTCTTGATTATATGGATATGAGAGGGCCCAGCCCTCTGGGAACAGAGCTACTTTGGGCAGACAGTCCTGCTTTTTATAAGAAAGCAAACTGATTAAACCAAGAAGTGATCAGCACCTAAACAGAACAGATCTATGACAGATGAAGAGCTTGAAACTGTGATAAAGAGACATCTGAGTAAAAATACCCAGGCCCAGGTGGATTCAGGGCAGAATACTACTAGAATTTCAAAGAAGAGCTACAACCAATCCACCTATAAGAAAGAAGGAAGGAAAGAAAGACAGACAGACAGACAGAGAGAGAGAGAGAGAGAGAGAGAGAGAAGGAAGAAGGGGAGGGGAGGGGAAAGGAGTAGAGGGAAAGAGAGGGAAGGAGATAAAAAGAAAGAAAAGTAAAGGGAAAGAAATAAAATGAAATGAAAAGAAAGGAAACAAGAGGAAACAGAAAGTAAATTCCCAAAACCCTTTTTTGAAGACAGTATCATGATCCAAAACCAGGTATCAAAAACAGGTAATCACACACAGATGCGCGCACACACACACACACACACACACACACACACACACATACACCACCAACAACAACAAAAACAAAATAAAAAGGAAGCCACAGGTCAATATCCCTGATAAACATAGATTCCAAATTCCTCAATAAAATACCTGCAAACTGAATACAGACATATATAAGAAAAAGTATCCACCATGGCCAAGTTGACTTTATCCCAGAGACCCAGGGATATGCAAGTCAATAAATATAATAAACCACATACACAGACTTAAAGACAAAATTCGCATGATCATCTCAATAGATGAAAAAAGGCCTTTGACAAAATCCAACATTGCTTCACGATAAAAGTCCTGAGGAAAGTAGGTTAGAGGTGACGTACTGCAACACATAGGGAAAGAAGAAGTCAACCTATCCTTATTTGCTGGAGACGTTTTATATATAAGCTATGTTGAAAATTCTACTAGCAGATTTCTCAAACCATCAGCAATGAGGCAGGATGCAGAATCAACTTGCAAAAACAAAACAGCAGCTCTCTGCAGCACCAGCAAGCACACAGCTCCAGAGGAACACACGCTTGCCCTGAGACTGTCTCCTAGAAATCTCAGAAGCTACACCCATGAAGTCTCATCAACATGGCTGCCTAAACCAGGAGCTGAACAATAATCGCAACCCCAGCAAACACGCTAACACGATGGGGGAAAGCTCACGGGCCCAACCCTACACAAAGAACTACAGGCAAGTAAGGAAGTCGAGAGCGGGAGAAACAGTCTTTCCCAGAGAAAAGCCCCAGATTGGTTCTCCAACACCAAATGGTCAGCCCCAGAATCATATACATTCAAGTTAACGTTACATGGGCTGAGCAGATTGCATTCATATATTTAGAAATTTGAGAGATGGCGAAGGGGAGAGGTTAATGTGAATGGTTGGAGGGGGGAAAGAGATGTTACATTTTAATTTCAGAAATATAAATGTAAATAAAAAAGAAAACAAAACAGAAAACACACACACAAGAAAATAGGCTGGGCAAATGACGGGGTGGAGGCTGTAAGCAGTGCTCCTCCATGGTCTCCGCTGCACTTCCTGCTTCCGAGTTTCCGCCTTGAGTTTCTGCCATAACATTCCTTCCCAAAGGGCTGTGAGCTGTAACATGAAATAAGCCCTTTCCTCCTCCCAAGTTGGTTTTTGGTCATGGTATTTATCTGGGCAATAGAAAACTACCAGTTCACCCAGGCTGGCCTTGAACTTGCAACCTGCCGTCTCAGCCACCCAAGTATCTGGTGTCATAAGCCTGGGCCACTAAGCCCGCTGTAACATGCCTGTTCTAAGAAGGCGGTTCCCCAGTGTCTGGTAATCGCTACTTTCAATTTCTCACATTCACCCCATCTTTGTAAGGCACCCACATTACCTGTGTGCCTTTGTATTTTGTTCCTATGTACTCTTCCAAGCTCTCCTATCGAATGGATGTGCAGCGGTTCTGTCCACCTGCTGATGGGCATTCAAGTGGCCTATGACCTAACTGAGCATGTGTGAGAAAGCATGTGTGTGGATGTTTTTCACGGCTCCGAGATCCGACGCAGGCTACCTGCAGCTCTCCACCATACGTGCACATTTCAAGTACATTCTAATTGTAGTGTATTCATTTTGAGAGAGAACTTTATGCCCCTCCTGTGACTGGAAATACGGATGTGCTTAAGTCAAACCTTCTCATAATAGTAATATGTTTATGAATATTTAAATGACATGACAGCCCTGTGTGTTGCATGTGAATGCTGTATGCATGCAAGTGCTGTTCTTATCTGAGAGCTGCTGCTGCCTATCAGAAGCTCTGAGCCGGAGGTCGGTTCCAAGACCCCTGCCTCCTGAAAGGAGATTAGCAGGTGTTGGAGGGGTGCTAACATTGAGCTAGACCCTCCCTGAGGGAAAAAGAGGACTTCCTGTTCAATGCCAGTCTCACAGACATGCCATCTGTAACCAGGTAACATCTCACAGAGCAAGGGGAGAAGGACTCTGCCAGACTGGAGCACTTCTCCTTTAGCCCAGAGCTCTGTTGGGGAGAAGGCCTTTTCCTGAAGCACGAGTCAGAACAAAGTTCCCACCGTGGGCCAGGTGCTGTGGTAAGTGCCTTGCAAGTAACAGCTCACTTATCACCAGCTAGGTAGAACTACCTGACAAGCAGGGGAGAGGTTACACAAGCTCACTCTCTGTTGTTTACCATGTGGACGAGGTTTGCGATCCAGCTAAGCTTCATTCCAAGTTTTGTGCACAGGAGAGAACAGAGCCCCAGGCCCAGGCAGAAGCCTCACAGAACTGTGTTCAAGCTCTGTGCTCAAAGTTCACTCCCAGAAGCCAAATGCCAGCCCCCCCCCCCAACCCACAGCAGCTAGAGTCTGCTCATAAACTCAGAACCTACAGCCCTGCCACACAGAGCAGTGCCACCTTTGAGATGTGTGGCTGTGTGGAGCCTTGGGCTTATTAACTAGATGTTTGTACCACCCCAGCCTCTTAATTCCTGTGCTGGCATTGGTCCTAGAGATGGCACTGAGGGATGACTGGGGCATGAAAAAGAAACCTCATGTGTAAGACAGAAGATCCTAATTTATCTCCAAAGGACTCAGCAACTCATAGGACACTTTCATGCCTGGTTTTTTTTTTTTTTTTTTTTTTTTTTTTTGGTTTGGTTTGGTTTGGTTTGGTTTTGGTTTTTTTTGTTTTGTTTGTTTGTTTGTTTGTTTTGGGTTTTTTGTTGTTGTTTTTTGTTTTGTTTTGTTTTGTTTTGTTTTTGTATGTTATGACCCAGAGAAGAGATGCCATTTACAAACCTAGAAAGAGGCCTCTCAAAAGAGAGGTCAGTCTCCTAGAACCTGGCCTCTGAGTTCCCCAGCCCCAAGAACCATGAGAAAGAAGTATTTGCTGTTTAAGCTGTCAGGCTGAATGAACTGTGGCATCAGTTCCCTACCTGGTTCCTTCTTGGGAGCTCTGCCTGTCCACGGGGAGAATGGCCTGACCTGCTGAGGGACAGGCCTGCAGCGAGGTCCCGACAAGCCATCCTAGTGAATGTCAAACACCGTATATGCACCGTATATGACTGTCACAACAATAGTGTGGGACATGGGGACACGAAGTCCTCTCAACAAGCAAACTTAGGAATAAGTCTTTTAGCAAGTAGTGGATTTCCAACAGTTGTCACACTTTAAAGCTGTGGATACCCAGTGTTGGGAAAAGAACATGGCAGGCCTGGCCTGGTCCTAACCCTTATAAAATTTGCATTCAGCAGGAAACAAAATTAGCAGGGAAGCAACTGGCAAGTAAGTGACTTCATGTTCCAGCAAGAGCCACAAAGATGCTGAAAGAGAAGAATGTTAGGAGGGACCTGGAGTGAGACACTGTTCCGAAAAGGCCTTCCCGATGACCTAGGATGTTTAGACTTAAGTGACATCAAAGATTTCTCGAAAAGATGAGGCAGTTGCCAGAGAGTAGACTGCCGGATGACAGTGAGCCTTCTGAGATAAATGTTTATGACGTGCAAAATCCCTGAGCTTGAAGTAGCTGAGCCAGAGCTGAGAGATATGAGAAAGTCTAACCATACAGAGCCTGGAAGACATGTAGGAAATTAATGCTCCATTCTGATAGAACAGAACTATTTTCCTGAAAGAACATGGCTGCATGAGCGTCTCAGAAGGAACTCAATGTACAGAACACAAGCCACAGGGGCGAGAACAAAGGGTGCCCACTTGGAGGATGTCAAAGGAATCCAGGTGAGGGGTGCGTGCGGCTCAGACATGACACAGATGGATATGGCGCAGACAGTGGAACATGATCCCCGTCTGGGATGAGTGTTGAAGGCCTAGAGGACAGACACGTTGACATATTAGATACAGAGTGTGGCAGCTTGAGCAGGACATGAGGACAAATCAGAAAGAGCTATGTGCTTGACCCCAAGCTGCCAAGCACTGTTGCTGCTTAGATAATGTGGTGAGGAGGAGAGCGGGGGAATTTGGAGGATATTCAGGCTGAGATGTCTGTTAGACATTTGTGAAGCCCTGGACTGTGGTGTGTGATGACCAGGAAGAGTTCTAGATCGGAAGTTCCAGTCTTAGATAAAAAAAAAAAATGTCAAGTATTCTGGAGGTTTGGTATCTGATCATACCACCCATAGTGACAGAATGGTCTGATAATGAGAGCCTCAAATCTCTAATGCTCAGTAGTATGGATGAAGAATATACACAATACATTCACATACACAATACATTCCCCTCTTGGAGACCTCAGTATCCTCATTAAAATTCCCAGGTAAGTCCTGCAGCCAAAACAAAAAACAAAAACAAACAAACAAAAACACGCCAGATACATCTTTTACTTAGGGCCTTTTTCTTGTATTTGCTCATGGAAATATTTTTTCACATATACTATTGATTAACATCACAGGCACCAAGCAGGTCAAGAGTCAACTAGGGTCTTCAGGAATGAGTGGAATCCGTGTGCCATTGGCCCAGGAGAGTATCTGGAGCAGAGGTCATCTGGCTTCTGCAGTAGCATACCAGGGAGAGTGTGTTTTTAGCCTTGTGGCCATAGGGTGTGTGTTGCAACTTCTGACCTCTGCCACTATAGCACAGGAGCCTCAGACAACATGTAGACACCTGGGACCAGCTACGCTCCAGTAGCACCACAGGCCAGATGTGGCCCATGGGCCCGTAGGTGTTGACGTCACTCCCTGATGCCCAGATAAGGAGATACAAAGAAGGTAAAAGGCAGAAGGAGAAGGGAGACTAGGAGCGTGGGAGAGGTGAGTGTTCAGCACCTGGAGGAGATCCAGGAGATAACCAGAAGGAGGGAGACACTCTCCTTGAAGCATGGATCATCTCAACGACCTGGGTGTCCTAGTTTTGGGTTACTATCACTGTGATGAAATGCTAGGAGCAAAGCAACCAGGGGTGGAAAGGGTCTATTTGGCTTACACTTCCATCTCACTGTTCATCCTTGAAGGAAGTCAGGGTGGGAACTCAAACCGGGCAGGAACCTGGAGGCAGGAGCTGATGCAGAGGCCATGGAGGAGTGCTGCTTACTGGCTTGCTCCTCATGGCTTGATCAGCCTGCTTTCTTATAGAACCCAGGACCAGACCTAAGGATGGCACCACCCACAATGGGATGAACCCTCCCCATCAATCAATAATTAAGGAAATTCCTCCCAGCCTGATCTGTCTATTGAAGTTCTCTCCTTTCAGTTAACGTTAGCTGTGTCAAGTTGACAAGAAATTAGCCAGCAGGACCTTATCCTGAGTGATCACTGTCTGCCTTACTGAGAGGTCACCTACCCATATTCTGAGGAGAATACAAGCAGATAGGCCTGCAGCCAGGCTCGGCCTCCCTCCTGGTAGGGCTATACCAAAGCCCACCTCCCTCCCACACTCAGCCTAGGACCCAGACCACATGTCCTCCTCAGCCCCTGTCCCTCTGCCAGCTATGCTTCCCCTCCCTCTGTCCCTGTCACATGAAAAGGGAACTTGGCCAGGAAACAGCTGATCAGAGAATTAACAAATGCCAGCATCTCTGGTGCCCACGACAGCAAGGAGAGATCCAAGAAGACACTGATATTTATTTATCTCGAGTTTTCTTTCAGATCTAGCAATGTGACAATAACACATGTCACTGTCAGCCCAGGCCCTGCTGGCAGGCAACACCTTGAAAACTCTGCCGAGGTTCAGAAAATAAACAGCAGACACTCTGATTCCAGTGATAAGACGCTGGTGTAAGGCGAGCCTCCTGGGATCCATAATCTGGAATCGTCAAGGGATTGGAATTGTCTGCCTTTTTGATAAAAGATGTCAGCTCCCCTTCTGGGTCTGGAACAGAAAGAAGCCTTCTGATTCTGACACTACTTGTGTGTCACCAAGTCTGTGGAAAAAAAAAATCTCGCTTATGGTAAATATACTTCCTGTGTCCATCAAAGTCCTTAATTTTTTTTTTTTCAGGAGAAAACTCAGACAAATCAGAGTATGGAAAGTACACAGTCCAAAGCCCATGTTCTGCTTGAAGAGGCTGCTCCATGCAGACGGAAGGTTCTTGATTGTTATTTCATTCAAAGGCCTTCAAAACACACTCCAGAGTTGGCAATTGTTATCTCTTTAAAAGGACGGAGACTAATTAGCCCTGAGAAAGATAGTTCGGCTGTTTGTGGTCTGTGATTGTTGTATAGTTTGATTTGCCTTGAAAAAATGCTGCAATTTCTTTCTTTTTTTTTTTTCTTCAGCTGAAATTTAACAAAGGAAAAGAAAATACCCTATGAGGAATCAGCAGCAGACTGCCTCACACGTAAGAAACCCTGAAGAAATAAATATTTATTGAATGAGAGCCACCAAGAACCTAGGCAGGTGATTAGATCCAAAAGGAAAAGCCAAGTGACATCAGAGACTGCTGACTCAGGCAAGCTAGAGCCCAGGTGTGCTCACACCCATCACCTCCAGGACAATGCCAGAAGTCATTCATTCACCCAACAAGCATGCATGGTACATCCGGTCTGTTCTGGATTTCCCAAAGTGTACTGAGGTGGTACAGACAGGAAGCCACAGCTTCTTGTCACAGAAAGTGCCTATCTATTGGGCAAGAGAGAAGGAGAAGGCAGAGAGAATCTAAGGACACAAAGTACCACACACTTAATATGAATATAAGCACTGCCTTCCTGTCTATGTTTTGACGGTTGGTCCCCAGCTGATGGCAAGATTATTGAAAGCTGTAAAAACTTGGAGAAGTGAGGTCAAACTGGAAGGCTTGGGGTGAGGGGGACAGCATATATTATTGGTGCCTGCTTCCTGTCTCAGTACCCGCTTCTTGTTCAGTCATGAAGAGAAGAGTGTCCTTACCACATCTTCTAGCCCCCATGCTCATGGAGTCAAAAGCACCATGGAGTAGGAACACCCTCCCTGGCACCCAAGAGCCACAAACTATCTAACAAAACTCCAGTGCTTTGCACAGGAAATTTCTAAAATGATACCAACTTTTTCCATTGCCCTTGGCTGTCTTCCGGATCTTGAAGGTAAAACCCTATCACAGAAGACAAGACACACTTTAGGCACAAGACTTGGAGGAACCGAGCTGGAACGGACAGTTACCTGGCAACAGCCAGGTATGCCCAGACATGCAAGCATCCTTCCTGAGGACTAGATCTCATAGTATCTGAAGAGGCACTGTAAGATGCTGAGGGAGAAAGTCAGTCAATAGTCCTACCCAGCTATAAGTCTATGAGTCACAATGACTGGCTTGACAAGTTAGTCTCAATAGTAGCACTTTTACCTTGGGGTAATTAACAGCTGTCCAGTTGAAGTTAAGTTCTAGTCAATAGGAGGGAGCCATGTTTGGTACTGTAAACCTAGACAATTAACTATGACTGCTCACCAGAGACCCTAGTGGGGAAGCTACTGCTGCTATTTTCTTAAACCAATGTAACTTCTACCTGCACTATAAATACTCATCCTTATACCTACAGATACGTTGATGACGCTTCTTTTCGTACCAGATGGAAACTATTACAGAGATCCACAACCAGTCAGAATGTAGGGAAGACATTATGGTAGAGTGCCCATTTGATGCATCTACAATTCAACCTTTAGGCTCAAGGAGCATCATGGAAGAGGGTGCAAAAACCGTAAAAGCCACACCCTGATACATGCTGTTACATGATGTCTTCTAGACATGACAGGGAAGCTGTACCAGTGAAACCTCAAAAGTATGCTTACCTAAACAGGACTTGCAGCATGATAACATCAGTTGACATGTCACTGTGGATGGAGGAAATTTCATAAGGTCCCGCTCCCGGATGAAGAGCTACCGGCAATCAGTGGCTGAAAAGAGAAGGAGGAGCCGTTTTCTTCAGGGACCAGTTCCCTGATAGGAGATCCAAACACAGAGGGTCAGTTCTAAATACATGCAAGTATAAACAACACTAAATGGACTCAGTAGAATATGTATTTATACTTAATTATTATGTATATATGTAATTAAAGAAGAGATCATGAACTTGAAAAGGAGGCGGGGCATGGAAGGAGTTGGACCAGAGAGAGGGACGGGTGGAAATTATGTAAATGCAGTACTCGTGTATGAAATTATCAAAAAAAAAAAAAAAACAAAATTAAAATTTGAAATAAAAAGGAAGAGGGCAGAGGTGACAGGGGAGTGGTATAGCTAAGAGAAGGGTGTGCTTGCCCGGCATTTGTGAAGAATTGAGTTCCCTCCTCAGTGCTGATGAAAGAAACAAGCCAAATCAAAACAAAAACTAAAGGCTTGTTTGACAAAAGGCAGCCAGCCTCCCAGATCTTGTCTTAAGTGTAGTTGGCCTACCTAGAGCAAGCCAACACAGGCGTTGGCTAAATGGCTACCCTGCCTCATACTATTAAGAGGATTTGCCATCATGTACGAAGGTAGATGAGGGTCTCCGTTCCTTCTGGAGTCATTTCCGGCGGCTGCTGGATCTACCCTAGCCCAGCATCCATCCATCTTGATGAGAAGCAAACGCCTCAGTTCCACCAGCGCAGGCATCGCCCTGCGCCATTTATTTATTTTAACAAGTTCATCAGAGCACACACGGCTGGTGTGTCACCACCATGCTGTTTTTCTTTCACTGTCTGTGCTAATTGTATAAATATGCCCAGAGGCTTGATAGAACTCCTAACGCAGCCTACCATTAGTGGCCCACTCGGGGAGCGTGCTGTGGCTATTTCAAAGCAGGGCATGTTTCTCTTGAGGCAGACAGTCTCTAGTCTCTTGATTACATTTGGATGCTGAGGCTTTTTGAAGCACCCCCAAACCTAGACACAGGAAGAAGGGGTTCTGCCAAAGGCAGCTGTCCCTGCTTGCACACTAGTTCCAGAAAGTACCAAATCCAATCCCCAACCCCTTCTGTCTTGGGACTATGTTGTAGGGCAAATGGGCCAACTCTGGGCTTGAGGGCTGGCCACCTTGAGGGCTGAATGCTTCTGTCAGGCTGTGCTCCGAAGGCTGTCACCAGTGATTGATGGCGAGGTGGCGGGAGGCTGTTGGACTGGGGCCAGTCCTTGGGAACAGATGATAAATTTGGGGCCCATATCACAGGTGGTGGAGAAGAGGGTGGACTGAAATAAATGTGACCAAGTTTTGTTCTGAAAGAATGAGTTTGGGGATTTCCTGGTTTGTGCTGTGGGCCTCCTCAGGTTTAAGCCCCCTGTCTCCTGCACATCCATGTTCACATCCCGACCTATAAATTTCATTTTAATAAAAGAGGTGTCTAACCAAGAGATGGAGCAGTTTTTAAGGCCTCACATGTCTCCCTGACTGACTTCCATGTTTCACATTTCATCCCTAGCTCTAGATGGCCCCTCTAGTCATGGGTATGCCAAAAACAAAACAAACAAACAAACAACAAAAGAAAACAAAAAACAAAACCACAAAAGCAATAGACCAACCGTGCTTTAAAAACGTCCTGACATAGAACAAATCAGCCTGAGGAGGGACTCCTGACTTGGAGATGGGATGATGGGTTGAGGGGCATAGAAACCCAGGACCCAGAGAGGCAAGGCCCAGGACAGTAGCCAGAGAGCTCAGACCACTGTCTTTGGTTACCCTGCCTCATCTCTCACACCCCACCCCACCCAAACCTACTCGAGTCTCTGATCCACCTGTTGGCACAGCTGTGAAGCATCTTGATGTCACGTTCTCGTAATGTGCTTCCAGGGCTCGAGTTACAGGCTGTGCTGGGGCCCTCAACCAAGCTGGGGAGAGGCATCTTTTAGGCCTTTCCGCTCACTGGTGGATTTCTAGTCCCCAGTGCTGACCACAAGCTTCCTGTTCTAGGGCCAACCTCTTAAGCCACCAGCCTTGCTAGTATGTACCAAAAGCAAGTCCTCGGACCCACGCCAGCCCTCTTGCAGATGGCACTCACCCCACAAAGCACTTAGCATTTTTACTTCATGAATGTAGGAGACTGCCACCTCGTATGTAAAACATGTCGCACACCACACAAACCTTTGTCCCAACGGCCTCTTTTCATGCAATCTGTCACAATATCACCCTGTAGCCAAATCCCCTAGGGTGTGGCCACCCTCCAATGTGACCCCTCCTCATCTGGCCCTGGTTCACACCCTTGAGTCTCTTATGGTCAAAATGTATTTATAGTTAGAGCTTTGCTGAGGCACCTGGCTATGATCCAACTGTTTGGAAGGTTGAGGTAAGAGGATGGTGAATTAGAACCGCATAGGTTGCAGACTGAGTTAAGGCTTACTTGGGTTCCATCACCAGGCCCTTTTCTCTGATGCCCCTCCACCTCAGATTTGTATTTGAATGGAGTGATGGAAAACATTCACTTTTTAAATGACAATGATATCATGAAGTTGTCTTTTCAAATAGGAATATTCCAATGCAAAAGTTAAAAGCCACTTATCCCCCTCAGAAGGTAAGTAAAAGCCTGGTGGTGTGAGGCAGGCAAAGAAGAGGCCACATGATATATGCCAGCTGAGAGCATAAGGCTAAACCCAAGTCTCAGCTGTGACTCTTATTCACTGGAGTCGTGTAGTTTAAAATTTAGTACATGGGGCTGATGTCCCTCAGTGTGGGAGCACCATGACTGGGGTGCTCCAGACTGCTGGGGTATCCATACTTTCTGGAACAACGGCTCTAAGAGCTGGGTCACACCTTGTTTTTCCTAGTGAAAACTTTGCCTGTGGGCAGAGTCTGAACCTCTCACCAGGGCTCTCAGGCTGAGCTGACCTATCTCTACACAGTTTTTTCAGCATCTTCCCACATCATTTGTCACTCCTACTGACCTGTACCCCAAGTTGCCTGCTTGGCTCATGCCTCTAAGTTTCTGCTTATGTCCTGCCTTTCTGCCAAGCGGTTCCTTTCTCTCTTGTCCATCAGGCACACCCTGATGTTCACAGGCTTGTGTGAATATCAGCCCCTCAGTGTGTGCTATGGCACATGTCTGCAATCCCAGCATTCTATAGGCTGAGAAAGACAGATCAAGAGTTCAAGGCCAGCCAGGACTGTAGACCAAGACTGTCTCAAAATGAGCAAATTCCTCTCAAGAACATCCATAGTGCTTGGGCACAGCCGAGATGAAAACTCAGAAAGAGCAGGACCTTACCAAAATGTTTCCACCCAATTGTGGAGGAAAAAAAAAAAAAGCTAAATTGCTCTTAAGTCTGAGGGTTTTTTTTCCTTAACTTACTAATGAAAGCTCATGCTAATGATTCAGAGGGGCTTAATTTATATCGTTATTTTGAAAAGACGAAGTGAAATTGTTCGAGAACCTGTTTGCACAATGCTTACGCCATCTAAAGTATCAAGTATGTGCTTGCTCTAGGTACCAAAAGAGAACTATGTGCTCTCGGCTGATAACCCTGTAAAATCATAAGAGATTCCCAGCATGCTCTAGTAAACAGCAGGCTGGTGAGAAGACACTCAAGCAGATTCGAGTTCTGCTCTCCTCCTTGAGAGGCTTCCCGTGCCTCAGTACATTTTCAGTCGCCAGTGTCTGCTTCTTTGTTTGCAAGCCACTCCACCGGCTGGCTGGCGCTTCGAGCCCAGTCTTAAGTGTCATTCTGAGAGACTTGACCTCACTTGCACTGGCTTTCTAAATCCCTGCATTTCCTACAGAACCAATGATTTCCATGTACCACCATCTCAAGCTCTGGTCCTGTGTTGTAAGGCATTTACTTGTGACAACCAAGAGGCTGAAGACAGAGATCTGTGTCCAGCTTGACTCTGGGCACCCAGTGGGAAGATCAGATGGCTGGGATCCCCGTCTCTCTTGGAGTTCTGCCTACCAGTGGCACTGTAAATGGACATTGTCATGTTGAGGTGTGCTTGAAGTATAGCACACCCCATATTCCCTTCGGCTTCTGTCTCTGGCCCCATGATTTTCCCACCCTGACTCCCTGATGCAAATGGTAGTGCATACTCTCCCCACTCCCCTTTCCTCATTTCTGCTTCAGACATCATGGGTGAAGTGAGGGCTCCCATCGCCAACATCGGGAATAGTGTCAATATTCTCATTATCACACTAAGCCTTATCAGGGGGCATACCATAGGAACAAGAGTCTGGAACCAAGAAATGGCCCTCAGGGGACAGACCCACAACTGTGGATCACTCTCAGCTGGCTGATTCTAGGATCTCATTATTCATTTCGGGACCCCAGACACAAGGATGGTGCCACCCACATTCATAGTCAATCCCCTCTCCTCAGTTAAACCTCTCTAGACTCTCCCTCAGAGACATCAAGAAGTGTGTCTCAGAGCTAATGATAAGACTAATGGAACTGACAATACACTAGCCATTGCATAATCTTTAGTCATGACTGACAGTCCATGCTGAGTGAACTGGAAACCTGAATGAATCTGGTAGAAGTGACAGATACCCCAGGAGATGATGGTTACCCCTGATACTGTTTGTTGCTCAATTCTTTGTTGCTGGGCTATTCCCACTGCATATTACACTTGGTGTCAGGAGCATCTCTGTGGACTGGCCTTGGTTCATGTTCAAGAATTTCCAAGGGAAGTGTCTTGGAGGTAGAATCACTGGACCAGTTTCACTTTTAATTTTAGAACTCCTGCCAGATTTTTCTCAGTCAAATTTCTCTTCCCTGGACTAAGAAAGAAGTAGGAAAATGCCTTGCAATGAGGTGCAAAGGTCAGTGGTGGAGTAATTGTCTGGCTTGTCCAAGGCCTGTTTCAGTCCTTCACGACGGCAAATAGATAAATAAAAGGTTTCTTTTTTTTTTCACCTCATGCAATGTTACACTATTAAAAATTAAAATCAGTTGCACTCGGATGGGTAAACAAACTGTTGCATTTCCTTGGTAGTTAATGAATATGAATCATTATTTCCTTTCCTTTGGTCTTGTATGTGTGCATGTGCGTGCATGCTTGTGTGTGTGTGTGTGTGTGTGTGTGTGTGTGTGTGTGTGTGTTGCTTGAGGTCAAGCCTATGCTAAAGAGGCACTCTCCCACTAAGCTCTATTCCTTCTCTTAACATTTTAATTCTTTTTTGATAGTCACTAAAGTCAGATTGTCTGAGGCACCACAAGGACAGGCCCCGAGCTGCCACAGCTTCCTCTGAATTAAGGTCATGCCCTGCCCCTGCCTCTTCCAGTTACTACCGAGCCATGGTGACGCTGTGGGTAGAGGCTGAACTTTGATACTCTGAGATAGAAGTCTAACAAAACCACTGGCATTGGTCCTGACTTCTAGTCTTTTGGCTCTAACAGAATTATAATGTCTTCAACATTTCAATCAGGATAGGCTTCTTGGGGAAGATTCTAGACTGGCTGGTAGGATGATCCCGGGAAGAGAAGCCATTCCAGTTGAGAGGGTATAGAAGCACAATGTAGACTCCCCACCCCTCCACACATCCACCTCTTTCTGGTTATAGAACCTCATTACAAAATGAGCTATTAGGCTGACAGCCCAATTGACCAGGGCTGGGCTCCCCGGGACCCAGTGTACCTCAGAGAACTGGCACCAGCCCCAAGAGAGGGCACAGCTGTGAAAGCTAATGTTACAGGTAATTCTGGCAATTAAGAACCATGTTCAATTAAATGGATTTGTATCTCATTACTTGAGAGGCCCAGCAGTCTGGGGTGGGTCCCCAGTGAAATTAGGCACCAAGGACTCTCAGTTCCTAGCCCAAGCTCCCCATCCTATCTTCCATCAAAAATTGTGTTTCCCCACCCTGTCCAGCAGCTCCTACCAAGACACACGTGCCTTGGATCTTCCCAGCATGCCACGCCTCTACCCACAGTTCGACAGGGCACACACTGAAGTTATAACCTTGAACCCTACAGAATCCTTGTCTACAGAAAAAGAAACTAAATCTGAGAACTGTAAAACCTGATTCATTGTTCTGTTAACTCAAAGCCAGAGAGTCTGAGATCCACACTCTCTCACTTAAGCAATTAAAGTTGGAGTTTTGTTTACTAGTTTTTTCACTTTCCGTGTCCAGCTGTGCCGCTGTTTCCTTACTAGATTTAAACTAGTTCACTTGAAAGAGTTGTCTTCTAGTGGGAAGACTTGAGAAATCACGGGGTTGGTGTGCACACTGGACATGTTTACTTAGGTATTTGAGTATAGTCTGAAAACAACTATCACCACACACCACTCGAGGGTCATCTCATTAACTGCCAGGATTCCACATTGAGCCTTACTTGGGAAACAATGAGATACCAGGATGATTCCAAAGATGGACAGCCCCACCTCAGGCCAGCTCTCCAGCTGGGAGCAAGGATTCGAGGGACAGAGAACCTTCAGTAACCCTAGGCCTTGACTCCATCTCTTTCCTTTCTCCTTCCCTCACTCTCTCCCTTCCATCTTCACTTCCTCCCTACTGTGTTTTATCTTCTCTCCCTACTGTGTTTTATCCCCTCTCTCTTCCCCTTACCATTTCCTTCCTTTTTCCTCGTCCTTCCTTCTTTCCTTTCTATTCTATTTGGTTTGGGGACAGAGTCTTGCCATGTGGCCCAGGTTAGCTTCAAACACTTGAGCCTCCTGCCTCTCCCTGTACCTCCTAAATACTGTAAGTGCAGGCTTGGCCAGTCCCTGGCCCTGTAGACCATGCAATCCTTGAGCTTCAGTGTATGTCTATGCATTGATGGAAGCAGTCTTCCTATAGAACTGTGTGCTGGGTGACTAAAGGAGATATTAGTCCTTGCTAGATCTCTGATTAGTGGAGTTAGGGGTCAAGAAGGGTAGGAGTAGGTCATGACCTTGTGCCTGCTTATAAAAATTCAGAGCATAGTTCGAGGAAGGACCTGCTACTGTTCAATGACTGTGTTCCCACCTTAGGCTGGTTGTCCTCCAAGGATAAGGCAGATCTTTAGCCAATGTTAAACTTCTGACTTGGGCTCAAGTCTCTACAAGGTCAAGCCATAAACCCAGTTCAAAGTAATAACCCCAGACTCATGGGTCCATCCTCACCTCCATTGCCCATCTCCACACAAGAAGGGCACCTGAGCCAGAGTGGAGTGAACACTACCTCTGCGTTGTTCCAAACAATCCAGGCTTGTCCACTGACTTTGGCAGCAACCCTACCTAGCCTTCCATGGGAGTCTTGTCCTTGCTGTCTTTCAGGATAGGAGTGTAGACAAGGCTGTTGATGATGTCATTTGTGATCTGAAATACTTTTTCTTGGGGTCCATCTCCTTCATTAAAAAAAAAAAAACCCTCTGAAATACATTTTACAACTTAGTTGACCTAAAGACAGAATCCACCCTGTATTCATATTGCATATTTATTCGTATTGCTTTCATCTTTTTTTCTAATGAGAATAAGTTAACATCAAGACAGTTTTTTATGAAGTGCCATGAAGCTAAGGGTAAGTGGTCTCCAAGACAGAGTGAGGAAGCCATGCCTCATGGGGGAATTCCAGGTAGAAAATGCCCTGGGAGAGGACATGCCCAAGCTCACCCTCAGGAGCTCCAGGACTGTTGAGTTGGTGAAACAGCCAGAAAAGGGTTTTGTCATCTGGTCTGCAGCCCAAACAAAGTGAGGAGATCACTGGACTTCTCCGTTCTGGGAACAAATCTGCCCTCAAAGCTACATGATCCTCAACAGACTCCCAATCAAGAAGTATGTACCCTCCAAGAGTGATGGTCAATTTTAGTTGTCCTCTGTCAAGGACTTGGATCACAAGGCAAATGACTCTCAAAAATGACTGTCTGGATTAAGTTAGCCTGTGAGTATGTCTGTGAGGGATCTACTTAACCCAATTAATTTACATTGAAAGACTTGCCCACTGTGGGTGACAACATTCCTTAGGCAGGGGGATCCAGATCTTTGTAAGATCAGAGAAAGGGCCCATGTGATTTGATTCAATGAATGAAGGAATTTGCCACCATGCCTTACAATCTGAGTTCAATCCCAATCCCGGACCCTTATGGTGGAAAGGAGACAACAGACTCTTGAAAGATGTCCTCTGACTTTCACAGATAGCAAGACATGTACATGCCCACTGTTTTCATGTTCAATGTGTGTGTGTGTGTGTGTGTGTGTGTGTGTGTGTGTGTGTGTGTGTGATGTGTACAGGGTAAGTAAATCATTGCAATAATAATAAGCATATTATTTTAGAATTATTAATTATTTAGAATTACAAATTTTAGAAGCAGAGAAAATGAGCAAGGCCATGCATGCACTTATTCTCTTCTTACAATGGGTGTGGCACAGTCACCTACTTCAAGCTCATTGCCTAGACCCCCCCAACATGACCACTTCCAGCTTAAAGATACCCTGACTTCCTTAAGTCGCTTTTGTCACATTTGTTTGTTTGTTTTTTAACCATCACAGCAACAGGAAAAGAAAGGAAGACATCCAGCATTCATCAGTGCAGCTTAGGGCGGGTCACTGTCAGCCCTGGCTCTGAGGAAAACATGTCATCACTGGTCATTACTTAGGGCATCTTTCTAAGATGAAAGGGGCAAAGCCAACCCAAACTGCTTAAATGAAAAGGAGGGATGAGATCCAAGGCTTCAGGGCCTCAGAGAAGCCCAAGGCAGGAAAACAGTCTTTCTTCTGGAAGGCCTGGACAGGAACCAAAAATCTATCTAGGGTGGGGTGGCCCTCTGTCCCCCATGC
This sequence comes from Arvicanthis niloticus, assembly GCF_011762505.2. Taxonomy (NCBI): domain Eukaryota; kingdom Metazoa; phylum Chordata; class Mammalia; order Rodentia; family Muridae; genus Arvicanthis; species Arvicanthis niloticus. The sequence goes on along the minus strand of NC_047675.1, from coordinate 19,273,351 downwards.
CTGGGGATGGTCTCTTTCCATCCCCCTGCTGCAAGCCAGTATCAATTGCCATCCTGTCTATAAGGCAAATGGCTGCCCCAGTTTTAAAATATATCATCTGGGGGCACCCATGACTCCTCCATATCTACTTCACCTTAAATTTTTATCCTGCAGGAGACATGAGACCAGCATCTCAGCTTGAACCGTCTACCAGGGTGGCAAGGGATATCCATGGCCAAAATCTCTTTGGGGAGCCTTTGTCCTGTGCATGGAAGGTCTGCAGTTCCTGCAGAAAGTCCCCAAAAGCCAAAGCCACTCAGATAGCCACCCACTTGAACCATTCAGTCCCTCTGGAGCAGACAAGGATTATGAGTGGGTGTCAGGAATGCATGTTGTTCTCTGGCTGTGTCCACCACAGGAGGAGGCAGGCCGACTATCATGGCACAGCTGTCGTTATGAATGTCGCCACAGCCCCTCAACCAGAGTGTGACATTTACCCACCAGCTACCCCTAGGGTCTTAGTCACAAACACATTGAGAACCAGCTTATATCTAACCCTGGGGCTTCAGGCTCATGGCAAGGCCTGGACTCAACATGCTTCCAAATCTTGGGACACCTCCTTTGCAGGCACCCCTTCTCCATAGGCTTCTGGGTGAGAGGCAGCGAAAGAAGACTAGATTCTGGCTGTGCAGTCTGTGATCCAGGCAGGAGACAGCATCTCCCAGCCAGTGGCTCAGCCTGGGCAGTGGCTGGGTCTCCAAGCCAAGAGAAGCTTCAGCCAACATACCAGCAGCCCAGACGCTGAGCAGATGATGCCGCTCTGTTGCCATCTCTCTCAGGGAGCCTGCCAAGTCCCCAGGTCCAGCCAGTGCTGACATTTAAAGCAACGTGTGTGTCAACCATATTAAACCATACGCCAAGCTGTGGGTTATTAAGCGTGGGGCAAATTGACCACAGCAATTTAACTGAGATTAGAAAGAGAGAGACAACCAGAGTCTCTGGATGGGAAAGTTGCAACCTACAGAACCTGAACACTGCATCACAGCTGGAGGAGCACACACCTCAAAGGAAACTCACCAAGCCCTCCAGCCTTCCATCATGCCCCTCCCACCCCAATCTGAGTTTCTTCTTTTGATAATCTGGTTTGCTCAAGGAGACTCAACTCAGCTTGTATCTGACATTGGGAAGTTTTGAAGACATGGAGAGCCAGACAATACGCCCCCAATGAAGTAGCTGCTCTATTGTGACAGGTTGTTCTCTTCATCCTCACAGCATCTTCTCAGTGTGGATTATTCACAGACCTGAGACTAGAGGATGATTACTCAAAGAGAGTTCTAGAAGCAGAGCGTGCTTGCTCTCAGCCCACCAATATCAGGGTGCAAAAGGAGGCTTTCAAATAGAGCCAACCTTACACCACACAACTAGCTAGAGCACAAGGGTAGAGGATGATACCCTGGCACAGGGGGTGCCACCCCTCATCTCAGAAAGATCACAGACTCCCCTTTGAGTCACTGGATCTGGCTGTCTATAATACAAGGCCATGGTTTTCTCAACTGTGTGCTGGCTTGCCCCAGACCTTCAGACATAGCTTGGTGTGAGGGGGTGGGGGAGAAGCAGTCTTTCAGGGGAAGCTCTGATGCCTGAGTATGGCGGAGCTGTATTTTCTTTCCTCCCAAAGGGTCCCCAGGCCCCACAACTGCCCTGGCTAGGTAGCTCATGGTTCCGAGAGCTGCAGGAGACAGGACATAGTGATGGAGGACATGGGATTTGAGGAGGCCATCTGTGTTCAGTTTCTGACCTTATTTATTGCTCACTGGATGACTTCTTTATGATGACCTTTGCCTGGCCCCAGCTTCCTCTCCTGTGAAATGGCTCATTATACATTCTCCATCAGAGTGAATGGCTCATGCAAGCAAGGATCTGGTCAGGGAAGGGGCACTTCATTGGGCAGTTATCTGTGGCCTCTGGCACTCAGGGATGAGAAGGATGGCTTTATCCACTGCAGGAGATCCCCAGTAAATTCACTGTTCCCAGAATAAAGTCTCAGTTGTCCATCTACCTGTCTACCTGTCCACCTGTCCACCTGTGGTCTGTCCCCTGCATGAACTCTCCTCTAAAAGTACTTGGAGCCTCTGGGTTCCCAGCCTGGACTCTGATCTCCCACTCCCTTGTCAGCCCCATGTGTCACATTCACCACGGTGGGAGAGCAGAGCACTTCTCAGCATTTAACTTTTAAAAGACGATATACACACGTGCTTCCCTGGTTGAAGACTCTGTGAGCAAAGGATCCGATCCCTTTGTACTCCCATTGCTTGATGAGTGTGCACCACCGACATCTGTTAAGGAGCCAATGTTTTGAAGAAAAGCCCACTGGAAAGCAACCTTCTCTCATCTAGAGGTTCCATGATCGCTGTGTGTTGACTGAGGGGGCAAGTGTATCATTCTGTCTCATCATAACAGTGCTCAAGAGCTGGTTGAGGGAGCAGTTTCCATCTGTGCCTCCTGCAAGACTGAAACAAGTCTCTCCCGGGATCCAGTCCAAGTAGCTCACTGTTGGATGAGACGCATAAGCTCACAGGCCTCAGATCTTGGCCTCAATCCTAACCAAACTTTCTGTGGTACCACCATTCTTCCATCCTCTGCTCCTTAAAGTGGAGGCAGGGGAGTAGTAGGGAAACCATCTTGCTTTCTGGAACATTTATCTTTATAAATTGCCAGAAGAATCATCTGGTGAAAAGGTGATCTGAGCAAACGGTGCTATCATAATATGTCTCAGGATGGGAGAAATGGTAGAACCCAAAGTGCCAGGGCTGTTTGTAAGTGGACCCCTGAGATTCAAGATATCATGACCCCAACCCCTGACACGATTAATGATATTCCGCTATGCTTGCAGACAGGAACCTAGCATAACTGTCTCCTGAGAGGCCTCATCCAGCAGTGGATAGAAACAGATGCAGAGACCCACAGCCAAACATATGTAGTCTTGTGGAAGAGTAGAGGATAGAATTGAGAGAGCCTGAGGGAACAAGGACACCACAAAAAGACCTACAGAGTCAAGTAACCTAGGGGTTCACAAAGACTGAACTACCCACCAATCAAAGAACATGCAGGGGCTGGATCTAGGCCCCCTCCACGTTTATAGCAGATGTGCAGCTTGGTCTTCATATGGGTCTGCTAACACCTGAAGCAGGGGCTACATGTGACTCTGTTGCCTGCCACTTCAACCCCCTTTTCCTAACTGGACTGCTTGTTTGGGCCTCGATGAATAAAGATATGCTTAGTTCTGCTGGGGCTAGATGACCCAGGGTGAGGTGTACCCAAGGAGGGATTCCCCTTTCATAAGGAAAAGGGAAGGAGGAATGGGGATTAGAGATTTTTAAGGGTGGCACTAGGAAGAGAGAAGAGATGGAGACAGGGGAGAGGGCACAATCAGAATGTAAAGTGAATTGATTAATTAATTAATTAATTAAACAAAAGATATTACAAACCAATTTTGGGGAGTGTTCATTTTTTTATTATGAGTGGTCAGAAAGGATGAGGAATCTCCTCCCTAAACTGCGTTAAGTTCCAAGCTGAAAATGCCTTGACTGAATCATAGGGATATAGATTAGGTCCTTGGGAAAGGCAGTGGGGCATCCTCAGGCTATCTTCTGCCTTCTCAGGTGCCTACCCCAACCACACTGGACCTGCTTCAAAAGAGGTCCAGACCGTGCCTACACTCTGGATCACAATTCATCTGCTTCTTGACCTACCTAGCAGGACCTTGCTCTCAGCCAGCTAGCACTCTGGAAGCCATATGACAAGCTAACCCGTACTAAAATATGAATAGTTGATTTAATGGGTTTGCTTGTGAATGAGGAAGATGCTTTCATCCACATCCTGCGGGAAGAATCATAGACACCAGTGGACTGTACCGATGATGGTTTGCGGAGCCTCTGAAGGTGCCATCCTGGCTACAATCCAGTCAAAGTGGGACGTTGAACAGGCTGCATTTGCTGCCTGTGTTCTTGGTTTCCAGTAGTTGGTCGAAAAATGGCCTTGAGTCTCTTTAACCCAAAAGTTAATACCTTGTGTCTAAATTCCTTCACTTACTATTCAAATAACTTTAAAATAAGACCCTGAACTCAGCCTTATTATCCATCACTCTCTGGGCAGAAGCAGAAAGGTCATGCTGGCTCTGCTGCCGTTAGTGCTAAGTGGTACCCAACCATCACTAAGCGATGTTCTGTGACTATAACCACAGTCCATTATTCTCACCCCTACGAGACAGGCGAGGTAATGGGCTCATATCACATGGAAGGGTTGGGGCCAGGGTTCAAAGCCAAGGATGCCATGTCTTAAGCCATAGATAGATTGATGTTGGGGAGACATGTCCCCTAGGAAAGCCACAGGTGTTAGTCTCACACTACAGATGGAAAAACTAGGCTCAGAAAGTGCTAGTGACTTGACTAAGATCACACAGACAGTAAGTAGCCTCTGGAGTCTACCCCACCCCACCTTGGTCACCACTCTGTGTCCCCTGGCTCTTGAGACCCTAGAACTGCCTCTCCCCACCATCTGTCCATCTTTATTCTGAGGACCCACCTCACTATCCTTGGCCATCTGCTCCGGAAGCTGACAGGAATCCTAGGACAGACAGGAGAAGAATCCAGAGAGTGAGCAAGCAGCCAGTCCTCCCTCCTCCACAAAAATAAAAGTCAAGAGAGCCAAAGACTCTTAATCTGACCCCCAAAATAAACTTCCTTTCTTCTGGTCTGAGGCAGTAGATGCCAAGTTCTGCTTCAGGTCATTAAAAACCCAAACCAAACCAAACACTACTAAAGCCTTCAGCTCCTTCATGATTCCGTTTGTAATGAAAACACACGGACTTCCCCTCTGCCCCGGGTTGGGGAATTGCTGTGGTCAGATACAATGTTTTCACAGTCAGCTAATTAGCCCCTTCAAGGACCGCTGATGATCTAACTTCCCGCCCTTGACTTGGCCTGAGAGCTCCTGGCTTTGCTCTGACCACTAAAGTGAAGGAGGTTCAGAGGTGAGGAACATTTGGACGAAGCCCCATGAATCTGTATACGCCTACACTGAGCACCACGGGCCTTTCACTCCTGCCTCTGCCAGCTCCTGTCTGCATAAGTGATTTTTCCTTCCTGGAGCTCTATCTTCTTAATCTGTAAAATGGGGATTCTGGTGATGCTTGCACTTTAAGATAGTATTTGAAATCTAGGTGTCTGCTCAGCAAGCACTGGGTTTCTCGACTCTTTCTTCCTCTTCCTTTATTTCTTAGACACCCCAGCACCTAAGATCTGTCATTCCTGCACGTTCTTCTCCTTTCTCCATATCCTAATATGTGCAGTGAATGTACAGCAAGGGCTTCCAGCAGGAATGGGTATGGAGTTACTGGTTTGTACCTGTCAGCCTAAGAACAGGTCTGCATCTAGCTATGCTAATCTGCCCATTCTACAGAAGAAATCAGTGAGACTCAGAAAAGTACCCCAGCTAAGGAAGAGTAAAAACCCAGATGTCATGCCAAAGTCGTACCTAACGCTTTAGTTTTTTGCTTGCACACCTGGTATTTCTGTTCTGGAATAAATCCTTATGATGGTTTGTTGTTTGTTTGTTTATTTGTTTGTTTGTTTGTGTCCATGCATTCAACACTACTAACCTCTTCTCATGCTTGCTGTGCCTGGCCCTGGCCCTCACAGCTTCTCAGTACAAGCTTTTGGTGACAAGCATGCCCCTGGTGCTTTTTTTCATGGAGTTGAGACCAGGTTGGTGGTTCTGTTGTGCCCGGGGCTCCCCTTGCCTCTGCTCTGGTTTCTTGTTTCTCTGATCCTTCACTTTTTTGGTTGATATTCTCATTATAGGATAGTTGTGTGATCCCACTATGACTGCCTTTGTGAAGGGATGACAAAAGTCATAGACGAGTTCTAGTCAGATGGCCCTGGTACACTAAATGAAGAGGACACCAGCACTCTTTTTCCACCCTGCGATGACACACAGCAGGAAGGTACAATCTGAAACCAACATGAGGCCCTCACCAGAATGCTCCCTCAAGACCTTCATCTTCTAGTGCTGACAGGAAATAAATGTCTCTTCTTTAAGCTATCTAGTTTCTGGTATTTTGTCAAGAAAGACCACGTTGACTGGTACAGCTCTAATTTGCTAAAACAGATCTTTTACTGACACTTGGGAGCTATTTTCTTAATTGTTCACATCCTTAATACAAAGAATTTTTGCTAAGTACAGAATTCTTTGAATTTTATATACAGATTTCTATGTAATTTTACGTTATGAGCATTTTGTCTGCATGCCTGTCTGTGCACTACTCTGTGCCTGGTACCCAAAGAGGCCAGAAGAGGGTATTGAATCCTCTGGAACTGGATGCAGAAGGTTGTGAACCACCATGTGGATGCTGTAGATCAAAGTCTGGTCCTCTGGAAGAGCAGAACAGACATGAACGCTCTTACCCACTGAGCCATCATTCTCCATTGTGATTCTTATTCCCACTCTTTAAAAAAGACATTTTTTTTCTTTCTCTCATAGACTTCGCAATCCCTTCTCTCGCTCCAGAATTTCTCTGTGTAGCCCTGATTTGTTTCTCTTTCTCTCTCTCTCTCTCTCTCTCTCTCTCTCTCTCTCTCTCTCTCTCCCTCCCTCCCTCCCTCCCCTCTCAGGTTTCTCTGTGTATCCCTGGCTGTCCTGGAACTCACTCTGTAGACCTGACATATATCCTCCTGTCCTGTCTCTGCCTTTTGAGTGCTGGGACTAAAAGCGTGTACCACCGTGCCCTGCTTACTTTTTTTTTTTTTTTTTTTTTTTTTTTTTTTTTATCATTCTGAAACTATACTGTTAGGAGCATAGGGTCAACTTTATTTTTCCATTCCTTACATGAGTAAGTGAATGAGTAGTTTACTTTTGAGATTTCTGAGCAGTTTTCTTGTATTTTTTTTTTTCTTTGATGGTTTGTGTCCCTCCTTGCTGTTTGGAGGCTCCTTAAACTTTCATACAAGGAACTTGGGGATTTGCCCTTTCAAACAACAGTTCTTTCCTTCTACTGGGCTTCTTTTAGGCTGACTTGTTGATTTTTACAGCTTTTTTCCTGAGTATACGACATTCTCTAATCATTCTGAAATGGGAGTGTTTTTAGACTTTTCTTCTGATTGTCTTCATTTCCTGCCCTTCTTAGGGGGAACTGTCACTATTTATTTATTGTTCATTATTCATTTATTTTTACACTGGAAGCATCTCAAATCTCTGAAATTTGTTTTGGCTCTTTATAATTTAACAGACAGTATCTAAAATACAAAGGGAAGCTTTGCGGGTGTGTTTGTGGTTGAGCAGGGACCATATTTTTCTTTGAGAGACTCCATAGATGGCATTCCTACTTTCCAGAGCAGAGTCTTCAGTCATAATAAAAAGTGGGAGTCTGAACAAATGGAGAGATCGGCTGGAACAAAATATCATCAGTGGGGGAATTAAACCACAAAAAGTTGTTTACAGATTTGGAGACTGGGTGTTCAAGAGTTTCAGGAGGGTCTGCTTCCTGGTTCATGGACAGACAGTTCACGTCTACTCCCTCACAGGGCAGAAAAAAAGGAGAAAACTCTAGGGCCTCATTCATCAGGACTCCAATTCCATCCATGAACCACCTCCCAAAGTCCTACCTCCCCAAGCCATACACTGAGAAATAGCTCAGAGAGAAGGGAAGGAGGATGCACATGGAGGCACATCCTGTGGGTACCACACTTAACTTTGTCAGAGAATTCCAACACTTTCCTCCACAGCTCTGTGCCATGATGTCCGCTTCACGTGGCTCCTTCTAGGTTACATTTCTGCTACGTTCTCCCCTGGAAACTTTCCAAAGGGGCATGAACACTGCTAATATATTCGACAGAGATTAAAGAGTATTTCTTCACAATTTCATCTTTAAAGGAGGTAATTTGGGTCATTAAGCCCTGAAGTTCATTACTTCTGTTTTAATACTAAGCTCTGCCACTGAACCAGAAAATGTGTTCACTACAGACAATCTTGTCGGGTTCCGTTGCTGTTTGGGTTAGGGGAGGGGCAATCCCCTTTGTAGACGCTCTTCTCAATGTTCATCTTTACTGAGAGAAGTTGGTGCTGAGGCTTAGCTGCTATGTTGGCCCTTACACCAACACTATGAGGGTGCTTCCGTTCCCATTACTTGCTATCTGCGTCAGGACCAAGACTAAGTATCTTCAATATCCACTCGATATTGATATTTGCTGCTTAAAAGTACTTTCTGCTCTTCTGGAGGCTCAGAGTATGATTCTCAGCACCTGGTTCAGATGGTTCAGCACCATCTGGGACTCCAGCTCTGGATAGCCAATGTCTTCTGCAGGAACTGCACACACACACACACACACACACACACACACACACACGCACAAAGTCAACTCTATCATAGTATTAGAAGCGTGCAGGTTGTTTCACTTTAACACACATGTACATTCCTAACAAGAACAGTTGCTACTTACGAAGTATTCACCTTTTTTACAAGTGTGAAATCACTTCTCAGAAAAGCAAGTTTAATCGTAATTACAAAATAAAAAGAACACCTCCTTTCCATCAAAGATCTCTTTAACAAGTACATTTTACAAGTTATCATGAATTCTTAGACTCCTAAGTAACACAGAGGACCAACAGAATCAATGTACTTTCTCGAACATTGCATTGAATGATGTCAGACCCATGGCCTTTAGCTTCCCTTCCCTGGATATGTGCCCTGTGGATGCTTGCTGTAGGATGTGGCCAGAGAAAGAGGAGTCTGTTACAAAGATGGGAGCTGCTGAACAGTGTCACCTTCTTCTTAGTTCTAGAGCATCCTGGCTCGCTAAGAGCATCAGCAAGACCCACATTCTACTGAGCACTAGACTCTCTGACCTGGAGTTCCAGAACAAAACTGCTGGTTCCAGTGATCCCTGGAAGAAACTCAGTTGACCAGGTCTTCAGGGTCAGATGAGGGGCCTGTCATCACACCCCATGGGGTTCCCACCCAAGAATTCTGCTAGTAAAGATTAAAGCAGAGAGGGCTCACTATGGGGAACATTGGTAGAAGCTCTCCTAACTGGTGTAGGGAGACAGTTTGATGGATAATGTGTTTGCCGCTCAAGTGGTGAGGACTGGACTGGAATTCAGATCTCTCAGGACCCATACGCACACACACACACACACACAGAGAGAGAGAGAGAGAGAGAGAGAGAGAGAGAGAGAGAGAGAGAGAGAGAGAGAGAGAGAGAGAGAGGCTAAAGGTTATTAAGTAGTGCAATTATTTCTGGCCTATGCAGGGAAAACAAATCAAAACCTCACATAGTGAATGTGCCTTAAAGAGGCATGGTATGACGCTGAGAAGAAACTCAAGTTCGTCAGTAACGAAGTTTCCGAGTAGTGGCTTTGATATGAAAAGGAGTTTTTAAATAATGACGGCTGACTTTAGAAATAACACAGAGGATAAGGGCCATCCAAGAAAGGTGATCCTGAAATAAGAAGTCGCAGCCCACACAGCTTAAGGGACACCATTTAACCTTCACGAGAAATGACAAAGTCAAAGCACTCATTACCCCATGATGTCCAAGGGACACTTTGGCTAATTTGTACATGTCAGGTTCATAATGGATTATTTCAAGAAAGCTAAGAATTTGGGGGAACATCTGTGACCTTTGGAAGCTGACATCGAGGAAGAAAATTACCTTGTCCCTCTTTCTTAGGGACTCAAGTTTAGTCCTCTCTTTAAAGGTCTCAGGGGGAGCAATCCTCATTTCCCTAATAGCCTGCCTCCCACTGTGCCACCGTTCACTCACTGGGAAAGGCCAGTCTCTGACCCTTCAACACCCTGCTTTTCCCTATCCAACTAGAGTGAAAATTAACACCTGGGAGCTTTCTCTTCTCTTATTCATTGCCCTAAAAAGGGTAGGGGAGAGTCCTGCCTAACTTCAGGAAGCTCAGGAAACTCCCTCTTCTAATTGATTTCTAACCATCTTCCAGGGTAAGGCTGGATTTCAGACTGTTATTAGCATTCACACTGACATTCACACACAGAGGGACAAAGCTCCGTCGTCTCCAGTTGAAGCGAGTTAAGGGGGAAAACCTTTGTGCAGGCCCATGGCAGTGTTCATAGCAGCAAGAGGCTGAGATCTCCAGGCCACTTGCTCACACCTGGATAGATCAAAAGACAGGGAGCTCAGATCAGAACTGAGCCAGCCAGGTTGTGACTCCCCTAACCTGCCCTCTTGAAAACAAAACAAAAAACAAAAACCTCACATTCTCTAGCTAGGCCTCAGCTCCTAAACAGCAACACCAACTGGGGACACACTTGAGCCCAGTGTGTGTTTGTGTGTGTGTGTGTGTGTGTGTGTGTGTGTGTGTGTGTGTGTGTGTTGGGGGTGGGGAACTTCATATTACAATCATAAAAGAGGAGCACTTAGTGTCAGCAGTACAGGTTTTATTAACACGGTCTTATGTGTTCTATTTTCAGGTGCCTCTTTCCCATCTGGGTGTCTCGAAGGATCGCCAATACACTGGGCCCTCAATCCCTGGGCATGGTAAGCATGGAGAAGAAAGCACAGACTCCTAAAAGGTGAGTACCCAAGATGCTCTGTGTTCTTGTTGACTCATCCAGCCTTGACAGAGAAGGTGGGCCCATAGGAAGGTCTGTCAGGAGAAGTGAGTGCCTGACCCAGCCCTACTCACATTACACGTTGGAGAAATGAGTCAGAGCTGATCTGAGAAGTGTGTATATGTGTGTGTGTGTGGGGGGGGGGGGCGTCTGATATTAAAATTTGGGTTATTGTCTTCTTCTTCTGCATAGCTCTACCCATGTCTTCCTGTTCCATTTCATACTAGGTATGTTTTGCCACCTTGTGAGAGGCAGCTGATAGTATTGAAGATTCTAGAAAGATTCCTCTTGTGAAGATGAAACTCCAGGATTTTGAGTGTGCAGAAACGTGTATCCCAGTGTGTATCTATATGCAGGCTTTTGTCTTGTTTGCAACCAGATGTGAACCCTTCCAGAACACTCTCCAAATGCATCCTGAGATCTTTCCAAAAATGTCCTCCTTAGTTATGCAGAAAGCATCTTTCCCGCAAGGTTGCCAAAAGTACTATTATAGGAACTGAAGCAGAACCAAGGCTAGTTTTCCTCTCTTGCACCAACAGTGCATCTTTGGTTTGGTTTTAAATTTCTCCATTTTCCATGGGTATTGGCAACAGTGGATTAGTAATGCTAAAAAATTTATCTTTACAACCTATTGTCTTAGGTAAGATTGTATCAACAGCTCCAGATGGACCAATCTCCAAGAATAATTTCACTTCCTCTTATCACTGACAGGAATCACATTTACATATTCTACTGGTGGGCAAGATAATGCAGAGATGATTAATGTCCCTCGATGTTCAGATACCTGTAGACTGTTTGATCAATGTCTCCCCAAGAAAATGTCTTTCATTCTAGATGTTCCGAGTCCAAAAGTGCTCTGTGATTAATGTAACTAAATGTTTGGGGTCGGCAGGAGCTGCAGACTCCATTTCTGTGTCCCTATCACACTAAAGGGAGGTCACAGGATACGGGATTAGTCATGTGGAGAAAAAGTCTGTGAAATACGTGTGGGGTTGGGGTGCCTAATGTCCTCTTAGAGGCACAAACCGGATCTACCCTGAGATCTCACCTCCAGAGCTCTGATAGGGAGTAGTATGTTCTTCCAAGGTGCATGGAACCCCCATTTAGAGAAACAAATAGATCTGACACTGTGTGTTGTGATCCAGCTGGGATGTATGCTGATTTGTGTCACAATTTGTTAACCAAAGGTGTCTGGCCTTCTCCAGTTATTCCTGAGAGAGGCAATGGGCCAGCTGGGCTCACTAAGGAAAGGTATGAAGAGGATTAGACTCTTGTATCCCAGGTCCACTTCACTGTTTCCTCTGAGATGTCCCTGAAGATGACTCAGTGATGGTGACTCAGTGATGGATGGGGTGCTGGGGGGTGCACTATGGAGTCACTCCTCAACTAAAACTGAACATGCCAGAAACTGCTGCAAGCTGGGAAACCTTGGCACATGTTTCTAGCCTTCTCTATGCCTCAGTTTACTTATCTGGAACCTGGGGGTATGGTTGTAAGGACTTCCTTTCTGATGAGCTTAAGTCTGTGTGTGTGGCTTCCAGCAAGTATCCCATGAATCCCACTCCTTGCTGTCATCATCAGCCCTAGATACGTGTCTTGTGTAGACAGCACAGCTTTTTTAGGGGCTGCTGGGCAAGGTCTCTCCTGTAAGCAGATCTATTTTCCACTGGAAAATGTTTCTAAGGAAATTATATTCCATTCCAGCACATTTACATAATAATATGCATATCTAAAACCTGACTAAGCCAGGCTGCCCCTAGCTGTGGGAGCCAAAGAGGCCGTATTTAGGAATACAAATTACTTCAGGAATATGTTTCTGGGCCCTGGGCTGCTCCCAAGGAGGGCTGTGGGTCATGATTAAATCACAAAACCAGAAGATAGTAGATGAATTAAGAAATAAAATCCAGAATGTCAGACAGTGGTCAGATCCAAAAGGTGGAGTTTGAGATGGACGCATTTGGGATGAGCATTAAGACTTTCTGAAAGAGGGGTGTGTGGGTCCTGGGACAGAGCAGAGCCACTCACTTATGCTGTCATGCATGCATGCATTCAACAGACATTTACTGGATGGTAGGTGGAAGTCTAGGCACAGTAAACAGGGTAAGATCTTGCTCTTACAAGAGTCACATTGGCAAACAACACACAGGCCAAGCAGAAGGTGACTGAGGCCATGCTAGCCAGGCCCAAAATGTGCTTGCTGTGTGCTGTGAGGAGAATAGAGTCAGCCCGATTCTCCCTCTCAGAGGAGATGCGTCATGGAGAAGCAGCTTGGAGGCTTTTGCAGAAACGCAGTCTCCTCTTACCCTGGGTGTCTCATACCTCTTTCTTGTAGCTTTCCTCCCTTCAAAGCAGAAGTCCCACAGTTCCAAGTCCCCAACATGGGATTCTTTGCAAGGCAGCCACCCAATGGTTACAAGCTCAGCAGGGGAACAAACTCCCAAGACACTCACTGCTCACTGCAATATGGAAGGAGTAATGTCCATGGCTGTGGACGACTCAAGTGTCCCCCAAGATTCATGGTGACTGGAGGCTGGGTACTGAAGGGAGATCCTTAGATGGCCAGTGTGTACTCTTAGGAGTTCTAGTGGGACCCTTTGAGTCCTTGCTGTCGTAGCACTTTGCTTCTGAGTTCAGGATGGGCTCTGGATGAAAGTCTACATGCCACAATTGCTCTCTCAGAGATGCATCAAGAGAATGCCCTCGCCCTGAGCCTGTGCTCTGAACCACCATCATGAGCAGCTGAATTAACCTCTTTTCTTCATAAGTTACCTGTTTGGGGCATTTGGTTACTATAATGAAAAGCTCAGTGGTCTACACTGAATGTCTTGATTGGGATGGTCCGTGCATGTGCATGCGTCAAATACTAGGTCTCCCCCACCCCCTCTACCCCCAGATCATGGAGCTGTCCTGGCAAGACACAGGACCTTTGAAACATGAGGCTTGGCTGACGGTTTCAACCCTCTAAGGACAGTGCCCATCTCTACTTCTGGTTGGTTTAGTTCTGTTTCCTGATCCAGACATGTAAGGAGTCTGCCCCGAGTTCCACAAAGTGGCCATAAACCACTGCCCCATGCCTTCCCTGCCATTATGGACAGTGCCTCTGACACAATAAGCCCAAATAAATCGCTTCTCCCTTAAGTCAAGTCAGTCAGGCATTTTGATTAGGAAAGTAATAAACTATCAAGGTGACTTCTGAGTTAACTCAACTCTAGGCAAGATGCACTGGTCAATCCACTTGGCACTAGTGGCCCAACCCTTAGCCTCTGCAAAGGATGGAGTAATCAAAAGCCAAGAAGATATCAGCTCCTCCTGCTTATAGGTAAAATCAGAAGGCATTACTAAGCTACGTCAGGGTTAGGGGAAAATCTAGGCTTGACCTGCCAGCAATCACAGCCCTTCCCCCCACAGATATCTTACCACCAAGGTGCCAGGATCCTGACTGGGGATCTTGGGAACTTAAAAGGTCAGCCATTGTGGCCTTTCACATTTTCAACACTACCCAGATACACGGCTCAGAACATTTCCCTCTGAGCCAACACTGAGAGGATTTGGGGAGCTTGGCAGGCCTAGGTTTGAATCTTGACTACTTGAGACTTTTCCCTAAGCCTTAATTTCATCCTACATAAAACGCAGGCACTTGAGGGGTGAGCACTGAGTAAGCTAACACCTCCACAGCTTCAGTCAGTGCTGCTGTTACCATTACACTTGACCACCCCTAACCTCCAAGTCTGATGTGCTCCAGGATCTGAAACTCCCTGAGCATGGACATGATGGCACAGTGGAAAGTCCCACACCATAAGACGCGGTTTCACACACAAAACTAATAAGAATGTATTCTGCAAATAGCTGGGTGCAGTGGCCTGTGGCTGTAATCCCTGCTACTTTGGAGACTGAAGGAGAGTCCCTTGAGCCCATGAGTTATAGACCAGCATGGGCAACATAGTAAAACCTGCTCCAGAATAATAAAAAAGTTAAGCTTGCCTCTGGCTATATGTACAAGGTACATATGGTATACATTTGATGTTTAAACTTGGGATCCGCCCTTCTCATTATCCATATGCAAATACTCCGAAATCTGAAAAAGCCAAAATTGGAATATTTCCAATCCAAAGCATTTTGGATAAAGCAGTCAGCTGGCATTTCTGATAGTATTTGTTTAAATAAGGATGAAGCACTTACCTAGAAGACAGACTATCCACAAACATGGCTGACGTGAAGCGGGTTCTCGATAACTTTTATTCTTACCTTTCCGCTGCCATCTCCTACTCTAAGAGGGCAGATGAATGTGTCCTCGATTTGGGGAGCTGAAGAAAGGAGAGAGGCCAGAGCCAATTCCATATGGTGGAAAAGACAAGAAGCAGGGGACGCTGGCCAAGACGGTAGCTCGTACCTCAACTCTGATGTTTGCTAAAAGCTGTGCTGTGCTGAGGAGTCCATTGGCTGCAGTCCGGCCTTGATTGGAGGGCAAAATATCTGCCCTTGCACGCAGAGGTTTGGGGAAGGCCCTGCACTTTTTTTCCAGTAAGCACGTATGTATGTGGGAGGGGGTATGGGTGGGGTGAGGGTGAGCAGAAAAAAGGGTAACAGCAGGAAGTCTTGTCTCTAGCTTTAAAAAAATGAAGAAAAATACACATTCAATAAATGGGAAAATTATTTAAATAAGCAATCCTAAGGAAAAAATATGGAAGCCAATTTTATCCATAAAACAACTGATTTACAGCGTTCTAGCTAAGAGCAGCTTTTAACTCAAGCCTCTGAGACCCTATTTATTATTCAGTAAAATATTCAAGATTAATAAAGGTATCTTTAATGCTAATATGGCAGCAAGAGCTAATATATGTAAAATAATTATTATGAAAAGTGTTATCAATATTTGGGGGAAGTAATGCACATGCATAATGAATGAATTTTGCCCCTGGGTTTCAGCTTCTATCTTGGCCTGATTTTGCATGGAGAAATTCTGCATTATAATGAAAGGAGAAATGATCACACATTAGAACTGTGAGCTTTTCATCACTGCTCTGAAGGATTTTAAAACTGCCACCCAAACAGGAAGATATATATATATGTATGTATATATGTATACACACATATACATATATGTATAAAATATATCATATATACATATAAGCATGCATATAATGTATGGTAAGACTCTCCTCTGGGTGGTAGAAAACATACACACAGACACACATACACACACACATACATACACACACACACACACATACACACACACACTGCTTTTAAAATGAAATAATCAACCTTGAAGGACCTAAGTTTTTAAAATAGACAAATCCCACAAGAGTCCAACCAACTTTTAGGCAAAGAAAGCCTTATTCAAATTTGCTTTTCGGTCTCTGAAGGTGCGGTGACCCAGTGTTTCTCAAGTGGCATATTTAAACAACTTCAATAAGGAGCCATCCTAGATTTAAAAAAGATATAACTTCTTTTAGGTTTATTTTCTTCTATGTGTATGTGTGTGCCTGAGTGTACGTATGTCTGTGCAGCACATGTGTGTGAGCCCGAGAAGCTCAGAAGAGGGCATCAGATCCCTGGAAATGGAGTTACAAGCATTTGTGAGCCTCCAGGTGGGTTCTGCAAACTGGACCCAGGTTGGCTGCAAGGTCAATAAGTGTCATTATCCACTGAGTCAACTCTCTAGCGCTATAAGGAGTAATTCTTATCATCATGACCACAGAAAGACTTTCCAGGGCCCAAAGAAACAGCTCTGTATAAAGTACTTGCTGTACAAACATGAGGGTCTGTGTGTGGGTGCCCATCACCTATATAAGAAGCTGAGTACAGTGACTCAAGTCTGTGACCCTAATACTGGGGTACAGGGACAAGCAGATCCCAGGGACTCAATGGCCAGCTAACATAGTGATCAAGGGAGCTCCAGGTTCAGGGAGAGACCTAGTCCTTTAAAAATGGGGAAGCAATTGAGCAAGATACCCCAGTGTTAATTCCTGCCTTCACATGTGGCCACATGGGTAAATACAATTGTCCACATATGTGTATACACAAACACCCCCCCAAAACACACACACACATACACACACGCATACACGTGCGCAAAAGTAACTTTTAAAACTTCAAAACAACTTCCCCTCTCATTCTAAAGTTTTGGAGCAAAAAGAAAATCTAATTCTGGACAAGGTAAATATTTCATCCACTAAAGGCACATGCTACAAAAGCCTGCAGACCCGAGTTTGATCCCCAGAACCCGCATAATGGTGGGAGGAGAGGACTGAGTTCACAAAAGTTGTCTTCTGACCTTCACCCATGTATGATGGCATGTATGCCTGCACACACATGTGCACATACATGTCATCCATACACAGGTAACACAATAATGGTGATAAAAAAAACTTTGATCAAATTCTTTTTAATTTTTATAAATTCTATTATTAAAAAAAAACTTACAAAAAATTAAAAACATCACATCTAACTGCATATGAGTTCATTAAGTTGGTAAAAATCAAACTCTTTCCAAAAGACACAGCTCTTGGCACCAAACTCTGAAAAACACAAAGAGACGCTGTCTTCCCTTCTGGAGCATAGAACCCAAAAGACATTTCTGCAACAGGAACCAGTCCTTCCATACAGCAGGGCACTGAGGCCAAAGATGATACACACATTCAAAGCTCCCCATACTTAGTCTTCATTTTTCCAGCAGATGGTGCCCACTCATCCTCCAACTTTCCTGCATCAACCAGAGGTGTGATGTCCTCTGACATCAACTGCTTCCAGAGCTGAAGGACCTTCTGGAGAAGTAGAAAACATTCTTCACCACTCTGAGCTCAGTTTCCTCAAACACCGGTTTCCACAAAAACCAACTAAGTACCTGGTGATCACAGCCTCTGTTAAGCACAACCCTCGACAGCCTTTGCATGTGCCAAGCACTTTCAGAAGTGAAGGTTCCAACCTTCCATGAAACCTTAAAATGAGGTGGGCATGCTCAATGTCACCAAAAGAAAACACAAGTTCCCAAACATTTGCTTTTGCTGGAATTTATGTTTGAGAGGTCTTGTTTCTTATGTTAAATGATTAGACTGTAAATCTCACAAAGTACATAAATCAGACCTGGTTCTGTCCCCATGATTAAGGCTGGGACCGATTTATAGCCAGGCAGGAGAGAACAGTGGAGTTTGTTTATTTTACCAGCTGGCATTTGCACACAGAAGCCTCGGGAGGGCTGACCTGGAAGGCCAGGGGACAGCTCACAAGGCCGCCATAAATCCACCTGTGAACCTCACCCTTAAGGTTAAGAGCGGGGCCTCTGCCTCAGTGGCATGGGCTCTAGTAGAAGACGCTGTCATACTGTAAGCCCGGTGTGACAATGTCTCCTCTTGCATAGTTTTCATTAGTCACTGCTATGGCAGAGAATCGGTTTAGGAGTGTTCCTCATCTTTAGGTTTGGTGTTCCTGTGGGAGGCCAGAGATCACATGAAAACTACAGACTGGGAGTGTAGCTCTGGAGTACAGCTCTTGCCTGGCATGTGTGAGGACCTAGGTTCAAGTCCCAGCAACCCTCTTTCCAAAAGAGATCAATACAGAACATTTGATGGAACATCTTTCTGTTTTGTTTTGTTTTGTTTTGTTTTGTTTTGTTTTGTTTTGTTTTGGTTTGGTTTGGTTTGGTTTGGTTTGGTTTTGGGTTTGGGTTTTGTTGTTGTTGTATTGTTTGTTAGTTTTTGGGGGGGGGTTGTTAATTTTTTTTGTTTGTTTTGTTTTGTTTGTTTGTTTAGACAGGATTTCTGTATGTTATTGCCAGTCTTTTCTTTTGTCATTTTTTGGGGGAGGGGCCATTTTATGAACTTTGAAATCATGAAAATACACCATCAAGAGTCCCATGCCATTAGCGTGTTCTCAGTAAATTCTGTCATTAGCGTAACAGTCGCTCATGAAACACATCTTCTAAAATATTTAACATGTATTTATTCACTTGTGAACATATGTTTGTGGGCACACACGGGCACACATATGGAAGGCAGAGGACCACTGTGGACATCAGTTCTACCATGTGGTTTGGGAAGATTAAACTCAAGGCATCTCACTTGATGGTAAACACCTTAACCCATAAGTAAACATTCAACTATTTCCAATGCTTAATAGATATGCACTATGTGGAGAGACAGCCTTCTATAGATCTTACAAGCTAGTAGCAGGAGACAGAAAATAGAGAAAACACCGGACCAGATAATGAACACTAGCAGGAAGACTGAACAGCATGAGGGAGGTAGTTTAGGAGCCACATGGTCACGAATGTGTCTTGACGTAATGACCTTATTTATTTAATGTTTCCCTCCACATGTGCATCTGCACCATGTGCGTGCCTGGTGCCCTCAGAGCCAGAGGAGGCATTGCATCCCCTGGAACTGGAGTTACGGATGGTTGTGAGCCACCCATTATGTGTGCTGGTGCTAGGAACAGACCCTGAGTTGTCTGCAAGGGCAGCCAGTGCTCTCAGTCTTAAAGCTGTCTTTCTAGCTGTGACATTTAATGAGAGGCCCCAGTGAAGTGAAGGGAGCAGCTGTGCCCACAAGGGAGAACACAGAAGTTAGGGGACAGCTAGCTCAAAGGCTGAAGGGGGAACACTTTTGGCAGGAAATGAGGAAGAATGTGGTGTAGAAAGAACAAGAGCAGAGGTGACTGGGGATGTGGTGGTTTGAATGAAAATGCCTGCCCTCGCGCTCCTGAGGACTGGACCACCATCCAGAATACACATGGAGGGAACCCATGACTCTGGCTGCATATGTGGCAGAGGATGACCTTGTTGGACATCAATGGGAGGAGTGGCCCTTGGGCCTGAGGGTGTTCAATGCCCCATTGTAGGGGAATGCCAGGGTAGGAAGATGGGAGGGGGTGGATGGGTGGGTAAGCACCCTCATAGAAGCAGAGGGAGGGGGATGGGATAAGGGGTTTCTGGAGAGGAAACCTGGAAAGGGGAAAATAATTGAAATGTAAATAAAAAAAATATCCAATTAAAAAAAAGAAAAAAAGAAAGAAAAAGAAAATGCCCCCCCCCCCAACACACACCCACCAAATGGGTACTATTAAGAGATGTGACCTTGCTGGATGGAGTAGGTGTGGGCATCATTGGAGGAAGTGTCACTGGAGGTGGGCATTGAGGTCTCAGATGCTCAAGCTAGGCCCAATGTGGTAGTCTCTTCCTGGAGATCCAGAGGTAGAACTTTCAGTTCCTCCTCCAGTGCACTGCCTGCCTGCACGTCTTCATGCTTGCTACCATGATGACAATGGACTAAACTCGGAACTGTGAGCCAGCCCCAACTGAATGTTTTCCTTTATAAAAGTTGTTGTGGTCATGGTGTCTCTTCACAGGGACTGAAACTCTAAGACAAGGGACCAGTTCCTACAGGGCCTGGTGGGCTACAGGCACCTCTTTAACCTTAGCTGAGTAAGTGGCAGAGCATAAGACAGTCTGAGCTGAAGGTAAAACAACGTGCCAAGTGCTTCAGAGGCTTACCTGTGTGTGCCTGGAGAACAGACCGTTGGCGGTAAGGACAGGAGCAGGGGCCCGTCCAAATGCTATTGCAAAGTCCAAGCCGAGGCTAAGGGCTGTGGGTGGTGAGCTCTCTCAGACGGCTCGTTCATCTCATGGGACCGCTCACTGTTTATTGGACCTACTTTAAGAAACACAGAGATAAGTGAAGCCTACAGCCCGAGAACTGGGAGCTGGGGGTAGGGAAAGGCCATCCCCTGAAGGGGATCCTACAGTTCCCTTCAAGACAAGATGCAGTTCAGCCTACAGTTCTCCTGTGCTCTCTGATTTACCAGTTGGTTGCTGGGTACCTCTGGCTGCAGGAGAGGGGGCTGGAGACCAGTGCATCAGGCAAATAGTACGGGAGGCCTCACTGGACTTAATCAGAGCCACCAATGCAGTTCATAGACAGGGGACAGAGCACACTGAGGAGGGTGAGAGCAGAGCCATCCTACAACATTCTCCTCTGGTAAATTACTTTCTTGGCCGCGTGAGCCCATTGGGAAGAGCACTCCAGAGTGATTACCAAGGAAGGGGATGACCGGACAGTGAAGAATGGGGCCAAATGAGAGAGAGTGGACAAATTAATGATTCAGGAAGATTTTTTTTTTCTTTTAGGAGTGGTGTCCAGCCTGGCCTCCCCGATTTGATCAATCTTTCACTGTCAAGAGAGCCTGAGAGATGGATTCAATTAAGATTAGCGAGGCCCGGAAATGGCACGGGGTGGGGGTGGGGCTTCTGATGGGCACTGTCTTCTCTCTCATCTCTGGGTGTTGGTGGCCCAGACAAGTCTCAGGGAGGCAATGCAGGCATCAGAGCTGGAGTGTCCTTCTGCAGAGGAGGCCTGTCTCTCTTATTTACTTCTAAGTTAGCTCACACCTGTCCTCATCTGGTATGGCTTTCTCATAATTAGTAGCTGCTGAAGAGACACCAGGGTGTTGGGAGTCACTATTATCTTGGAGAGAAATCAGTGCTAGGTATAATTCCTTGAAGCAAATACATGTGATTGGAGTCTCATTAATTCCTAGTGATGCCCAGGTGCCCTCTCTGCCATGTCAGGGTCAGAAAAACTCCCCTGGAGATGGAGACCATGGGAACGGAGTGGAGCAGCCCAGGACCTACATGGCTAGAGTGCAGGGTGGAATGGCTTTTTCCCCACCCACCACTGTGACAGGATACCACAGCCACCCAATGGGTGGATTTCCACCCCGAGGGCCTTTTCCCAGGGAAGCTTCAGCAACTGTCTCAGACATGCACGCCTTACAGATTGCCGCCAACTCCAAATTGGTATTCGGCCCTTGTTGCTGGATGAGTTTAATGAAAGTGGTACTTTCCATGAGGTCCCTGGTGGAATCAGTTCACATTACAAAATCATTATACATAATGTGACTCCATTGTGTGCCGTTAGCTTAGGGGAAAAGCCTGTTTTACAGCTCTTGGAGACAGAGGTCCCTCCAGATAAGATTGAGCTTCCAAGAGAGGGAAAGAACGGCCCCCTCTGGTTAATAAGAACTTCAATGCTCCAGGCAGCTACTGGCTTTCAACCTGGCAAGATAGATATGTAGTCCCAGAAGAGAAAATAACCAAGAGGAATAGACAGTGGTCTGAACCCTAATACCCCAGGGCATTCGGTTCATTTGCACTTTAAAGATCTTTCCTGACACCACCAATATCTAATTGATGTTTCAAGCTGGCACACCCTACCTTGATATTTGGCACAACTTTCCAAGCTGTTCCATACTGTTCTGTGCTGCCCACACGGGGTTGCCATATGTATAGTTTGGATGAGTGAAATCTCCCAAGTTGTTAGAAGCGAACATATTTTTATGATGGTTGTTTAGTAGCCTAGGCCACTGGGTCCCTCTGTCCGCTGCTGACATAGTAGTCTATCCCTGGGATTTGCAAAAGTACCTGGCCAGATGACAAGCACCTACGAGCGTACACAGTTAAAGCCGTAAGGACCGACATGCCTATCAGAAGACGAGACCTCTCGAGGATAAGTGAATGGAATATGGTCATGAAGATGGGGCCAAGAGGACAAAGCAAATCTACTAATAAGTCAATAAGTGGGGCAAGGATGCGCCTGTTATTACAGCATGAAGATGAAGAGGAGGAGGAGGGAAAGGAGGAGGAGGAAGAAGAGAAGGTGAACAAAGAGGAGGAGAAGGAGGAAGAAGAGAAGAAGGAGGAGGTGAAAAAGGGAGTAGGAGAAAGAGGAGAAGGAGGGAGAGGAAAAGGAGAAGGAAGGGGAGGAAGAGGAGAGGAGGAAAAAAGGAGGAGGAGGAAGAGGAGAAGGAGGGGAAGGAAAAGGAGAAGGAAGAGGAGGAAGAGAAGGAGCGGGAGGAAGAAAAGAAGGAGGAAGAGAAAGAGGAGACAAAGGAAGAGGGAGAGGAATCTGATTCTGGATGGCAAGAGCAGCCTCACCAGAAGCCAACCAATGAACATATGCACATGGCTAGCGCATACCAGGAGGTCAGAAAACATCTTCTAATGTCAGTACTTCCACCAGTCTCTCCGTGGCTCACTGTGACATGAACTAGACAACCTGTGAGCTTCTGAGGAGTCTCCCTTCCATTCCACTGCAGGCACACTGATATCTCAGAAATATACTCCTGCTCCCAGATTTATGTGAGTTGTGGAGATTCCGACTCTGGTCCCCATGCTTGCTTAGAAAGCAATTGTCCACTGAGCTGTCTCCCCAGCTCCAGGTGCAACTTTTAAAACCATTTTCAGTAGCGTGTTGAATGTGCAGATGCAGAACACATGGGCACATTGTATATTCACCATCAGCTGCTAGCATACTTTCTTATTAAAATGAACAAACAAACAAACAAACAAACAAAACAACTTACCTTTTCCTGTATCTAACTTCCAAAGGTGCCTGCAGCAGAATCAAAGAGTCCACAGTGACCTACCTACAGGAGCTTATGGTCCCAGGGGACATCCTTGACTCAACTCTCTTCTTTGAACAACCTGGTGACCCACTCCTTTGGATCCCACCTCTTGATGTATAGCACCTGGATCTTCCCTCCACCCTTATAGACTCTCCTTTAGTTCAGAGCATGACTCTCTCACCTGGACCTTTCACCTGAACCACTCTCAAAGCATGCTGGAAACCAGACATCTTACTTGCTCACCTCTCTGGAGTTAATGAGACTTTCTTAGAGCTGTAATCACACCCCTGTTGTATTGAATTGTTTGGATGTGTCTTTACTAGCCTGGGATACAACTAACCCCTCTGGGTCTAACCTTGGCCTTCTAGCTTTCACACACCCCTCCGTTACCCAGACCACACCTCTCAGTCCTTCTTTGGACCAGCTCCTGCCCAGCCTCTTGAAAAGGAATTGCTCATACAGACCTTGTGGGCCATGGGCCATGGGGTACTCGGCTCTCCAGATGCAATCTGCCAAGATTCTTCAGAATAGCTGTCAGTCTCTGAAATCCAAAATCCATCTCTCTGTAAACTCTTCTCCTGGATCCTCCTTCATCCTTCTCCAGGTTCCACGGTGCCCTTCCCAGTTGTTCATATTTCCTTTTAGCTGTGAGATCTGATGTTATCTTCTCATTCACAAATGTACTCAGAGGTTCCATATCTGAGGGGTCAGTACACAGTGTATGCCCAGCAAACACGTGTAGAATACATGAAGGAAGGAATGGCTGGAATAACAGGTTAACCCTAGAAGAGGCCCCCAACAGTTCAGCTCCCCTATCTTATACTACGTGAAATTAAGGTTTGGCCACAAAGAGGGGATGGCCCCAGCTCACACAGTGAGCACAGCTGTCCACAGCAGAAGAGGTAGATGTCTGCCACTTAGGAAGGACTGGAAGCAGACTGGCAAATTGGGGATTTTCTGACCTGGAAGTCGACAGTCTCTTCCTCACAGGGATCCTTGTATAATTCAAACATCAGCAGCTGCATTTCTCGGGCCCACGATTCCAAGGAGCAGGATGCAGGAATGGTTGAGATTTTCAACACTGGCAGGTTCCAGGATTTCAGAAACCAGAGCTGATAACAGGATCCTGCCTGTCTCCTAGATGGAGACAGATGTGCTTGGAAAATTCCAGGAGGTAAAGAAAGCATCCTGGGAAATCTCCATCTGTGGAGGTAAATCTGACCTGAGTCAGGCAAGAAAACAAGAGTCTCACATAGTTCTTTCATATTCCAGAATGTTCCTAGGGGTCCATCATCAAGGATAGGAAGGATATTCCAAGTGTTTCAGAGGTGCCAGCTGTTCCCGAACCAGGGACTAACTCCACTAGAAAGCCTTTCCCTTCCCGTCCTCAAGACCACATCTCCTCCAACAAAGAGGAAGAAAAGTTCACTCTATTCTAAAGCCAAGAGAGAGACATGATAGTAGGCTTGCTGGGACACGCCTACCATGTCAGCACTGGAGGGACAGAGGTAGGGGGTTCTTGAGTTTGAGACCAGATTGAGCTATAGAATGAGATAGTCAAAGGGGGGCAGGGGAGAAGACTCAGACTCAGAGATACAAAGAGAAAGAGACAGATAAAAAAAAAGGGGGGGGAGAGGACCATAAATCACCCAATGCAGAGACTGGCTATGAGACAGACAGACTCTCAACAGCTTTCAAATTTAAGGAGGAGAACAAATTAATCATTCAAAGAGAGCCTTGACCTCCTCTCCCCCCTCCCACTTCTGTCCTCTCTTTCCCTCTTTCTTTTTCTTCCTCTCCCTTTCTCTTTTTCTGTCTCCATCAGAGCATACTTCTTGGGCCCACAATCGAGGCACACTGCTCACCTTTAGACTCAGTCTCAAAGCTAGGCAGCCGTCAGGCCATGGTTATGTTGGGTGACATGGAGTCTGTAACACAGACTCTGTTTCAGGTCTCTGCACAAATTTTCCTCACTGCATCTCTTTCTCCCAGACATTAAGCATTCCAGACAGCCTCCTCTATGGGACGTGGTATCTCAGAGAGGGGCAACAGAGCTACTCCTGGGGGCACCAGAATCTCACCAGTGTCCCTCTTTTGGCTCTAGAGCCTTTCTTGTTGCCTCCAAAGGAAACTTGTCTCTAGAGCCCTGGAAACCCCAGCAGTCTAAGGATGGGATTCCTCTTCTGGTGCCCATACCTCTCACTTCCAGATGATTTCTGAGCTCAGAAGGCTGCTTTGATGATGAGGACCCTCTTCTTGCCAACAAAAAGGGGACCTTAAAAGTGCTGAAAACTGCCCTTATGTGTGGTTGTCTGGGGAATCCCACGCCCTGCTTTTGGAGCTACCTAATAGGCAGAGAAGGACACACAGTCCTGTGGGATGCACGGAACACAAAGACATGCCAAGCAGACTCCACATTTCCCCCACGTCTTCCTACCTCTGCAAATTCACAGGGACTTCAGTTTCCATGACATCAACAACTAATGTTTTAAATGACTTGCCTTGCAATAAAAGATTACCTCAAAAGATGACCCTGTACATCCTCTGGCCTTTCTTAGTTTAAATCAGAGAAGAAAATCCCCCGTTGAGAAGCTCAGGACAGGTTCAGTTATCACCCACCAAAGGCTAAACTAGGTGACAAGGATTAAGTCCCAGAAAGGTGAAGTGGTTTGCCCAAGGCTTCAGAGCAGACCCAGAGTCTCTATACTACATAAAGGTTGACAAACCAGTCAGTGGAGCTGAAAGGCATAGGCCTGGAGCTATACAGCAAAATGCAGGAGCTGGCACCCCGGGCCTGGGCTATGTCCATACCCCAATTTATTTGTGCTTCAACTTCCACACTGTCAAGAAGAGATATTGACAGTGTGGACCCCAGGGTCCAATGTGAGATTTGAGATAGTATATATCCTAGCACAAGGTCTTTACTCAATAAAACACAACTTTCAGTGTTTATTCAAGAGAAAGGATGCTCACATCTGTCTGCAGCTCCTCTCTGAGACAGGCAATGCTGGGGAAGAGAGCCAGGAAAGCCTACTATTGCCTCCATGAGCTGGGGTGTTAAGTTTTTTCTGAGGAAGCCACCTCTAGCCCTTTAGAGAGACATGTCTGCACCTAGGCATGTGTTGACTCTAGTTCACATGGCAGGACTGACTTTCTGTTGGCTGGCTGAAACTAAGAGCTCCAGCCTCGGAATCCTTCTGGAAATGGAGCCCTTAGCTGTTGTCTCATACAGTGCTGCTTGGTTGTTGCTCCCAGTATCTTCTGAGAAAGGAGCAACTGGCCCTACAAAGGTAGCATGGGACATAGTTACTGGAACTGTCACGAGGAGAAACTTCTTAATCTCATCAAGTTAGTTTTTCCCCTTCAAAATTACTCTAGATCCTTCCTGAAGAAAATTGTGCTGAGGGCAGGGGCCAGGGTGGGGTGGGGGTGGGGGGTGGCGGGAGGGACAGGGTCCTCTGGCTCCATTCAAAATCTCCTTTCTTAGCTTTGGCACTTTTATGGCCTTTAATGACCTCTTATTGTGCCCTGATTGCCAATCAGGGCACACGTAATGACCAAGCAGCATCACTTAGCCCTTATTCTGATGACAATGGCCAGAGCGGTCAGCTCACTGTTTTGACATGAGCGGGGTCACAGGGAAGGATTTCAAGCCAGTGACATAAAGATCACTGACCAGTCAGTACCCTGGATGCCTCCGTTGCCAGGGCTGGGACAAAAGAACGAACTCTGAACTTTTCCTTTGACAAATGGAGGTCATTAAAACCGTGGTGGGGGCCCCTTCAAAGGCAGGTGTAGACCACGGACATCCCTCAAAGCGCCTAATAAAGAGAGAACAGGCGATTGTGTGGGACTCGGAGGAGGGAACTTCTGAGCGATTCAGTCAAGTGTTCAAAGAAGTCAAGGATCTTGGGAGAAGGATTGACAGGGGCCAGAAGTGCCTGGCCGGCCCACCATCACCCATTCAATGGGTGGCTGCCCCAATTGTTCCCAAGCAGAGGCCAGCACAATAAATGCTTCTAAGTCCTTTCAGAGGTATCCTGGGTTCCAGGGCCTTGGGCTGGCAAGAAAATCCAGAGAAAGCATTGCCACCAACTGGTACTCTCAATTGCAGCCGCGTTAATAAAGTGCCAAGAAGCCTCCAAGCAGCTTAAAATATTAAAGGTTTCTTTTAAACACCTGGAAGATACCATCTAATCGCTAGACATTGCTCCCAGTTATAATATGTAAACATATCAACCCCACCCCACCCCACCCCCCAACACAAGCAAATCCCAAACCGAAGCTCTCCCCGAAAATCATTTCTATGTACACAGAGCATCCTGCAAACTCTCAGTGTGGCTTCCAGACAACACAGCCCCTCTGCTCCCATTCCCACCACCACATAGCCAGCTGGGGCCACATGCTGCCCCTGGAGGGGTAGAACCAGAAGTGCTGACCCCCTGGCAGTCAGCAGGACCAGCCAACTAAATAGATTGCCTGCAAATGATTTGAGTTACTGAAGTTCAAGCATGAAGGGAAATAAAAGCTTGGGGAATTTCACCTCGTGTGTGTGTGTGTGTGTGTGTGTGTGTGTGTGTGTGTGTGTGTGTACACATGTGATTTTGAAAGGCAAAAATTTGCTTTTCACAAGAGTCAGGAATTTTGATCCCCCAAAGTCTGTGTGGGAAGATGGATGGATTTTGGATGAGATGGAAGCTGGGTCTTGGGGGGGCAGAGCTCTGAATGCATCATTAAGGGCATTTGCTGGACACATTAACAGGCATGCACACAGGATACAGAACTCCTAACCAACGTGAGGGTTATTAATGGTAACACGATCAGATGAGCAGCCGAAAAGCACAGAGGAAACAATTGTGGAGACAAATAAACAGAGGGTTCATCTCCCGAAAATGTGCCCACAAGGCAGAGCCACATCCTTCAAGTGGTCCAAAGAACAAATCATTGTGGGTTCTTGAACAGACGATGGTGTCAGCAAGGCTGAAGGAAAGAGTGATGACTTACAGAGCCCAGAGACACACAAAGATACTCTGACAGAAGTCCACTTGGACCCTTGTCCCTTCCAGACAGGAGAGCAGAAGTGTACTCACTGGACCACAGAAAGGCAAAACACAGGAGGTTTTAGTGGACGTAAGGATTTTTCCTTCTTTCCAAAGTGTTTAAGAACCTGGTCTGAGTCACTAGGGCAACTTACTACAATGCATGTCATAAACATCTTCTGCACAGAGGAAACAACACCTTCTCCCTGCCCTCAGAAAATCATAATGTAGCTGCAGGTAGCCCAATAGTAGGCAAGGTGACAGGAGAAAATCTGTTTGAATTACAAGCAAATGAGATAGTCTCTTTTATCCACCAGGGATTCAGACAGGACCCAAGCAAACACCTACCATTCATGGTCGCACTTTCTCCAGTGTACACTGGAGAATCAGGCACATCAGGGGTCAGCCCCGTAAGTGATAACGTAGAACAGTGTGGCAAAACGTTTTAACTATTCTGAAGTTTCTCACTTAATGCTTTCAGAACATGGTTAATGATAAGTAACTGGGTCTGTCGACAGAGAAAGCGCACATCATATGGCCACTGTAGACCTTCCTAAGCTAGGGGAAGCTAGAGCTAGCCCCACGTCCTTGGCTTCTCAAAACAGCCAGCTCAAGCATTCCAAAGAAGCATCACATTTTCATGCAGTGGTACTTTGGGGTGCTATGTCTTGAGCCCCAATAGATGAAGAAGACCAACAGAGCTGTCACCTTCATTGGGAAGATGGACACTGAGCAGATTACTGAAGTAATAAGTTTAATTATTATCTGAAATATAATATAATATTATCTGAAATATAATGAGTAATATTATTTGAAAACAAAGAGTGTTTTGCACATCTGAAGATCTGTCCCCATCTAGAGGATGGGGAAGGTCTAGGGAGAGGTCCTGTGCCATAGGACACTAGAAAGGGCACTGATACAGAGGTGGTCCAGGCAGAGGAAGAGCTTGCCACAAGAGATGATGGCTTAGAATTTCCTAACTAGGGGCAAAATGACCAGCATAGAATAGCAGGAAACTTCCATTCCCAGCTGCCTCAGTTTCTCTGTACATTCAAACATTAGAATCTGGACTGAATTGAGATGGCAGGTACACATAGGACAGGAAACGGAGGAGTGGGCTACCATGGACTAGTAGGGCTGCAACTTTGCTATGAGTCCAAAGGGGGGGACAGAAGGGAGAGAGGGTGGAAAGGGGGAATGAGCAAAGATGAGGAGGAAGAGGTATAGAGTAGAGAAGAAAGAGAAGAGGAAGATAAAGAGAAAGGAGATGAAGAAGAGATGAGGAGGAGGAAGGAAGGGAGGAAGAAAGGAAGGAAGGAAGGAAGGAAGGAAGGAAGGAAGGAAGGGAGGAAGAAAGGAAGGAAGGAAGGAAGGAAGGGAAGGAGGGAGGGAGGGAGGGAGGGAGGGAGGGAGGGAGGGAAGAAAGGAAAGGAAAGGGAAGGGAAGGGAAGGGAAGGGAAGGGAAGGGAAGGGAAGGGAAGGGAAGGGAAGGGAAGGGAAGGGAAGGGAAGGGAAGGGAAGGAAAGGAAAGGAGGGAAAGAAAGAGAAGAGAAGGAAATGGGAGGAGAAAAGGAAAATAATGGAGAGAAGAGGGGAGGAAGACTGAAAGGAAAAAGAGAAATTGAAAAGAAAGTTTAGGCTATGAGATTTGATCCTTTCAGGAGTTGAGACAGAAGTTTCTAGAAACATCTAGTAAGTGAAAATCTGCCCAATTCTTAAGTATGCTTAACTGTCATGGATGAAAACCCTCACCAGTAACTCTGATATAAACTCACCCACTACCACCTTCCATCTGCAGCTTAACTCGGGATGCTATTGCCTTGTAGCAATAGCTTGTCCCTGTAGCTAGGCTTTCCAACCATCTGCTTCTGAGCACGCTAGTGGAGAATCGTCGTTAATTATTATCACACTAACCCCCCATCTCCTCAAGTTGTGCATAGAGCCACATAAACCCACATCTCACTAAACTCTCATATTTGTTTGTGTCAAGATGGAGAGACATAGATCCAGGTATGGAGACACATAGTCATGATCCCAACCCTTGACAGGGACAGAAGCTGAAAGGTCATGAGTTCAAAGCCAGCCTGGACTACATAGAGAGATTCTGTCTTGAAAGAAAAAAAAAAGGAGGAAAGAAACAGGGAGGGAGGAGGAGGAAGAGGAGGAGGAGGAGGAGGAGGAGGAGAGAGAGAGAGAGAGAGAGAGAGAGAGAGAGAGAGAGAGAGAGAGAGAGAAGAGAAGCTTTAGAAGACATGGTTTTCTAAGAGACTCCTGTCTCTGAGGCACACAGAGTAGACAGGACACTGCGCCATTTGGAAGGGCCTCCGTGTGGTGTCTGCTCAGAGCACTTTGCATTTTTCCAGGAAACGTCTCCGTTAAATATGCAAGCATGTTTAATTGCAGGGGCTCGGGCAACTTGTTTATCTTTCTTGCACACCGCCAGGGTGGCTCTCGTTTGTTATCTGGGGTGTGAAATGAACGCTGACAACAATTAATACCTCCTCCCAGGCAGCTCGGCGGCGCTCTGACGGGAAGCTGTGTACTTCCGAGCAGGCAGCTGAGGAGGTGGTGGGGCCTGACTGTCACTCAGGATCCGAGGGGCAGCAGAGTGACAGTGGCAGCTGACGGCCCCTCCCGCCGCCTCCGGAGAGGCCCCCATGATAAAGCATCCTGCTTTGTGGTGTAATCAACTTGCTTTACATGCTTACTTCCTAATGAGCGCCGTGTTTAAACAAGTGTAGAGAACACATCTGTCCGGGCCTTGGGACTCGAGGCTGTGTGACCAATTTCAGCATCTGAAAGTTAAATTAATGGTAAAGGGTTTAATTGTGAGTAAACAATACCACATTAAGGGGCAGTAAACACAGCAGTGGGGACCCACCGACTGGCTCTGGTACCACAGATGTGGCTGCCTCCGTGTGACCATTAATAGTCCTCCCCGCCTGGACTCTCTGACAGCGCCTGGAAGCCCATTTGTCATCTAAATGGTCCGTCCCCTTCTCAAACATAATTTTGGCTCATGGTCCATTTGGGGGGCTGGTAGGGTATGTTCCTTGGAAGATGGGCCAAAAAAATTTTTTTCCAAGCAAATGGAAAAAGTTCCAGATTTTCTGTGGAGACTTGAAGCCGAGTAGGAGGCACCATGGCTCCCTTACTCTAAACCGACATGGGTCCCAAGGACTGAGTCTGGCTTAGACTGCAGGCTTTGATGGCAGTGATTCCAAAACTGGTTTTTAAACACCCTAGGGTGTCGCTAACTAACAAAGGATGCCTCGGAACCAAATTAAGTTCCCTTAATTAAAGATCATAAAATACATCACAGAACATTCTGTTACAATAGGGGGAAGGAAGTGACTGTCACATAAAATAAACAAGGTCCCGCAATCCAAAAATGAAGAGTTACACAACACCAGCTCGGCACCTTCCTGAGTTGTCGGTGGTTATTCTCAGGGATCCAGGCCTGTCTGCTAGTGTGCTGGGAGACTGAGCTAGAGGGACAGTGGGACTCTCCCAGGTCAGTCTCTCATCACCCTTGGTGATAGAAGACATCTTGGTGGCCAGGTGCTGGGGAGGGGGTTACCGGAGCACAGGACTTTGTGGGGGAGAGGTCTCACTCCGAACAGTCAATGTTCCATCTGTGGATGGCTGTGGTAGGTGTCTCAGCTACCTTTTTCTCCTTTGCCATCCCTTTGATCCTTATTGGGCAAAGAACTTACTATTATCTTCCTGGCGTGATGAAATTGTAGTCTAGTGGGATGAAGGTTTCCATATAAACAGAGAATCTCGCTGCCCCAAGGAAATGGGGCCCCAACTGTGGCCAGGATAACTTATCCAAGGTCCCCATCAGCACTCTTCCTTTAAATATGATGGTCTCTGTGGATTCAAAGAAAACTAGCTTCGGGGTTACACAACCTCTAGCTTCTGAGTCCTATCTTGAGTATCAACATACTCCTCTGTGAGATGGGAGCATAGACTCAAGCCCCTTCATGAGTAGGAAGGACTCTGGGCAGTCCATGACAGTGAAAGCTCCATAAATGTAACAAGATATGACAGCACCTCTTTAGATAAACCTAATGAAGCCAATGGGTAAGACACACGTAGAGAAATTTGGGGCCGCCATTGGGTCAAAGTAGCAGATGGGCTGAGCACCCAGCACCCAGCACCCAGCACCCAGCACCTCAGGATATCAGCTGTTGGATGTGGAGGTGAGTCAAGCACAAGGTGGCTGCTCATAGCTCCCAAGACTGAGCTAGCTCGTGCCGGCTCCTGTCAGTGGGGAGGACTGACAAGACACTGCCATCTCTCAAAGCCAGCTCCCAGCCAAAATCAGCCACTGGGAAAACTCTCCAGAGAGTTGGTTTATATCATGTGCTGCAACACTGGTAAGAAGTTGTTTCTAACAACTTCTGGACAGGGAGGATTTCTATATGCCGACTGTGAGACTCCATGCAAGTCCCACAAACTCCAGAATCTCAGAGTAGGAAGGGTCTCTTGCTTGCAAACTTACAAGGACAATCCCCTGGGACCTGAGCACTTCCATACTGCAATGACTTGGGCAGAAGGTGAGATGAAGCCTCCTCTTCCTTCCTCAGCTGCCCATCCAGAATGATCCCTTGTCCTTTTGACACTGTCCTAATTTTCTTTCCACTGCTGGGACAAACACCAGGACCAGAAACAACTTGAGGAGGAAAGGGTTAATTCTAGCTTCCAGGCAGCAGCTCATCACCAGGGGAAGTCAGGAGGGACCTGGAGGAAGAATCCAGAAGCATCAGAAAGGAAAGTACTCTCAGGCTACTTTTCATACACTTCCCAGGATCACAGGCCTGGGTGGCACTGCCTACAGTGGACTAGGTCTTCCTATGGCAGTCATCAGTCAAGAAAATCTCCCCCCACAATACCCCCCCAACAAACTTGCCTACAGGCCAATCTGATGGGGGCATTTTTCTCAACTGAAGTTTCTGCTTCCCAGGTGACCCAGCTTGGATCAAGTTGACAACAATGAGCAGCACAGGGGCCAATGCCCAGATGATCGGATCCTTGAATAGAGCCTCAAGTAACTAATGCTCAGCCTTGCCACACAGATTTTACCACCACAAAAACGAGCAAAACAAAACAAAAGCACCGAAAGAAAGAAAGAAAGAAAGAAAGAAAGAAAGAAAGAAAGAAAGAAAGAAAGAAGAAAAACCTGGTGTGTTTGTATCTTGAACTTTTGCTGTCTTTGTCTCTTGGTTGTCTCTTGTGGACTGGCATATGGGTTCCCTGGCTCCACTGATCCCTGAGTCCCTGAGATAGAGACTAGATGCCACACATACCCCAGAAGCATCCTTCAGTGTCACATGAATGATAGAACTGGCACTTCTGACCCTTAAGCCTGGCACCTTTTCAACCCTTGCCAGGCCTCTGATGGCCATGGGAAGAGGGTGGAATTAGGCCAAGCCAGCTTTCCTGTGGTAGCTAGTAGACATACACCAGATGCCCAAGCCTCTCCAAGGCTGAGGAGAGGCATGGAAGCCCTCTACCTAGTGACCTCCAAACATTTGTCTCTGCCATGAAATTCCAACTTCAGATGAAATCATTGACGGGGCCCAGGGTAGCTCTGTCACAACACAGAGGTGGGATCATGTGCTTGCAGCCTGACCCCAACTTCCTTCCTCTCCTGACTCTTATCTGCTTCGGTTTTTCATAGGAGAATAGGTTAAAAACTACTACACCTCACCTTCACTTCACTAGTGAGGAAGATGGTGACCTAGAGAAGTAGCCAGACTTACAAAAAGTACCGTAGCTATCGGCAGACAGAGATTCTATCTTCTGAAGGAAGAAAATACAAACTCACCCCAGGTATGGTCAACTTCCTTGTCTCTGCAGTCCCAAGGATGGCCTGGCCCAGAGGCTAACCTCTGGTATTCACCAGGCATTCATTAAAGGAAGTCCACTGGTGTTTTCTTACCTTCATCTGTTTTAAAGATGTGGCTGCCAGATCCAGTCCTAAATAGCCAGGAGCGATGTAACGCGTCCTGGGAATGGAAGCTGGCCCCTCCCCCTCTGCTGTTTTAGTTGCCTTTAAAGCCCATTTTCACCTTTATTGATTTTAGTTTTCTGCTAGTCTATGAATGACAACTTGAATTAAGACAATGTAGGCTGAGAAGCCACCAGGCTGAGCTAAACAGGCACTCAGGGCTTCAAGGATCCTCTTGGGGACCTAGGGTACCAGGAAGCTCCCTAAATGACTGGCATGAGTCCACCCAAGTCTTTTACAGAACTCTGAGGCATAAACAAACATGGTCACAAGCTGCCCTCCTTGAAGCCACTTCGCTGACCTGCTGTTTGCTGAGGGGCTGTGTACTTATCCCACTGGATAGGAAATGTGAGCCCTGTCCCTCTAGAACAGAGGGATGCCTGGACTCAGGTCAGGCCAGAAGCAACCATTCTCCTCTCCAAAGGACCTTGCTTTGGACAAACTTTTGCCAGGCAAGATATAGCATTAGTTCTCTAACTGATCTGTGAACTTGAAACCTCACATCCCTCATAAGCTAGAGCAGGCATGGTCACAGCTCATCTTAAGGGACAGTAAGGTAAGCAATGTGCTGATCTAAGAATAGTCAGTGCAACACCCACTGTTAACACAGACAAAAAGGAAACCAACCAAGACTCCCAACCAGAGGTGAGGCACGGCAAAACCATAGCTCTGCCCTGACATTCTAAAGTCACTTAAAATGATAAAGCTAACAATTACTTTCATGAGGAGATGTTTTGCAGAGAAGACAATAAAATTGAGAAACAAAATAAATAGTTCCATTCTAAAATGTTTTAAAAGATCTCCAGAAAACCCCTCAGGAAAAATTGTGATTTGAGAGGAAAACAAACTGGGCACAGGAGTGCGAAGCCTGCAAGGACAACTGGAGAAAGGACCAGGAGATCAAGGCTAGCCTGAGCCATCTAGCAAGTTCAAGGCCAGCCTGAGCTACAAAGAAAACTTATCATCCTAAGAAAAGAAGTGAAGGGGGAAAGAAATTAAGACATGACATTTGGGAGAATTTAATGCCCTTTGGACTGATTTCTAAGTATATTAATTTATAATCAAGTAAAGATAATACTACTTTCTTGGTGGACTTGTAACACACACACACACACACACACACGCACGCACACACACACACACACACACACACACACACAAAGGTAACCTTGGGAAATGCTCCAGGCTTCTGAGGTTGCCCCAAACCTGTTCTGTCCATGTCCTCTCCACTATTACATTGGCTACCTCCTACTCCCTGCCTAGTTCCAATACCCAGCAGGGCTTGAAGAAGGAATGATTCAGAAAGGCCTGCCTCACAGCTACTTTGGGATAAGGAGGTTGTCAGTAAGACAGGAGAGAGGGAGAGAGAGAGAGAGAGAGAGAGAGAGAGAGAGAGAGAGAGAGAGAGAACACTAGAGAGTTCCTCCAGACAGTGCACCAGGACTGAAGGTCGTTTTGGTGGTTTTTGTCCTGGATCCAAACCAGCAATTCTGATGGGGGTCAGAGACATAGAACTCCACACAAGAGGCTACTGAAAAGAGAATTCTAACTCTCTTGGAGGTCAAAGACAAATTTGGACATCAAATGGACAGTGTATTCTTATTCTCCTCCAGACATGCACCATCTAAACAACTTTATGCACATTTCTAGGGGAAATGACAAGTCATCAACCCTGAACTTCCATGGTGACCCTGGATCAGGAAATCACAGCAGGCTCTGTTCTGCCGAGACTGACCCAGCTCTGCTTGTGGGGAAGACATTGCTTCATCCTTCTCACCTCCCCCCGACCCCTCCCCGCCAGCCACTGAGGTCTGAACTCCTCAGCCACAGAGCACCAAGGCTCCCATTCAGACCATATGCCAGGGTTTGAGGGAGGCAATGAGTGGAAGGGAGGATCCAGCCAAGGGTCCATGGAGACACCCCCTTCTTCAGATAAAGAGGTGCCATCTTGTAAGCAAGCTGCTTGGGAGGGCTCCCCCCAAAGCAAGAATATTTAAGTGTTTTGTAAGGGTGTTGAAGAGGGCAATTAAAGGGAACCACATGTCAGACCTCACACGCACACCTTCCAGACTCCAGCCTCTCTGATCCTCTCAGCCGCTACAGAACCGGGGCCAGTAACAAAAGGTGTTAATAGGCTGATGAGGAGACCATGCTGATAGATGACCCATTATGGTGATCGCTCTTGTGCGCGAATGGCAACTAGGTTTGATCAATTAGATTTTAATGTAAAGTGGGGCCTGGGGGGGAAAACAGCAAGGGGGCAAAGGAAGACCCTTTGTTACTAATGCGGCTGAAAAAAGCACTTAATTGAGGTCATAATAATATTAGCAGTTCTCATCATCAATAATTCAGCCTTACTTATTACTGCCGATGGAGAGCTGTCAGGTGAGAAATGCGGGAGCCTTTGTTGAAGACAGGATGCATTCCCCCCCCCCTTTCTCTCTTTCTCTCTCTGTCCCCTACCTCCCCACCCCTTATCTCCCTAATTCTTTAATTTCAAAACATTTTCTAGGATGAAGTCTGTTTGTGGAAATAGCTAAAGGATTGAAAATAAAAGCTCACAATAAAAGCATCATCTAGCCTTCTTTGCATCCTTCCCCCTTCATTCTTTAAAAGTCATTTCCTCTCGAAGAATAACTAATTTTGCCGAGGAAAGAAATCTATCAGGAGCGGAGAAGATTCCTACACTTTTGTGATTTAAAAAATCCTGAAAGAAAAAAAAAATGACGCATTTAGTCATGTGTGGTTTTGTTATCCTTTAAAACCAAGGGAGAGGGTGCCGGCAAGTGTGTGCTAAATGAATGTGTAATTGCACAATTAAAGATGCTTGCCTCCGTGTAAAAATTTAAAATGTATTAGTCTCGTAAAACCGCCTCATTAGTCTGTGTCTTAAAGGACACACTTGTCCATAATGAGGCAAAAGCAGGAAATGGTCCAGGGGTGACAGAAAGGGAGTGGAAGGCACTTTGGAGCTGGCTGCCGGTTTATTTTTTTCAAAATGGAGGGAGGGGATGCTTAATAAAGATAATTGGGCTGGCCGGCCCAGCTCCCATATGGAATAGAAACAGACAGACCCCGGGGCAGACAACTGGTCATTAACCAGGAAAAATAACCTATTTGGAAAAGATTTGTTTGTCTTACAGATGATGTTTTAGAAGTTTTTGCCTGTGTTTTTTTTTTTTTTTCTCCAGCCTAAATAGATGTTAAGCAGTCCTTTGATGATTATTGTCTGTTAGGTTAGAAAACACCAGCCTTGGGGTCAGGCCAGGCAGCACAGGTGGTAGATGCTGAGAACAGGAGTGGTCCTGAGGTGAGGGAGAAGAGTGGCAAGAGCCAAGCTCAGCCAGTGATGAGCCCCCACTATGGAGAAAGCCATCTGGGAACAGGAGCTGGGAAGAATTAGTGGCTCCATTGGCCCTGGCCTAGCCACTGTGCTCTCAACACACATAGGCGGGGCGTGTGCTCAGAGAACTCATTCATCAATTCCAGTTGGAATCTCCGAGATTCGGGCAGCGAGGAGAAGCCCGATGTCTTATCCAGCCAGCCTTCTGGTGATTTCGAGAGGGAGTAATTACGGTAATTAGAAACGAGGGCTCCGTGGCAAAGCTCCTCTGATCCCACTGTTTCCAAGGAAGGTTGCTCAGCTGCTTAGCAGGGCGTGTGAAACTGGGATCTTCAGAGACAAAGGGGATGGGAGGAGGGGACTATGAGGCAACCTGCCTTTTAACGCTCTAGAGGAGGCCCTCTGGACTGCCATCCTCCTCTGCCATGGCCATGCTGACTCCCAGTAAATACTTGGCAATGCCATGGGGTGCTCGGTTGTCACAACTTAGAATAGCGTTCTTGCTGGCATCTAGTGAATAGAGAGGCCAGGGATGATACAGCCTTGCCTCTTCTTCTTCTTCTTCTTCTTCTTCTTCTTCTTCTTCTTCTTCTTCTTCTTCTTCTTCTTCTTCTTCTTCTTCTTCTTCTTCTTCTTCCTCTTCCTCTTCCTCTTCCTCTTCCTCTTCCTCTTCTTC
Organism: Arvicanthis niloticus; assembly: GCF_011762505.2. Lineage (NCBI taxonomy): Eukaryota > Metazoa > Chordata > Mammalia > Rodentia > Muridae > Arvicanthis > Arvicanthis niloticus. The sequence goes on along the minus strand of NC_047675.1, from coordinate 19,235,266 downwards.
TTCTTCTTCTTCCTCTCTCTCTCCCTCTCTCTCTCCCTCTGTGTGTATGCATGTGTGTGTATCTGTTTCTCTCTTTCTCTTTATGTCTCTCTCTCTTTCTCTGTCTCTCTTTTTCTCTGTCTCTCTTTGTCTCTTTCTCTGTTTCTCTCTGTCTCTCTCTGTCTCTTTGTCTCTGTCTCTCTCTTTCTCTCTCTCTCTCTCTCTCTCTCTCTCTCTCTCTCTCTCTCACACACACACACACACACACACACACACACATTCATTCTCTCTCTCCCATGCAATAAAGAACTACTAAGACCCAGAGCCTATGTAACAGTACAGGAAGAAGAAGCTCTGTCCCCTCACATTCTGTTCACTCTAAATCTAGTTCACTTTGACTCAGAACTCAGGTCTCTTCTCTTGCCCTTTCCCTCCCATGCTGTACCACAGGTTAGCCCAGAAGAACATCCTACACAAGTTCTCCAGAAAGACAGTCCAAACCAATGCCCCTTCCAGGGAGTTTATGAGACCCAGTCCAGAGCAGAGGAGAAAGGGGCTGCTGCTGTACATCTTTGGGCTACTCGACCTTCATTTCAGGACATGGTGTCCCCTGAGAACTCAGGGACTTGGATGAGCCCTGAAGGACTTGTGACAGGTTTGTGGACCCAAGCTTAGCTTCAATGCCACCTCCTTGAAATGGATGTAATATTTATGCTGCGTTGTAGGGAGTGGAGAAAAGGAACCACGGTGCTCAGGAAAAGCTGTGGGAGATTCTTCTCAACTGGCATCAAGAGCCATGGTAGGTGAAGATGGTGGCAGGACTCCCATCATGAATCAAGGATGGTTGTCAGGTAAAGATGGCGGCATGGCTGACCGTCGTGAATCAAGGTTGTCATGGTCTAATGCTAATACATGAAGCAGATGCTCGATGCTCCATCCAGTCATCACCCGCACCATCCACAAGGCTTAAGTGTCTGCCCGTGCAAAGCCCTAGCCTCCTTTCCTTTTATTTCTCCACATGGATTCTGGGAAGAGCAGGGAGCCAGGATGGCCTCACCAAACTTCTCCCTGCTCACCCCTACTTCCTCCTGACAGCGTCGGAGTGAGCTTTTTTATTTCCAGCAGAGCCCGTGTCATTCCCAATGTGAATTTCAAATCACACTGATCCACCCTTCTTAGCTGAAGTCAGCTTTATCAACCACAAGAGATGTGGGATTTGAGAGAGATCTGAGTAAATTCACATTGTTTGGATAAACTCTTTCAGGGGGCTCAACAAATCAAAGCCGAAATGGATATGTATCCCAGAGAGACTGGAAGCTGCTAGGGAAAAGAAGGGAAAAAAGTTACTATTAACATTTTTATTTCTTAAGAAACACACACACACACACACACACACACACACACACACAGAGCAATTCCCTTCTAATGAGAGTACTCACAGCCTCCTTTTGAACCTACACCAGAGCTCCTAAGAATGCACCGGTTGAAGTGACAGGATCCTGGAGACGGTTGACAAGGGAAACAAGGTGTCACAGAGCTATATTGCCCACTGGCCCTACCTCCCAGCTTTGGTCAGCAAGAGGGCTATCAAATATGGTAATGGGTGAATTTATGCGCTATCCCATAATTTGAGGAACTGTGTTGTATCATGTATATTTAAAACAATTTCTCTGTAGTTTTAATTATCTCAGTCTGCAGGGGCAAAAGGGAAAAAGGCAGGCAGCTCCCTTGCCTGGGACCAAAATGAAAGCATTTGCCTGCTGACAGCTAAGACTTCAGCTGTCCTAGCTGGTTGAGATTTCTATAAAATTTGCATTGGAAAGGCAGCTTTACGTATACTTAAAATAAAAAGGGGGCATTTGCATCTAATTTGCTACACTTGCAGTATTAGAGTTTTATCTGAATAAAGACACGTCAACTGGATTTATATACTTAAGCTGATAGCTGGGAAAGTCAATACCAAAAAACACCAGCTAAATTCAACAAAGTGGCAGAGAATCTAATAGTCTTTACAAATTGTTGTGGGTTTTTTTTTTTTCCCTTTCCTCTGCTGATGACTTTAAAACTGCAGCAAATCATCTGCTTTTTACACAAGTCTGTTAATAACAAGATTTTGATGAAAGGCATCTTTATGGATAGACTTCTTTCCCTTCTTCCCCCAACCCTCAGCACACCCAAGCATCCTACCAAACTTGGAGGTTATAAAATGAAGTGTCCCATGGCAAATTGCGTCAGCTTTGGGCTCAGACAGATCTGGTCCAGAGCTTTGACAGTGCCCCTTCCTGGTTGTGTGCCCCTTCCCTCTTTAGCCTCAGTTTCTTCATCTGCCAAATGGGAATCATAAGATCTATTCTCCACCCACCCACCCCCCAAATCACTATAATTGTGCAGTCTATGAGATGCATAACTGCCCAGCAAAGAAGTCTCAGAAAGGACTGGGATTGATTCCCTTTCTTTTGGGAAGCCAGGGCTCTCTACCACCTCTTCAGAGAAAACACCTTGCTAGTCACCCAAAGGTGCTGTCCAGAGTGATTTAGACTAAGTACCAGAGCAGCAAGCAGAAGTACTCAAAACGTTATCAGGAACAATATGGACAATGTCAGTTAACCCTGCAATTATACCACAAAGAGGTTTCCTGTTCTGGAGTCACATTTTGGAGTGATGGGCTGCTGGTGACACACGTCCTTTGGTTCCATAGACTGGCCCCAAGGTCAGCACAGGAAGGCGGTGTAGATGACATCTTTCCATCTGGAATGCCCTTCTTCTCCTCACTCTGGCCAGCTGGAGACACACAGTAAATCCCAGCCCTGGTCACAGCCTCACACAGCTGGAAGCAGATTTCTGTTCTGCATGCTTGCTTGGGGTAATCTCTGGGGTCCAGCTCCACTCACCCCTTTCCCATTTTAGGAGGAAACATCACCCAGGAAGGGGACACAAACCACCCCCAGTGTTGGCTTCCCTGCCCCCTGTTGTATGAAATGCCCCGCCCATCCACCTACTGCCTTGAGAGATCAGGTCCTGAACCTGAGCTGCTTCTTCTGGGGGGTCTAGGGGAGGATTCCTACGACCAGGAAGAGTCATGCTCAGCCCAGTCACAGCCCCCATCTCTTCCGCTTGTCTCCAAACAATCCTGGTTTCCAATAAAGCTTCATTACTCACTACCAGGGCACCTGGGGTGGGCCACTCTCCCTCCTCTATGAAACAGGAACAGCGAGGATTTCTGTTTCTTGGCATTGCAGTGGAGTGTGAAGCAACCGATCTGACAGAGAAGAGAAGATGGCCCCCTACGAACCAGTCCCAGCCAGTCAGATTAGATCAAGGCAAGTCCAAGCCGAGGCTTCCTGAGCATCAATTCCTGAGGCAGGTCATAGAATGATCACCCCATTTAGACATCCATGTTGACAGGAAACAATGAGTCTTCCCCCAGTTCATGCTAGCCAAGGCCTGCCATCTGGTACAGTGCTCTGAATGGATGGATATTCTTCTAGGTCTTAGTTGGGAAAGAAAATTTGGAAAGGGATAAGCAGATATAGATGTTGTATCTTCTATAGCTCTCCACCTATGTGTTTGTTGGGTGGTTCGTTGAATGGTTGGTTGGTCGGTTTTCTTGCTTTTCTTTTGTTTTTCTAAAGAGTCTGTCATTGAGCCTGAATGGAACTGACTGATGGGCTAGGCTGGACATCAAGTCCCTGGGACTGTCTCCACCTTCCAGCTCTGGAATCACAGATCCACGCCCACTGTCACATGTGGGCTGGTTTTTTTTTTTTTTTTTCATGTGTTATAGATATCAATTCCAATACTCTTGTTCACACAGCAAGCTCTTCACCCTCTGGCTCATGTCTTCAGTCCACGGAGAAAAGAATCTCAGTATCCCTTGCCATTCGTGGAACAAGATCCTCAGGTCAAAAAACCTACAGCCGCCCAGCTGGCAGCCTCACCACACACCGGAATGTCTCCAAACAAAAGGATTCTGAGGCTGAAGAATGGTGGGCAGCGTAGTCCAAATGCATCAGTGATTCCCTAGTAAGTCAGCATCTGCTTATCCCCAAACCACTGAACTACACATCAGAGCACCAGCCAAGCCATGTGTAGAGGGAAGGCCAGCACCAGGATGGGTGTTGAGAGCAGACAAGTGAAGCATAGGCTTCCCAGGCAGCCTCTCTCCTGTCTAGCATGGGGCCACCTTGACAATCAGACCCCAAACACGGACCATGGTGAGCATGTATGGAGGGTGACCTTTGGAGGTCCAAGAGGCTGCTAAAATGTGTCATAAAAACAAAGGTGATTCTTTGCAGGAAACACTTGTGGGCAGGTCACCAGGACTGTGTCATTGGAGACCTTCTGAGTCTATTGACCTCATACATCAGTGTCTCACAACGAATGACAAAGTTTGTCCAGTAACACTCCCTTCATTCCCACTCCTAGACTTCTTGGGATATCAGTCTTTCATGGGATTTTTAACTTTCTAGATCATTGTTTTTTCTTCTGCTGGAGACTGGAAAGACAAGAAGAGATTGCTGGTGACCGCCTAGCAGGGCCAAGGCGATGTGGTCTCAGGCCTGGCAGTATCTGCTATATTCTAGGAAGTCGTTCCTAATAGCATCCTTTTCTTCAAGAAGGCTTGGAGAAGGCCCGCCATCTTGCAGGTAGAGAACAACAAAACCAGGACTTGAGCTGGTCACTGCAGAGACTCTATCAGGAACAGTGCTTGTCCTGTGCTCCAGTTGCAAAACACACCACCATGAAGAAGTATGGCCCTCAAGAAGGATGTCTCACTCCCCTAATATGTGACATGTAGCACATACTGGACAGGGGTCAGCTTCCTCGCATTTAACCCTTTAAACCTCTTAGCTCTCTGTTCAGACAACCATCCCTTAGCGGAATTGGCAGCAGCTGAGAACTGGGTTCCTGGCACACTCCTGCCCAGCCACTGGGACACAGGCGGAGGAGATGCAGGGGCTCAAGTCTGTGCTTCTCTGTTTATCTCAGCATGATGTTCATGAGTCATATCTAGTCCATATGGTAAAAGGAAACCACACACTGGTACCTCAAGACTAGATGGAAGAGTGGGGCTGTGGGAGAAGAAGAGGCAGTCACAAGGGTCTTCAGACACTCAGAGGAAGGAAGGCTTGCATTGTAGCACTCCTTGGGACTCTGTGAATCTGACTCATAGCTGTGCTCAGAGGTCTTCCCTTTGTATAATCCAAATGGCCTGACGTGTTCTGTTTATCCACGTTCACCTCACCCAGGATGCTGAACTTCTGCACTCCCTGCAGATGCTCGGTGAACACCACTCTTCTGTGTGCCCATCTTTACCTCCCAAAGAAGGCCAACAACACTATCTAAGGCTGCGTTCAGCCCATCTGCAAGGACCACCACTTGGCTGTCACTTCACACTGCAGACCTCATCCCTGGCAACAGACCCCATAGGTCTCTTGATAATGTTCTACTGGACCCCATAACACCCTGACTTCACAAATTTCACAGCATCAGACCTGGGCTCTTGAATTGCACAACCTGGTTTTCAATTCTGACATTGCTTATACCATCTGGACAGCTGCTCTCTGAACCTCAGTTTCCTCATCTGTGAAATGGGGATATTTCTGATTACTGGTCTCAAAGTTCTGTTAGGCAGAATGAAATGAGACACACAGCAATCAAGGGCTTACTTACCTAGGCCGGCATTAAAATGGAATAGATGCTAAGGAAACCATCCTGTTGTTTAACACAGACACACACACAAATGTTGGATAAAAAATTTTAATGCTTGGGGATCTGGCAGAATAAGTAAGTGAAAAGCTAGACCAGAAACAGATCAGTATGTATTCCACAGGCACTGACCCAGGAACAGCTGCTAACACCTGGCGGGCCGTAGCCTTTGTTTTTTAAGGACTCTGCTATGTGTAGGGGTGAACGAAAAACTTAAGACATTGGTAAGATGGATATTTAGATTAGGGCTCCTGAACAAAGCCAGAAGATGACCCACCCTCAGCAATCGGAGGGCTAAAGAGCATGACTCTGCCTGCCCCACGTCACTAGGAGGAAGAAGCACACTAAGACCTATGGTCCCTGCAGGAATGCAGAGGAACAGAATCCCAAACCAAGTGTGTTTAATATGGTTGTTTTTGGTTTTTGGTTTTTGGGGTTTTTTTTGGTTTTGTTTTTGTTTGTTTTTTGGTTTTTTGGTTTTTCGAGACAGGGTTTCTCTGTATAGCCTTGGCTGTCCTGGAACTCACTTGGTAGACCAGGCTGGCCTCGAACTCAGAAATCCGCCTGCCTCTGCCTCCCAAGTACTGGGATTAAAGGCACGCGCCACCACTGCCCAGCGTTTAGTATGTTTTAAGAACCTAATAAGACTGGGCATGGTGATGTACACATATAATCAAAGTACTCAGAAAGCTGAGGCAGGAGGATTGCAAGTGGGGGCTGGGGCACAAAGTAAAATTCAACTCAAAAAAAAAAAAAAAAAAAAGCACCTGGCCAGGCATGGTAGTATTTATCTTTAATCCCAGCATTTGAAAGGCTGAGGCAGGTCAATCTCTGTGAGTCAAGACCAGCTCAATCTACACAGCTCTAGATCAGCCAGAGCTGCACAGTGAGATCTTGTCTCAAAAAAAAAAAAAAAATGGGGGTGGGGGGCAAGAAGACTAAACTAAAGGAAGCTTTTAGAAGCACTTTCTCTACACAATATTGATAAATTCCAAAAATACATAAGTGAGTGAGTGCAGTCCCATACAAAACAAGCGTTCTCCAATCACCCCACAGGATCAGGATGAGGGTTCCATATCCAAAGGATATAGCCATATCCTTTCTATAAAATAGTATAGCATTTATGTATAACTACACAATCCTGTCGTGTGCTTTAAATCATCTCTGGATTACTTTCAACAACTAATATGACGTAACTATTGTGAAATTGTTCTGATGCTCTTATTTTAAAAGACTGATAGGGGAAGAACTCCCATATAGAAAACAAAATGTTTAAGTATTTTCAATGGGCTGAATTTTCAACATGTGGGATCAACAGATACAGAAGCCGCAGGTACGAAAAACCAGCTATCTTGTGTTATCCCATGTATGAACAGCAACAAAAAGACAAGACCATCTATCTTATCAGAAGGCGAAAGAGAGGCTTCTGAGGAGAAGAGAGAGAAGCCAGGCTTCCCCAGGGAGCTGGCCATGGTCTGTTCGCTCAGACATTCGCTTTGGGAGTATTCATCAAGCTGTCTGTGTGCTATGGTCTCTGTACCTGTCTCTTTGTGAGACTTCAACTCAAAAGAGGAAGTGGGTGAATGAATGAGACACAGCTAAGAGGAAACCCGTGCCCTGGACAACAGGGCTGAAGAAATTAGACCACAGCACAGTGAGAAATGGATGCAGAGACATCAAAAGAAGGCACGGGGGAGACACTCAACACACATCTCATCTGAGTCCCAAATAGAGAAAATGAGAAACTAGGGGCAAAGTTGTATTCAATGAAGAAGATAGAGAACATTCCAGATATGACGGACATCACCCATCTTCAGAATCAGGATTGTATGCTGAATTAGAAAACGTCTACATTTAGCCAAAACTCACTGAAAGAATCCCAAGAGAGGAAATCATAACATCTTGAAATAAGAGGAATGCTATCTACAGAAAGTGGGAAAGAAAGTGATACCACCAGAATAAGGGCACACAGCAAGATCCTTGTGACAGGTGCTTTTCATAGTGCTAACAGTGGACATACTGGTCTGTGGGCATTGCCGTTGGCTTATGGGACCTAAAACAAGACACTTAACCACAAGAAGCCTTCATTTCCTTAGAGCATGGATCTTGGAGAAGATGGAATGACATATAAAGCACTCGTGCTTGGCAGAGCTTCCGGATCTCTCTGAGGGTTCAGTTAACACGAGCCTCAAATCAACTCCCCGCTCCTTCCCTGAAACTCCAGAAGAGACGAGGGTCATGTCCACCTCAAACTGCCTATAAAAGTTTCAAGCCCTCATTTTAGAGTTTAGGGCCACTCCTTGCTAGTGAAGGAAATCTAATGTAAACGGGGTTCAAAACTTGGTTATAGCTCTTTCCACTTGTAAGGTCAACAGCCTTTTCATACCTATACCCAAGGGCCAGTGGGATGCCGAAATTCTATCTAGTCACTCTCTCGTGATATTTTGTGAATGCAATTGCATCTTAGCTGTTATTGTATGTACCGCCTAGCATACTATTACCACAGTGGAAGGAGCCCATGGGTGCTTCTCTTCCATCAGGGGCCATCTTAAACAGCTTTCCAGAGTGCCCTTCCCTTACAAGCACCTTGCAAGCTCATTAGCTCCGGAGCCACTCTTTCCAAACCTAACAGAGCTTCCTCTGCCAAACCTCACTACCTGCCAGCTGTTTGTGAGTGACTCTAGTCACCAGGGCGCCAATGCCTAGAAGAGGGAAGGCCTGGCTTTGTGCAACAGCCAGTCTGCAAGTGTTCGTTGAACGAATAGGCTTGAGGGATGCCCTAAAGTTGATGAACACTTTAAGTGTGGAACCTAGAATTATAGGAACAGCTAGAAATCCACTCAACAGGAATCCCACCACACCCTGAACAAGACACAAGTCTCAGGATGAGAGAGAGAGAGAGAGAGAGAGAGAGAGAGAGAGAGAGAGAGAGAGAAGAAGAAGGAGGAGGAGGAGGAGGAGGAGGAGGAGGAGGAGGAGGAGGAGGAAGGAAGGAAGGAAGGAAGGAAGGAAGGAAGGAAGGAAGGAAGGAAGGAAGGGGAGGAGAAGGAGGAAGAAGAGGAAGGAAGGAAGGAAGAAAGAGAGAGAGAGAGAGAGAGAAAGAAAGAAAGAAAGAAAGAAAGAAAGAAAGAAAGAAAGAAAGAAAGAACAAAAGGAAGGCAGGCTGAGTGACTAAGGGGAGTGATTCAAGGGTGTGGCTGCCATCTTTTCCCATTCTAACCCAATCCAGGAGCTGAAGAAACAAGGTCATCAGAATAACATTGTCCTGAGAAGCCACCTCTCCCTTGTAGTTGTTTGACCCAAACTCAATCTTGGAGACTCCCCACAATGTGTCTATGACATTCTAGAAGACAGAGAACACAGTCATATCTTCTCTGCAGTTGCCTACCAAGCAAGAAGCTTTAGCAATAAACTATAGCATGGGCCACCAAGGAGGCCCACAGGACAGGGACCAAGGGCAGTGCCCCAAAGGCCCTGTTTACAGAGCTCCTCCTGCTACCTACGAACTTCCGCTCAGGACTGCACTATTCCACCTCTGTGAGCCAGGGAGGATGCAGGAGGGAGGAGAGAGAGAGGAAGGCGATGGCAATGTATTAAAATAAAAGGCGAGAATGCAGCAGTGTAAGGTTGGTCACACATGTGTTGTTAAGTCAAAACCATGTCCCAGTGTTTGTGGGAGGTGGAATTATCTCATTCTCTTAGCCGGCAAGGCTCTGTGATCCACCATTCAAGTATGTGATTGGATTTCGGCTCAACAAAACCTTAAATTACACACCTATTGTGCCCGAGTTAAGCCCGGCTTCACAGTGGCAGAGGAGGCCTCAGCAGCTTCCCTGGCTGCGTTCGATCCAGTGTGGGTTCTCATCGCCTGCTGATGAATGAGTAATAGGATTAGAGCCTCGTCTTGGGCCACACTGTAATCTTCAGGTTGGGACAAAGGCTGCGGTGATGGATAAGAGCTGCATGGTCCAGACAGGCCTGCTCCTGCAGTGTGCCATTGACGTAAGGGGCGGCCAGGGGCCTCTGAGAGGACAGTGACAAGGCTTGGGAAGAGGCCTGGCCATGTTAGTTAATGGTGTACTAGTCTAACAGGACACAGCATTCACACAGAAGGCCATAATTCTGAAGATGGCCCTTGAGGTGACACAGGGGATGCCACTTGGGTTTTTTTATTTTCTACCCAGTATCCACTCCCCACTTCTGGCTCCTGGACCCATCCTACTCCATGTAAACTCCACCCTGTTTCTACTTTGAAAGGAGACATGGAGGGACTGGCTTGGCCTCCAGCTCGGGAACAGGTCATGTGACAAGACAGGCTGTTTAGAGCTCCTGGCATTTACTGTGGAACTACTGATGGGGTTTGCTTTCAGGACACAGCACCACACCAGTATGAGTTGTGAGGAGAGCAAGGTCAGTCAGGTAGTGAGATGAGAGGCAGGAGGATGCCTACGTTGTCTGCCAGAAGCCAGGTCCACCCCTGGGACTTTTTAGTCACTAAAATCCAGCGCGTTCCATTCTTGGCACAAGATGGCCTGAGACGGGTTTTCTGTCTATTGAGTTCTGCAACATTTTGAAAATGAAGACTCAAAGCTCACAAAGAGGTTCAGCCATGAGCCCAGAACAAGACAGACCTGGTACTCAAAACCAGGCTTTTCGTTCCAAGTCCTCTGTGCCTTTCCATTCTTTGTCCCTTCCTGCCAGCCAGCTCGTTACCTATACCACGGCACTCCAAAACTGACCCCACTTGGAAAGGGACAGCCCAGCAGCCTGAGAGAGCTGAGGCATGTTTTCAGGCTAGGAAGGCCCAGATAGGTTTTCTCTTCCTGACAAAAGCTCTATCTAGCCAGCTGTAGAAGAGATTTGGAACAGCAGGTGTAAGCGTTGGGAGATAAATTCCCTCTTACCCTGTCATTTTCTAGCTGTGTGGCTTTGAGCTAGTACCTTAACCTTTCTGAGCAGAATAGAAACAGCTATGAGGACTAATCAGAAAGCCCATCAGTGTCAGCTGCAAATAATCCCACTCACTGAGGACCAAGCCAAGAAATCTGGGTCTGTTTTTCTCAAACAACAGCATACCAGGTCTAGGCGATTCCAGGTTTATCTCAGTGGCCTGACAAGGATTTGGACTTCTGCTTGCTGTTGTAGGGTGGTTCTGTAACTGCAGAAACTGCCGATTAAAGTGATTGTATTCCCAGATCTGTCCTGTTAAAAGGGACCCAGCATATCTCTCATTACATCTCTTTGGCAGAACTAGATCACGCGACCACTCCTAGCCACAAGGGCATCTGGGAAGACTATTCCAAAAGTGTTCTGGGCTCTGTACTTCCAGTATCAGATCTCCAGTGGTAGCAATGGCAGAGGCCAGCATGCTGGAATACTCAGTTGGAAGCAACATTGTCCTTACTGGATGGCACATTCTGCCAGCCATCTAGAACATTCCTCATCTCAGGATAAAACGTCACCAGAGGCCTCATGCTTCCAGCTTGACATCCCCCCTGCCCCTGCACAGCCATACCAGAAAGTGCAGATGTCATTCCCCCACCCACCCCCCCACCCCTACTCCAGAAGGCTCAGATGCAGTGGCTGCCCCTTTGATTGTCAGGAAAAGAAAAGCAACTGTCGTGATGATATCTGCAGAGAGAAGAGAATAAGCAGGAGAGAGTCTGAAACCGAAGGCCAGACACGGGAAGTCAAGTGTAACCGGTGAGCAACATGAGGGTGCTGCTGGGGCCTCTGCAGATCAGCCGTCCTGGGGTAGCTCTCCCCACCAGTTAGCCTGCAATCTCCACGGTGATGGTGGTCCTTCCCACTCTCCTCTCTGCTTTTATCCACAAAGGAAAGAATCCTCACATCTTTTCAGACCCACAAATAAACTACAGATCCAGCCCCAAGGGGACCATGGCACGCAGCAGTAGCCTGTCTCCTAATCCTTCCTTGCTCCCCAGGTCCTCGGGGACTGACACCTTCATCCCAAATCACCCATTCAACACTCAGTTATGAATGTGCACAGTGTCAGCTTGACACTGGGTTCTGGGGTTACAGGCCAGCAGTTTGTTACGCAAGGACTCTGAAGAGCTCTGCTAGACAGCGCCTATTGGATCCACAACCATGCTTCCCAGGGACAGAGCCTAGAACATTCCACAGCCCGGCTGGTCGCCATCTATATATGCTCACAGTATCTCCCTGAGGGTTGCTTCTGTGTATCTCGGGCACTCCACTTCACTCTGGCTAGATTGGTGACAGTCAAAGATCGGTCATGACAAATGTTGGAGAGGTTACAGAGAAAGAGCTCCCTTGCACACTGCCAGAGAGAATGCAAAAATGGTTCAGCTGCTCTGCAACCGTCTGGAAGTCACTCTAAGTCTCAATAGAGTCACCACAGGTCCCCGAAATTCTTCTTTCAGAGACAAACCAAAAGAGAGCTGAAACTATGTCCCAGAAAAATGTACACACAAATGCTAACAGCAACAATGTTCAGAAGCAAAAAAAAAAAAAAAAAAAAAAAAAAACCCAGAAACAATCCAACTGTCTAGCTCTTGGTGACTATAGACACAGGTATGTCCCCCTCCCCACAAGATCTTAGTCACCCATGGAGAACAAGGAAAAACACTGGTGCATGCTGTAAATAGTCTGGCTAAAAAATATCATCCATGCAGAAGAAAGCAGTCATCATAGACTTCACATTATGGACCTACCTGCTTGTCCAGATAGGTTCAGCTAGAAAGCCAGAAAAGACTGGAGGTCAGTGACAGAGAAGGAGTGAGAGATTGCAGGGAAGAGGTTACTCATAGACCTGGAGTTTCATTCTGGGGTTGAAACCAGTTGTAAACTCTTTGGGGGATATTAGGCAGGGGTGATGGCTGTACTATACTGTATGTAGGTTTGCTCAATGCCACTTACTCTTCAAAGGGATACGTTTATAAGGTGTGAGATGGCTCAGTGGGTAAAGGTATTGTCACCAAGCCTGCTGACCTGAGTTATATCTCCAGGAGTTACTCACACACACACACACACACACACACATACACACACGCACATACACTTAAAGGGCATGTTTGTGACATGTGGAGTACATCTCAAGACACCACCACACATTTTAAACCTTCCCCATCTCTGACTGCCATAGGAAAGAAAATATTTTGTTAGAAAATGGTGGCACCCAGCTGCTTCCTCCTCCCCTGGCAGACTGAAAATGCTCCCAGAAGTCTTACACTGCCTGCTGAGAAACCCCCAGCATCCTGCAAACCCTGACATCTGAGGGGGATGGGGGTGCGGGTACCACCGGGGCGCTGCTGGCAGCCAAAGCCTTCCCTGTACTTTCCTCCCCTCTGAGTTCACTGCTTGACAGGGGAGCCATGCTGGACACTTGGCATGTCCTTGAGAAGGACATTAGAGTGGAGGCTACAGCAGCAGCCTGTCACTGGCCAGTTTTGCCTGATTGTATGGTCCCTGGGGGAGAGAAGAGAAATCCAGAGCGGCCAGTGGGGCCAGTGAAGGTGGCTTTTTGTCACAACCCCTGCCCCCATCAGAGTCATAATACCTGTATGAAAAGTCACTAAGGAGTTAGCATGGGCAATTATTCTCCTTTTAAAGATGTAGTCTAGTGACCACACTGGATTGAATGAAGTGACTAGCAGGGATTTTCCTTCATGTGGAAGAGTTGGGATGGACATGCCATCAGGTCCTCAGCCAGACTACTTTTCTAGAAAACCATTTAGCTGGGAATGGAACCCATCTTTGCACTCCCCCAGCGTGCTACACGAGGCAATTTATTCTGCACACCAGTTCCTACACTTAGGTGGAGGTCCATTCCCCACAACACTTCCACACATGTCTTTGCAAAGACTCCCTGCCTCTTGTCCCACAATTCTCAGGCATGCATAAGGATCTCCCTGCTTTCTCAGAGCTATGAAACCCTTGTGGGGACAGCTAGGGTAGGGAGGGCGATTCTCATGTTTTCTCAGTTTCCATAGTATCCTGGAAGCGGGAATTAAGACAGTTGGGCACTGTATTGACCTGTGTTGTTTCTGAAGCTAAGGTGTGATTGTGTCCAAAAAGATCCACAGGGATCTGTTGGGGGGCCCCAAGCCCAAAGTTGCTATTCTCTAATGAGACTCAGGAAAAATAATGGGGGACAGATGAAGCATATTCTAGATGCTTTCCAGCTCCAAGTGAAAGAAACAGTTAGCACCCCTGGACATGGCCCTGCTGCCCACAACACTGAAGAATATTCATCAGAGAGAGGGAGGAATCAATGCCCGCTGGCCTCTCTAGCATGTAGGGGAAAGGGCCAGGATGACGGGCTGGAAGTGTAGACCCTTGACCCTGTCAGGAGCTTCTGTGAGACTTTGGCCTTGAAATGACCAAATGTGATCAAGGGACCTCATCCAAAAGATGAGTTCTCTGCCTGCCAGACTCACTCACTCACTCACTCACTCACTCACTCACAGGAGTAAAGATCAAGATCTCAAACAGGTGGAGGGTGGCAGTGCATACTCAGAGAGCAGAAGCAGGCAGCTGGAGAGGGCAAGGCCAACAGGGGACTAGGTAAGCAGATCTTATCTCAAGAAAATATCAGCTCACAAAGAAAGAAACTCTTCCCCATTCCAGAAAGGAAAAAAAAAAAAAAAAAAAAAAAAAAAAAAAAAAAAAGACAGGACATGAAGAAAGACAAGGGCATTTGCAAGACTCTAGGGATGTTAGGAAACGCATGGTGTCAACTCAATCCCTTCTGAGAGTTTGTATCCCTTGGGTTTTTTTCTGTTTCCTAGATGTTCTAGAAGACATGTTCAGAGATAAAGCAGTCAGATACCCAGATATTAGTTGAGCCCTTCCACTTTCCAGGCATACCCCATGCCCATACAGAGCTACAAATCTGAGTCCCCCAAATTTGTTTCCAGAGACTTTTCCTTCAGGCAGGAGAAAGGAACAATAATATTTTGTCTTTAAAGGTGACTTTTCTAGGACAGCAGTAGAGGCCCTGGGGCAATGCTCAGGTTTTAGTGGGGAAGTAACCTTAAGTACCACTGGAGATGTGGAAGTAGAAAAACAGAAGGCAGCTAACTGTTGCCAAGAGACTGGACAACAAGTAGCTTATCTTATTGGACGATATGGGGGAAATGGTACCCTAGTCTGGCTTTACCCATCTGTACTACAGAGATAATATGGCTGCCATCCACAGAACTGGCAGACTTAGATAAATAACTTATGCAGAATGTTGAATGTCATTCCCGACACACAGCAAATGCTCAAACAATTGACACTGTCTCTTTCTCTTTGTGAATGACAGCATTTACCATCGGATGGAAAAAGACAGGGTGCAGGATATGGGGTCGTGTGGATTGTATGAGGAGATCTCTTTCCTAGTGTGAGAGCCGCCATTGTAGTCGCCTCCAGACTTTGGTTCTCACACACAAAGCCAATATGGCTGCCACCTGGCCGGCCTCCACCTCGAGGGGCTCCTCCAAGTCTCGGGATTTGTTGTCCCACGTAAAGTAATCCTCACAGGCAGAGAGGTCTTATTTTCTCTGCCCACCCATTACCTGCCCAGGTCTTGAGCTGTGCATCTCACTGAATGGCTGAATTTAAGTCCTAACTGGCCCTACTTCACCTCCCTGGTGAGCATGCATTCCAAGTCACACCTCACAGTTTCTCCGGCACACTCCCAGAGCAGGTGGCCTGGAAGCCACGTAATGCAGTCAAGCAAGTGGTAGCCAAAGAACGTGACGGGGTCAGTTAGGGGTGCCTCAGGGACAGCATGAGGAGAGAGAGAGAGAGAGAGAGAGAGAGAGAGAGAGAGAGAGAGAGTGAGATTCTTCATGATGTTCGTGGGGGTGAGAAACTGTCCTGGGGAAATTCTTCTGGGCGGTTTCACCATCTCCAGCTGGTATTTTCTGGCAGCTGAAACGAGATAATAACCATGTTGAAATGGCACCCACGGCCTTGTATGAACAGGGCATGACTTGTTACCTCCCCAAGTCTCTGCAGCTCCACCTCTGCACTCTCACATCTGTCTTGGAACAGCCTAGGGCAGCTCACTCTCCAAGGCAGTCCAGATCAACACCAGCCAGCAGGGAGGTGGAGCAGAGGGGGTCTGATGTGAGTCAGGCCCTGGTCAAACACTAGGAGCCCACACAACCGACCAGAAACCCCTGAACATCATCACACCCATCTTCTGCAGCAGCTCCTCCCACGCTCATTCCACCCCAAGTGTACTTAGGCACATTTCAAAGGTCTGTTTAATAAATTACCACCTCTCCCTGACCTGACAATAACCACAGATAATCCAGGGCTATTAGAAGGCTTGTTTACAACTCATAATTCTAGGTTGTGCAAAGCCCAACAAGTTGGGAAAGGTGTCAACCTTCCCCCTGTGAATGGCATAGCTTGTGTTCACAAATTATATGTAATTGATCCAAAGATGTTACTGACATCCGAGAAACAAAGGCCTGCCTCCTCCCTCCCAGCCTCTCCTTTTTGGGAATTTACCCCCAAGGAAATCACCTTGAAAAAAAAATTACTACAGGGGTGTTGTGTATAATAAGAATAACTTTAGAAACAACCTAGGTGTTCAACAATAGGGGATTAGCTAAATAAACCTTGGACGTGTACACAATGGGATTCTGAGAAGCCATTTAAAATAATATTATATAGAAGGCTGGATCCTGCCATGGAAGGAATGTTAATCATCTGTTGTTAAGTGAAGGAATAGAAGCGGGCTACAAAGTAAAGGCCACAGTTAATGTCATTAAACTATTCTATATTTATGCTCTTACTTGACAGTGCTTGGGTGGTAAGGTGTGTGCTGTAGGCAGACAGACAAGCTTTGAGGCTGGATTTTCTTAGCTGTGTGGATATGACCTTGGGCAAGCCACATAAACTTTATTCATAATATGCAAAAAAGAAAACACTAGAGACCAGCTTTGTGAGCCGCCTATAAAGAGTAAACAAAATATTCTTGTAAAGATCTTCACTTTGTATCTGTCATAAAGTAATTGTCCAATAAGTGGGGATTATTGTTTCTGTGAAGTTGAAGTGTGTGATTCTGGGTGGCAGATGTGAAGAAGCTTTCCCTCTTTCTATGTTTTGTTAGGGTTTGCTTGACTTGCTCCTGGGCCGTAAGTACCGTCGTCAGTAATAGCTTAGTTAACCACGTTGTTGGAGCTGGGACAGAAGCTGGGATTTGTGAAGGGGTACTGTCTGGGTGAAGTACACTGAGGCATGCTGGGGCCTCATGCAGGTTGGGGCTGAGAAGCTTTGAGTAAGTCCATAAGCTAGGAGAACGCTGGGCCAAGGGTAGCCACACCGGAAATGGGTGCCCAGAGAAGGCAAGGGAAATAAACCCAAACATAGCAAGAGGAGCCCCTGGCACTTCCCACCTCCCTGAATGGCTCCCAGCCTTCTCCTCATTCCCTGTAGCTGTCTGATTCTAAAGAAAGAGCTGGGATGAGAAGGAGTTATTAAGAAACGTGTGAACTTAACAGGGGCTTGCCCCGTGGCCCGGGGCTTATAGTGAGGGCAGTGGGGTGGTTTCTAATGAGGAGCAATGGCAGGAAGAAGGGAGATAGCATGGCTCAGGATGTTCCGAAAAACCCTCATCTTAACGAAGGGTCCCGAGAGCAGAAGTGCAGCCTCCAGACTCCCTGGCAGCTCAAAACATCCTACCATCCTACGTTTCCACACATCCCTGGACGTGAGCCACCATTTCCTAAGCTGCCTGACCCAGAGTCACGGCACTGGTGAGCCTCTCTAACCCGGCTCCATCTTCTAGATAACTGGGTGTAGCAACAATGGCCAGGGGGTGGGGAGGGACCTTTACAACTAAATGCAGTCTCCACCCTACATTGGCTCTAACTGCCTTCCCAGGGAGAAAAGTAAGAGAGCTGGGCCCAGACAGGCATCCTCCCTGGGCCTCTAAAGACTGTGAAAGAGGAAGACATGGGAGAGATCAGGTCCTTTCTAGGTAGTTTACAGGAGTCACCTCTCTAAACCTAACCTTGGTCTCTTTACTCTCCAAAGCAGGAAGGAACTCAACATCAGACAAGAGGGGACCCACAGCCCTGACCTGACACTTTAAAGACCACAACATGATGGCAGAATTGGGGGACCCAAGAAGACTATCCTTTGACGTCTCTGCTCTTCTCCACTCAAGGAGGGAAGACAGACCTAGGGTTGGGGTCCTTCTCCTTAAGCCTCTCAGCTCTGACGACTAAGGTGAGATGGGCTCTGGAGAGAAAAGTTCTGGATGAGGACTTGTGGGTCACTTCTGAGCAGAGTGGCTCTGGCCAGATTGGTCACTGTGACTGGACTGTTTCTCAGGCATGTGTTCTATCTGACTGGCAAAGCTAGCCACCTTGTGCTAATGGTGGAACATGAACCATGATATCACCTTTCTACCTCTTCCTGCTTGACCGCACAGCCCCAAAGCCAGAAGGCAGGGAATGCAGAGGCACCGGAGGCCTTGGACACTAGTGTGAACACAAAATGCTGAGAACTGAAATGATGGTTAGCTCAACAAGTTCGGCACAATATTACCATACAGCTCCGTGACTCCACTCCTGCAGATGCATCCTGACAACACAAGAATGATTAGACAAAGGTTCATAATGGAATTCTTGATGACAGACAAATCTTGAGGACAACCCAAATACCCATGAGTAGGCTGGTTCTTTTTTTAAAAATTATTTATTTTTATTGCGCACGTGTGTGTGTGTGTGTGTGTGTGTGTGTGTGTGTGTTTTCCTGTATGTGTGTGCCGATGGAGGCAGAAAGAGGGTACCAGAGACCCTGGAACAAGAGCGACAGGCTGTTGTGGATTACTACATGGATGCTAGAAGCTAAACCCAGCTGCAAAAGCAGTAAGTGTTCTTCTTAAGCTCTTCAATTGTATCCAGCCAATGGGACCATAGAGAGGAACCTGGCTTTACTGAATACAGCAACAAGGATGAACCAGCATGCACCATGTCAAGTGAAAGAAGCCAGACACAAAAGGTCGGTAAAGGTTATGATGCCTTTTATTCAAACTATCTAACGTAGACACACCTTTACAACAGCAGACAGATCGGTTTCCATGAGTGTGGTAGGGATGAAGGCTGGGAAGTAGTTGTTTCACGGCTCCTGGGTTTACTTGGAAAGTCATAAAAATGTTTGGGAGCTAGACAGAGCGGATGGTTGTACAACCTCACGAGACTAGTGAACGACGCTGAATTGGGAGGTGGAGTGGGGTGAAATGTTAAGGAGTTTTATGTGAGTTTCAACTCTAAAGAGAATTAAAGCTGTAATCAAACGTCCCTGCTTGCCAGGCCATGTGCTCCACGTGGTCCCATGCATTGGTAGAGCAGGCCTACCCAGCAGAGATTTATTGCCCCATTTGGCAAATAGGAAAAGTGAGGCTCGGGAGGTGATCTAATCTGCCCAGGGCTGCCTACTCAGGCTCTCCTCCAGGCCTGCACAGAGGCTGGCTCTGAACTGCCCAGAAATTCTTCAGGGTTGAGTAAGATGTCTCCTCGGGGGCTAAGGATGTACATCCTGACCTGGGAGGCAAGAAGGCCAGAGCTCAAGATTCCACACAGCTTCTATGCTGGAATTCCAAGCTGGAGAGCCTGGGACCCAGAGATGGATACCTAACGCACGCTTAGTGTACACCAGGGCCCATGAAGGACTGCCTGGGGCTGGGGCTGCAAAGAGGGCTGGAGAAAGAGGGGACCTGGAGAAGCTAAGGCCCTGCATTCAAAAAACATAGTGGCAAACTGTTCTAGGGCTTTCAAATCCATTCTCCAAACCTCCACCCTTGGGATGAGATCATGAGTATCATGCATGGAAACTGTAAGATTACTGACTTTGGTACCCTAGGTACTAAGATTTTCTAAGGACTCTCTATGTGCCCCTCACTGGCCCAAGCACTTGACCTGTCTCTCTACAATCCTGTAAGGTAGGATAACTGTCACTCTGATAAATATGACGCCATCCAATCGCACCCATGGCCCCTCATGTCCCACGTTTAAAACACACTTGAAAATGTTGTCCCTTTGTTGTCTGTGACTAAGCATGGCATGTACCCTGGCCAGGGAGACTCAGAAAGACATTTATGGGGTCTCCTGATAAAGAAGCACTTGATCCAAAGAAAGACGACCATCCAAGCAGAATTCTTTTCCCACGACATTGTCATATCTGAATATGGTGCTGATGGACATGGCAGCCATCCCCTCCTCAGCCTGATAGTAAAAGTGATAAGAAGACAGCAGAACAGAGACGGAAGGACGACAGACGGAAGCATTGATGAGCTGGGCTGGCTCCACCAATCACAGGAGAGAATAAAGGTACAGCCTACAGGTCAGAACTGGGAGACACTGAGAACACAAGTCAGTAAGCTAAGAATCCTTACCATCTGAGCCCAGAACTCCACCCTTGTAAGACACTGTGGGCTGCACAGGATTGCTGCTGCTGCAAACAGTGTACAGAGGGAAGAAAAGTAACTACTTCACAAGAAAAAACGTTAACAAAGTGACCCACATCAAACATCCAATGGAACTCTGAGAAAAGAGAGGGTGCCCCAGGCCAGAGGCGTGGCCCTGCACTCCAGCCCTAGTGTGGGCTTGAGCCCAGACTCTATAATCTTCACTCTCCCTTCAGCTTCTGTCCCTATAGGGTCCGGGTTTCCAGATTCTGCCCCACCCACCCCCCCTCTATTCCCGGGAGCTTCCGAGGCTCACCCCTAGTACTGTCTCCCCACGCCAGCAGCCAG
The DNA here is from genome assembly GCF_011762505.2 of Arvicanthis niloticus. NCBI lineage: Eukaryota > Metazoa > Chordata > Mammalia > Rodentia > Muridae > Arvicanthis > Arvicanthis niloticus. The sequence continues at coordinate 19,214,835 of NC_047675.1, read as the reverse complement.
TTCTCCTCCCTCCCGCACACTCCAGAGTGGTGAATAAGCTGCCAATCTGTACAGCAGCCAGGAGGATCTCACACAGCTAACAACACTTTCCTGCCCCAGGTTTGTTTTTTTTTTTCTCCTCTTTCTACTGAGTCCATAATCACACCAAATTCACAGTCATGACTAAGCAGGTCATGTGCTTCCAGGCCTGTCTTGAACTTCGCCTTGACCTCAACACCTCCACCCTGACCCTGTAAGTTCCTTGAACCTGAGAAACACACTCTCAGCCTAGGGCTTTTGACCTTGCTGATTATTTAGCTTGTATAACACTCTTCCCACAAGGTCATGTCAGTTTATGGTTCCATAGAGAGGCACATCCTGTCTCTAGTTAGACACCTATTTGTTTCCTACGGGTATCATCTGGTACCATGACATCACTTCTGATTTTTGAACTGCTTCTTTCATTATTTTCCATCACACACACACACCATACACACAATACACAATGTACACACACACATACACCACACACACAAACACACACCATACACATATACACCACACATACACCACACACATACACCACACACATGCCACACACATGCACCACATTCACCACATACACCATACATACATAATGCACACAACACACACAACACACACACATACACCACATCATCACAGACACAACACACATACATGCAACACACATACATCACACACTCATACCACACACATATACCACACACCACATACACACACACATACACCATACACACACACCACACACATACACCACACACCACACATATATACCACACACACCACACACACATACTACACACATACACCATGCACACACCACACACACATACACATATGCCATACACACACCACACACATCACACATACATCACACACACCACAGACACACACCACACACACATATATCATAAACACACACCACATACACACACCACACACATGCACACACCACACATACACACACATACCACACACCACACACACACCACACATACACACACATACCACACACACCACACACCCCACACATACACACACATACCACACACACCACACACCCCACACATACACACACATACCACACACACCACACACCCCACACATACACACACACATACATACATACCATCCATACACACCACACACCACACATACACACACACCACACATACACACACACATACATACATACCATCCATACACACCACACACACACCACACATACACACATACACCACATACACACCACACATACACACATAAACACCACACATATACACCACACACACACCAAACATATACACCACACACTCCACACATACACCACACACACATTACACACCACATACACACAACACAGATACACACACATACATCACACATACACCACACACACCACACATACACACATATACACCACACACCACACATACATCACACACACACCCCACACACATGCCACATACATACACCACACACACACAATGCACACAACACACACACATACCACACATATACACCACACACAACACACATCACACATACATCACACACTCACACCACATACATACACCACACACTACATACACATACACATATACCATACACACACATCACACACATACACCACATACCACACACACACACACACACACACATACTACACACATACACCACATATACTACACACACACCACACACATACACCACCCACACACCATACACATATACCATACACACGTACCACACACATCACACATACATTACACACCACACCCACCACACACACATATACCATAAACACACACCACATACACACACCATACACACCACACATACACACTACACATTACACATATACACCACACACAACACACATACACACAACACACATACACACAACACACATACACACACCACACACCACACACACACACACACAGACACACCTGGAAAGGTCCCTCTATTTGCTGGGTGCTGTGTCAATGCAACCCACTGTCAACCCCCTAGTATCCAGAACAGAGTTGGACACACAGTAGGTACTCAACAAGCATTCGTCTAAAGGTTAGGTCTCCTCCCAATGAAGCCGCCATGTGTTCACTGAAGAGAGGGGTTACTGCACCTCCTCTCACGCACTCTCCGGAGCCTTACCACTGCTAAAGGTAAGGCTTTACACACCACACCAAGTGTGTGACATGGAGTCACCAAGAAAGGTGCACACTACAAGTTCATGCCTAAGTTCTGCTGGTTCTCAAAACATGACCTTCAGTAAACCGTCTGGCTTATGTGTGCATGCCTCAGTCCCTCAGTCAAGTGGCTTTCGTGGAGTTCTTGAACTTAGTGAGAAGACTAAATGAGAAAATACCTTGTCATTCGGCACAGTGTCTGGAGTAGGATGCACCTGCAGTGTCAGGATAGAAGAGGGGGGCAGGGTGGGAGAGAACAGAAGAAGGAGGGATGCATGTTTGAGCTGCACATCCGGTGAGGGAGCCCTGTCTACAGAAACACCCCAAGATGCCTATCCTGATAAAAAAAAAAAAAAAGGATCACAGGGGTCTAGACAGACATATGACTAAACCTTTCCCCAGCCTCAAATGGTTCTCTGCTAGGTTCGAGCATTGTCATCATCCAGAAGTCCATGCTTCCCCACCCCCAGCACCCCCAGGTTTAATCCAGAGAAAGCTTTGAGCATCGGGAGGGATGAGAGGAATCCACTCTGGGTCATGGAACTTGCAAGTCCCCAGAGCTCCTAACTAAAGGGACAGCTGCTACAGGGAGCAGTTCCTGCCAGAAAGAACTAGGCCTTAATAGCTGTTAATTGGTCGTAAGGTGAGTAAACCGTTTGGCTCCAAGTGAACAGCCCATAACCCTAAAGGATTGTATCGGTCTTCCCACCTTTTAAGAGTTTTTATTTAAAAGTGTCTTGGCCTTAAAATGGTCCACTAAGACCAAGGCTTTGAGAAAACGAACAAAATATCGAGCATCATATGTACCCCACAGATTCTCAGCCACCCTCATCTGTGAGCCACCCTGAGGCTAAGACACACCAGCACAGCTGCCTTAAGGTACTTGTTCCCTGCTCTAGACCCTTAATGGGGGGGGGGGGGAGGGGAATTACCTGCACCCAAACACTAGATGCCACCCACATTTCAGCCTAAGTTTTGGCATCACTCACAAGTGTAAAAGACTGGGGGCATTGTCTTTTAGGGAGAGCTCTGTGTGGGCACATGTGGATTACCAATTATCCTTTACTTTCATTTTAAATGTCTTCTTCCCAGAACAGAGAGATGCTGTAAGTGGGGAGTTTCCTCCCAAATCTAACTGGTCAGAAATAACCACAACCAACATCGTGATGTATAGCTCTCTGATTGAGTCATTCCATCCCCCCACCCGTGCTTTTTTCTTCTGTGGTGTCAACTCAACACATCCTGGAATAATCTGATGGAGTCTCAGCTGAGAGGTTATTGCCCAGATTAGATTGGCCTACGGCCATGGCTGCAAAAATTATCTTGATTGATGATTTATGTGGGGTGGGCCAACCCACTATGGGCAGCCTCATCCTTAGCCAGGAGGCCCTGAACTGTCTAAGAGAGCCAGCCAGAGAACAAGCAAGCAGCATTCTTCCATGGTTTCTGCTCTAAGTTCCTTCCCTGACCTCCTGCCCTGACATCTCTCAGTGATGAACTCTGAGGCAGAAGTATAAACCAAATAAACCCTTTCCTCCCCGTGATGCTTTAAGTCAGAGTATTTCATCACAGCAACAGAAAAGAAATAAGAACACATAGCATATCCTGACCTGAAAGTATTACATGAAAATTTACAGAAATAATCTATTCATAAGCTTTAAATCGTGCATCTGGGGTACTAACTTGATGGAATCTCACCCTGTTCTTCCCCTTTCCATCTGGATCCCAACTATCCTTTGATCCAGTGCATCTACAGCCAGTGTATCTATACTGTATATACTACACTTCCTTTAGACACATTAGCTTTTTATTAGAGCAACTGTCAGTCAGCATCACAAGACGTGTATTCCAGTCACCATTATTGTATGCCCCTAAAACAGAAAAGTAAAGATGCTAGCAATTTAGATATAGCAAAGAATTTATCATAAGAGTCATTCACGTGAAAAAGATAAAAGCTCTTAACTACTTTGCTATGGGGATAACTATAGGGAGAATTTAGTGTTATTTATGGTTTCAGGCATCCATTGTGAATCACTGGCTCACAGACTGCTGGAGGAGGTAGACTGTGCCTGTAAACAATATGTAGCATTATATTACGGAATGGTGCCTTTATAAAAGCAGTAAAAGCAACTTAGTTACACTGCAATCTTAATGCACTTAACTTCCTCCACCTTGCTTTCCCAGAGGCCCCACAGTGTCTACACTGTAGCATGATGTGTTTGATCCTTCTGTTTTCTGTCTCCACATATAACTCTACCACCACTTAGTTATCTGTCGCCCTGTTAAAAGGTCCTGGAGTGGAAGATCTTCTGCTTCACCAGCAGTGCTGCAGTGACCCTTCTGCCATCTAAGTCTCTATGCACGAGTACGGACATCTCTCTGAAGTACAGAGCTGAAGAAATGTCTACTTCACGGTATGAGCATCTTAGATTCTACTAGGCATGCTGTTCTAAGATGTCTGCACATATCAGCATGACTACCGTTGGACTATAAATCAGCAAAAACCACTTTGAAGAACAGTTAGGCAATCTCTCCACATGCACGAACATCTCTGTGGCTCTACATTCTTGCCAAACAGTGTTGTCAGACAGTCGGATTTTTGCCAGTCTATTGGGTGCAGATGGGTATTTAGTGGCTGCTTTAATTACATGTCTATCATTATCCAAATTGAGCACTTTTTGTGTGCTCTTTGGTCTTTCTAATTTCCTGCTCGGAGATTTACTTGTCTGTACCCTGACTAATTTTGGCATATAGATGATTAGATGAATGGATAGATAGAGATAGATAGATAGATAGATACATAGATACATAGATACATAGATATAGAGATACACAGATAAATACATAGATAGATAGATAGATAGATACATAGATAGATACATACATACATAGATAGATAGATACATACATACATGCATACATATGTACATAAATAGATACATAGATAGATACATAGATAGATAGATAGATAGATAGATAGATACATAGATACATAGATAGATACATAGATACATAGATAGATACATAGATACAAAGTACATAGATAGATAGATAGATAGATAGATAGATAGATAGATGATAGATAGGGTTCTTTGAACAGTTCATAAAACAGCATTCTATGAACCATTTTCTAACAAAATAGATCTCTTAGCCCATAATCTACATTGTATTCTGCAGATGAAGCCTAAACATCTTATCAGCTAACAATCCCATTTTTCTATTGTCTTGCAATTGTACAAGTACACCATGATTTACAATTCTCCCTTTTTCTCATTATAAATAGTGGATTCTGTACCTTTTAGCCACAGTCATAATGGTTTTTTTTTTTTTTTTTTTTTGAAAATGGACAATTCTTGGTGGGCTGCAGTGATACTTACCAAAAGAATTATACCAGTAAAAGTTTCCCAGACACAATTCTTCCTTCTTTCAACAGCTCAAAGGGCAGCATAAGAATAAGTTCTTAGGAAATATGTCTGGCAAGATCCACTAAAGCTAAGTGTGCAGTTACCTATGACCCAGGATTACGCTCCTGTGAATGCATCCAACAAAAATAGCTCTCCATGAAAAGCATGTGAGTGTTCATAATAGCTTCATTCATAAGCCACCTAAATCTGTGTGCTAATGGCCGGCCCAAGGCCATGGGCTGATCTGAAGACACAAGGAAACCGGTCTTGAAAGAGAACATCTTCTTTCATTCCATGTGCTTAAAGTCCAGGCATGGTTGAGAGTAATGTGCGTTAGTCTTAGTTAGAAATTGAAAATTAGTTAGAAATCAAAAAATTGGCTGGAAGTGATGGTACGTACCTATAATCCCACTACTCAGGAGGCCGAGGCAGGGGGATGGCCATGAGTTTGAAGGCAACCTAAGCTACATGGTAAGACTGACTCAAAATGGCAGAATAAGTAAATAAACAAAAGAAGGGAGGAAGGAAAGGAAGAAGGGAAGGAGGGTGGAAAGGAAGGGAAGGAGGGAGGGAGGGAAGGAGGGAGGGAGGGAGGGAGGGAGGGAAGGAAGAAGGAAAGATGGTTGGTTAATCCTCCTACCCAATGCAGATAGGTTAAATTAAAATAAAAAGAGAAGTTAGATCCAAAAGTTACAAATTTCCAGCAAAAAAGAGAAAATGAATCTACGAGTTCTGGTGACTACAGTATCACTGGGATACTCCTGAGAGGAAATTTTAAATCTTCTCAACACACAGAGAGAGAGAGACACAGAGAGAAGTATGACATATTAGCTACCTTATTAGTCATTCTATGCTTACATATATCAAACATGTGCCATAAATAGTTACATTTTTGTCTGTTAAAATAAATAAAAATAAACTGGCCGTGGTGGTACAAACCCCAGTACTCAGAAGACAAGAGAACAAAGAGTTTGAAGCCAGCCTGGGCCACATAGCAAGACCCGGTCTCAAACAGCTTACACTTAGGTGATTCAAGTCATGAGAATAACTTTTTAAAATGTACATACAATTTTTTTCCTTTAAAAGAACGCACATTTTTCTCATTGTTCAGTTTGGGTTCTACTTAAACAAAAAGCACAGTTTTACTGGGACTGAATCACTGAGATAAACACGTCATAAAGGTTAGCCAGCTTAAGTTTTCCTAGCTAGCCTTATGGTACAGGTATGAGCGTCCCTATGCTCATATATGGAAAGCAAAGCATCCAAGGTGTGAGCAGTTTATCTAACTAAGGTCTTGACTGTATTCAGACTCTATCAATAACAGCCTGAGTCACAGCTGTCATGGCCGCTGCTCGCTAAGCACACAGTGTGTCAGACGTTATTCCAACAGCGTTTACGTGTATTATCTCATGTCATCTGCAAGATGATCTCATGCGACAGGAGCCATTATTATCTCCATTTCACAGGTGAGGAAATTACGACAGTAAGTCTCTTCCCCCGGGCCACACAGCCGGCCAGTGGAGGGGCTGTACTCTCCCGTTTCTGTGTGGCACATGCCCCAGTTCTGACTTCTCCAGCCCCAAGACTATGCCTGGAATCAGGCTCCTGCCTGATGGCTCCAGGTTGTGCTGCTCTGGGCTGTGGCAGCTGTTTGTTTGTTCCTGGGTCTTTCTAATGGCTATGTTTACCTGTTAGTTTGTTTTTCACACTCGCTGGTCTGTTGAGAGGTCAAAACACAAAGCCATCAAGCATGGAAACCTAACCATCCCCAGATAAATTAAGGAACAGTTTCACCAAGGCAGAGAAACTGTGGAAGGGGTTTCCATTGTTTCCCAAGGCTGGACTTTACCTTCAAAGATCCCAGAAGACTCACCCATCCCCAGGCACGCACACACACACACACACACACACACACACACACACACACACACACGCTGCATCAGCTCCAGGTTTGTGGTGACAGGACTTTTTCAGAAAAGGTACCACCCCAGGACCACATTATAGTGGAAAAACACAGCTGCTTGGAGATGAGCTTCGGGGGTTTAGGAAGAGAATGATGCATTGACGTAATAGCCAGGCAAAGAAGGACCAGGAAGGGGCCGTAGGGAGGAAAAGATGCTTGATCTGCCATCAGCTTCCTGTCCACCAGAGGCCTGGACCGTACCACAGCAGTATACCAACAGCCTACCTAGGCTGCTGTCCTTAAGCCCTCTAAAGCTCTGCCCATGTTTGCCAGGTTACAAATCACTTTCACAGAGAAACAGAGGCACCGAAGGCAAGCACCCACAGACCTCAGCGACATGAACCAAAGACAAAGCCCAAGCTGCTTTCCCTCTACAGCAGGAGAGTTCCCCCAAAGGGCCTTGGAAGGAAGAAGTTGGGTTGGATGGAGAAAGGAACAAGGCCTTGAGGGAGCCACTGGGAGCCCAGGCTCATGAACCACAGAAACAACAAACTTAGCAACCAGGAGCCTGCTATGCATTCACACGACCTCTCATCCCTTCAGTGACCCTTCAAGGCATGGATGTTAGTCAGCTTTGTTCCACAGAAGGGGAAATTGAGGCTCAAATCAGGTTAAGTCGTCAGTGCTCAGAGCATGGGAGGGCTGGCTTCCTGTGTAAGGCCCTCACCCCTTCCACAGAGGAGGACAGAAGAGAAAAGGGGCATTGCCTTGTGGCAGTCAAGTCTGAGGAGACTGAAGAATGGAAACAGGGCCCTTGACCATCTCCCACAGTGAGGAGCCAGTCCAGCCCACCCTGGTCTGTTTCTCTGCTACCTTGCTCGATTCCCAGGACAAACAAAATTGCTCACAGCCATTCCCAGAAAGGGAACAATGAGGGCAGAGGGCAGTGTCTAAGCAGTGCAAGGGCAGCTGGCTTCAGGTTAGGATCAAGCTGTCCTGAAGCCATTGGAGAGTCCCGGAGTGATACATTCAGCAGGTAGCTCTGCCTGACCTGGGAAAGGAAGTTACTTCCTTCTCTGGGATGGGCTGAGAGCACTCTGGGTGTCAGCCGGAAGCCCTGGATTAAAGTGACAGGATTACAGTGCTGTCTGGTGATCTAAGAAAAGCCAGGATTCATGGCTTCCAGTCAGGCGTGCCCATCCAGCCCCCCCCCCCCCTCAGCCAGGGACTATCATTCTCTGGTTGTACTACACCCCAGCTCTGAACAGAGTGGGCTGTACTGGGTGGCAGCCTGGAGTCCAAGCAAAGCCTTTTGCTCCAGTCCCTGAGGGCCAGCACCTGCAGAAGTCACTCCAGAGAGTCCCTGGAGGGGACCGCCACAGCTGTTCAATTGCCTGATGTGAAGGGAAAAAAAAAAAAACACCTCTGGGAATATAATTGGGAAGAACTCTGCCAGCCAGAAGGAAGGCAGCCTTCTCGGCACAGAAATGCTAAATGCAAAACTGTGAGCAGGCAGTGCTCTCAAATACTTAGCAAGATCACTCTAGCCATGCACTGTCCACAGCTTCCGGCTTCCAAACAGAGCAGGTGGAATCTGAACCCCAATTGCACGAATTGTGCAACCTGAAACAGATTCTCAGCCCCAACCAGCTCCCATCCCCACGTCCTCCTCCAAGCACCCTTCTTCCTTCTACTCCACCTGCCTAGTGACCGGGGATGGCTGGCACTGAGCTGACCAATCTAAGTATCCCAGACTTAGACAGGAGTCACTAATGAGTCACTGGTGACCAAATGGCCCCGGCTGTTCATCTTCTCTCCATGTTCCTAGACTTCCCAGTACAATCCCAGCACTAAAGAGGTTGAGAAATGGAGAATGACAAACTCGAGGACTGGATAAAACATAGTGAAATCAAAGAAATACAAAAGGTAGGGAGAGGAGAGGACAAACATGAGAGGTGAAGAGATGGTAGGGGAGAGAAGGGACAGTTATTGGAGAGAAGAGAAAGAAACAGAAAAGGATGGAAGGGGGTATAAAGGAGAGGAGGAAAGGAGAGGGAAGGAAAGCAGAGGGGAGGGAAGTAAAGGGAGGGGAGGGGTCTGTTTCTGAGCTCTTCAGGTCTGTACTGGCTGCAGATCAGCCTTGGCAGGCAGCACACTGGAAGCAAGGCCTTGGGTTTTACTATTCCCAGCTCCTGAGTTCCTCTGCACTTCCAAGAGAGCATAGCTGGGCTCATCACTAGACGGCTGAGACACATGGACCAATGCTGCATCCACTTGGCCCCTCCAGCCTGTTGAGAGTCTATCCATAGCTACTTGCTCTCACACAGCTGACCACAGGCTAGTGACAGCCCTGGCAGTGAACTCTGAGCAGTCACACCGTCAGCACAAATAGCTGCTGCTCACCGTGAAAGCCCGAACATCCTTCTTGCAGACAACCAGGTCAGAAATGCTGATGCTCTCTGACACCACAGGTGGAAAATTCCAAACCTGCTCTCATGACACGGGGCATGGTCAGGCAGCAGGTGTGCTACGAAGATCACACAATTCCCTTCAGGCGGCGTGCATAAGGTAGGTCTAAAACAGAAAGGGACTCACTCAGACTTGGGTTTCGTCCACGAGATGTCTCATTTACAGATGCGTGAGAAATATCCCAAACCCTGAACTCTGGAATGCCTCTTTTCCTAAGCATTTCAGATAGGTCCTGTCAAACCTGCCAGGTGTGATGGTGCACACCTTACTCTCAGTACTCGGGGGGTGGGGGTGGGGGGGCAAAGGCAAGTGGATCTCCTAGTTCAAGGCCAGCCTGGTTTACAGAGTGAGTTCTAACACAGGAAAATCCTGTCTCAAGAACAAAACAAAACACCAACAAGGACTACATTCTATCAATCTACATAGAACCCTGAGGTGTCTGTAGTTGTCACATGTCACACACTCTCATTTTGGTCAGAGAAAACTAACAGTTGTTACACAGCTACCAGTGGACCGAGATCTGGTTTCAAATCCTGTATTCAGCTGTGAGATCTTGGGCATGCTGTTTAAATTCCTGGTGCCTCTGTTTCTTCAACCCCAAAAGGAAGGATTTTAGTATCTCCTGATACTAAATGAATAAATACCAAGATGTTTATGTCACTACCTGACTCAATGCTAAAAAGATATTTGCCATTAAAATGCTATCTTCCAATAGACTATAATTCCATTTTTTCTCTATGTCCCAGTCTGATTCAGACCACTGTCTAGATGGTTTCTGCCCGTCTATAATGAAGAGGGAGGGATCTTTCCAAATTTCAGACCCCAAGGCTTCCACCTTTGGCCATGCTTTTCACTGAGCTGAGGGTGGCCTCAACTCTGAAGTGATCAGACCCTGCCTGCACTGGATCCTGTTTAATCTCCATCTCCTCATCTCCCGGGCAATCAGCACACTTCCCATATGACAACAAGAACAGTCACAGGCTCCGTGTTGACCACTCTCTGTGTGTCACATGCTGCGGATCAGAATGTATCTCTGAGTGCTTGTGACCTCCTCGTAACCCCCATTTCACAGATTAGGAAACTCAAGAGTGGCTTGCCTGGGGTCAGCCCGCTAATAAGCAGCAGAGGGAGGAGTCAGAGCACATCCTGCTCCCTGGCTTCTTACAGGAGCCAGGCTGCTCTGAGGCAAGCAGGACGGAGACTCCCTCACCATCTCTACTTCCAGTCTGTCTTTGGCACAAGGTCATAGCCCCATTTTGCCCACAAACTCCAGAAAGCATGGAAAAGTAGGGTTTCCGTGGTTGAACACTTAACTAAACCACAATTAAGAATCTTTATTCCAGAATCTACAATGAGCCTGGAGGGTCAAACGGATAACCACAGCGCAGCAACAGCCTGGCTGGGGATAGCAGAGCCCCATTGAGCCCCACACCCCTACCCAGGCCTCGGGCTGTTCTGTGACACCTGGCAGATTAACACATACTTGGTGGCCATTAAGATTACACTTAAATATCACCTATTGTGTGCCAGGCATCTGCCTTCTTGTCACACAGATCTGCAATGACATGCAGTGCTAACTGTCCCTGTTCCACAGATGAGAAACAGAGGGGGCAGAAACTTGGACTGAGCCAGTTCAGATTCAAGTTCAGAAAGTCTAGGCTCTACAACCCATGCTCAAAACCACTGCATTGCTGCTCCTCAGAGCAAAGAAGGTTCCAGGAGGGCTCTGTTCTGTGGCCTTCTCCAACAGAGGAACCAGATGAATGGATTAAGAAGGTAAATAGGTTGTCGCAGGTCACCAGAATCCATTTCAATTCCCTTGGATACGTGAAGAATGGCGATTCCTTGTCTTTGTGACTAGCCAGAACTGGAAAATCAGGAACAGATTCAAGTCACCAGATGCCTCTTCCCTAGGCAAGAAGGCCTTGGAGCAGAGACACCCCTGGCCTGAGGTGGAGCTTCCCCCAGCCTGAAGCTTATGCTGACTGACACCATGGATTTCTCTCTTCCCCAGCTCTGGCTTCTGCACCCACCAACACTGGTTATGATATACTTGAGAAATAAGCCTGAGCTTGGAGCCAGTGGCATTTGGGGTTCTTTGTTACCACATCCCGTTCTCACCAGTCCTGATGGTGTAGGCTAGGCAGTGTGAGAAAGAATGGAACATCAGGCCCCTGACAGACAGGCAGGCACACTTCAGGGGATCCATATGGTAGGTAGAGAGAAGGTGAAGAAACCTCAGAAACCTTGGTTTCAGTGGGAATGTGTGCTCCTTACCAAAGCTCTGTGTAAATGTTAAAATCAGAGATGAAATTAGCTACAGAAAGAAAAAAAAAAAAAAACTCACAAAATGGCCCTTCTTCAGACCAGATTGAAGTGGAAGCCTCCTCGTTGCTTCCATGGTCACTGCCTGGGGTAGAGGTTGACCTGTGTGTGACATCATGACCCCTGGAGCTGGCAGCCCAAGAATTCTGCACACTCTACTTCCTTCGCCTACCAACACCCGGGCCTTGGCTTGCATGTCACCCGGTGCCATCCAGTACCTCACAGTTTTCAAGGAGAATAAGGAGATGGTTAAGAGATGCAGCACAGGGTTTTCATCTGAAGGGCCACAAAGCCCTTCCTAGAGGTACCAACACCAGGGCTGAGTCTTTGAATAGATTTGGGGATTTCTAAAAAGAAAAGCCATTCTAGTCAAGGGATCCTCTCTCTCTCTCTCTCTCTCTCTCTCTCTCTCTCTCTCTCTCTCTCTCTCTCTGTGTGTGTGTGTGTGTGTGTGTGTGTGTGTGTGTGTGTGTGTGTGTTTTGTGTTTGGTTTGGTTTGGTTTGGTTTGGTTTGGTTTGGTTTGGTTTGAGACAGAATGTGTGGGTTTGAATGAGAAAATCCCCCATAGGCCCACATGTTTGAATGTTTCCTCCCAAGGTAGTGAAAATGTTTGGGAAGGACTGGGAAGTACAGCCTTGAGGTGTGTTACTGTGAGTGGACATTAAGGTTTCAAAACACACTCTCGCTCTCTCGCTCTCTCGCTCTCTTTCTTTCTTTCTCTCTCTCTCCCTCTCTCCTTTCCTCCCTCCCTCCCTCTGCTTGCTGCATGCAGATTTTCATATAAAGCTCTCAGCCACTGCTCCAGTGACATGCCTGCCTGCTTCCCACCAGGATAATCATGCACTGACTCTCTAAAACTGTAAGCTAAGCACGCTAGAGGAGCATTTTACAGCTGAGCAGCAACCCTCCCCAGCCCTAATCAGTGGTCCTCCCCATCCTGAGCACCTATCACCAGCAACCATCTCCAAAACCTCTTCCATTCTTCCAAAATGAAACTCCACAGATCATTGATCAATGGCAACCACCCCACCTTGTCCTGGTCCCTGGTAGATCCCCCATGCATACAGGTCCCCTACCACTACACTTAATGTTCCTGTGATTTCTTTAATTTAAAGGGGAATTGGAGCATATCAGAGAAGTGATAAGGGTATATCATCACCAAGCCGAGACCCTTGTTCTGAGATGATTCTGACAGACATGAAATGGGAAAATACAAGCCAGTTTGCTCTGTGGGACTTGGTGCCCCATACCATGACTGGCCTAACCCCTTAGCACGTATCCCTCAAGTTGCAGATTCTCTACTAGTGTTGCTACGTTTCTCTCTCTAGACTGACTTTGCTACAAACATGTGGCAAAATCTGAATCCAACCCAGGTCAGAGCACAAGTAGGACAGGATTTCTTCGCACGCTTTCAACGCTGCTGAGCGAGAAATGATTCCTAATTGATTGAAGAGGGTGTGATATATCTCAGCAAGACAGTAATGTCCCCAAAGTGACACAATTATCCCACACCAGGGCTTGTGGCTCTAACCTCGAGCCTCTTCCCTTTCAACTCTGCCACGCACATGTCCCTAAGGCAAGTTGCAGAAGCAAAGCCCAGAAATATCCACAAAGATGGGGGCTCTGCTGCTCTGTAAGTGCAGTCAACACTCAGCAAGCAGACTTCTAACAAGCTAATCAAAATAAATTGGGACAACGCATGCCTGGGTAACACTCTTTCCCAGTGCATAAATGGCCCTGTCTTTTATTTTGTCCAAGTGACTACTGAGTTGGCCCTTTAATGAATGCACAGAAGATGCTGGCCACCAAGAGGCTGTGCCCTTCTTCTCATCTGAGGGGGCCCACCCAGTTCCTGTCCAGGCCTTTGCCCAGCAAATGGCTATGCATACTTACTTATGCATTTGTGCATGTCTGCCACCACAGGATGCTGATACACATAGATTTGACACACACAAAGCACCACCCCCCCATCTGAGCACCCTGAATATGGATGGGCTGGCAGCATACTCTCCAGATTGCTTGCCTTCATCCTGTGTTTGTTTAAATATCTCCCAAGATGCCGAGATTGGAAATGTTTCCCTAAATTCCACCCCACCTGATAGCTGATTTTGTGTTTGCGGTTGCTTGCTGCTCCCTGCCTGGCCTCCTTTAATGTAGAAGACTGAGAGAAAGCCATATGCATGAAGTTCACATATTAGTAGGCGTCTCCTGCATCTTCAGGCTGGGGGATGCAGCCAGGTACCCAGCCTGACCCTCACTGCATGCATTTGCGTTGATGCCATAGTCTTCCTCAGGGTGGAATGGTTTGAATGTGCTGCCTCAAAAACACAAACACAGTCATCTCTAGGAATCCTAATGAGTGTACAGAATACACATAGATTCCCCTAATGGGGAATCCAGAGCTCACCATCCCCATATACAAAAATCCATGACTGATTTCATCTCTTATAATACAGCGATACAGCATTTGCATGCAACCCATGACCATCCCCCTGTAGACTCTAAGTTGCCTCTAGATATGATTTGAACACCTTGCACTTTGTAAATGCTAGGGAACACACAGTGTGCTTCTGTACCGTGTATGGAATACTGAGAGGATAAAGAGGGCCCAACATGTTCAGCCTGGATGAAACAGGTTTTCAAATACTGCTGATTCTGAGTCACTCGAACCCACCATGGATATGGAAGCCTGACTGTACCTCAGAAAAGACTTTGATCATTTTTGTAGCTGGAGAGATGGCTCAGAGGTTAAGGGCACTTGTTGTCCTTTCAGAAGACCTGGGCTTGGTTCCTACCACCCATAAGGTGGTTTACAATCAGTTCAAGGAGACTTGACACTATCTTCTGATGTCAGTGGCCCAAGGCATGCATACAACACACATGTATCCAGGTAGACAAACATTTTTACACACACAATAAAATAAATCTAAAAAATAAAAGAATTTAATAATTTTTCCTTACGTTTTCTTATTATTTTTGGTTTTGTTTTGTTTTGTTTTGTTTCAAGACAAGGTTTCTCTTGGTAACCTGGCTGTCTTAGAACTTGCTTTGTAGAGCGGCTGCCTCTGCCTCCCAAGGAATGATATTAAAGCATGCACCAAAACCACCCAGCTCCTTGGCTTATTTTTAAGATTCTTGTCTTTGTTTGCTTCTTTTGTGTCTGAGTATATATGTGTCTGTTGTGGGGGAGGGGCATTGTGTGCCACATCTGGAGTATGGGCTTGCAGGAAAAGTTGTGTGAGTCTGTTCTCTCCCTCTACCATGCGGACCTGGGAGTAGAACTCAAGCCATCAGGCTTGGTGGCAAGCCACCCATCTTGCTGGCCCTCGATTATTTTCTTAGTAAATAAATCTCCCATTGCTTCCTGTCTTATTTGGGGACAGAGTTTTTCTTACTGTAATGAGGACTTATTGACTTAAGGTCTAGGACTTGTCCAGGCTCACGGCCAGCTGTTGAAAGCAATCAGGCTCTTGGCCAACCCATGAGGAGATGACCAGTGGGTGCTTTTAGTCCTTGGGAGGCTTCAGGTCCAAATTTGAAGGCTCAGGGGTGCCTGGCATAGATGAAGAATGACATTATTTACACCTATGAGTATCAGAGATAAAGAGAGTCTCCCCCTTCTTAGAGACTGCAGCAGCCATGCAACTATCACCTCAAGGTAAGGAGCAGAAACCCAGGCCGGGGTCTCTTTCTGAGGCTGTCTCTTTTAGGGATGTGAAAAGGGAAAAAGAGAAGCCATGCAAGCCTTTAGTAGGGTTGCTGATACCCTGACTTGCCAGATGCCATGGCGGTCTCCATGGAAGCCTTCCTACCAGTCATTTTGCCACTTGTACTGCCTGGGAGTTCTTTGCTCTTCAAGGCTGTACATCTACCACTCAGCCCAAAATCAGCTGGACAGTTGTTTTCCCAGATCCCCTTGCAGTCAAAGCCAGTTGGGTGACTTTAATTTGATCAATGACACAGAAGAGGACAGGTGCTGGCTAGCTTCCAGCCAAAAGACTTCTGAGCTGCTTCCCATTCTGTCCTTTGTCCACCTGCCTTTAATCTCACAGCCGTGTGTGTGTGTGTGTGTGTGTGTGTGTGTGTGTGTGTGTGTGTGTGTGCTTGTATGCACGCGCATGCGCACACAAGTGACAATTTTTCAAAAGAGGCAAAGGAAAAGCCAGCACGTAAAGGAGGGCTGCCAAGAACACGGGAGAGACCTGGGTGAGCCAGTTGGAACTCTAAGGCCTTCTCCAGATTCTGGTGGACTGTCTTCAGTTGTTGGAAGCCCTTACAGTTGTCCTGCTATATCTAGACATTGTCACCAGACCTGCCTGCAGCTTTGGGAAGAACCTCAGCCTCCTGAAATTCCAGAGAATGAATCAATAACTTTTATATCACAACTCAGTCATTCTAACACAACAGTTTCAAAAACCAGAGACAGCCCCCGTCTGGGCATCTACACGGGTGAGCAAGCTCCGGTTGTCTATGTGGGAAGCTCCCGTTAACCATGGTCTGCCCTGACATCCCTCATCCAGCCGCACTAGGAAGCTGCTTTATTCTCCCCGTGACGTTGTTTCTTTAGCTGCAAAACTGGGTACTGTGAGATCTCCTTCACAAAGTTGTTGACTAGAACTTTCTCCAGGGACAGCACAGATCTGATGGATCCCCTGATTAACTCACTGGCTTCACAAGTCCCTGCCATCATTTAGCACCTGCTGGGTTCCTGAACCTCCCTGTTTATTCTTTACATACACCTCTCTGAACCCAGCTCTCCTGGATGTCTTCTGGCTACTTGGACACCACTCTCTGACCCCCTTTTGGTTCACAAACATTGTCCCCTGCCTAGGATAATGACTTCCCTGCCTACCCCTGGAAGCTCTGCTGGGCTCCACTTACACAAGCACAAGCACAAGCACACACACAAACGTGGGCTGTGCACACACACAATTAAGGACAGGGGAGGTGGGGGATCAGCTCTGAGGTCCCTTGACCAAATCAATAGTTGTCTCTCACCAGTCTGTGGGCTCTCCAAGGGAAGAAGATATACATACTCCCATATTCTTCATTACCCCTCTACCACCTAGCAGACCTAACCTAGAGGGAACAATCCATAACTACGTTCTTATTAACAGAAAAGACACAGAGAGCTCAGCTCTGAGAGCATGATGCACTCACAGCTTCAGAGAAAAGCCCCAGTGCCATACTTTAGAGGTTCACCTTCTATCCAGTCAGTCCTGTGAGTAAATTCTAGCTGAGCCACTTGGCAACTGTGTGGTCCTAGGCAAGTTGCCTAACCTCTGAACCTCCATTTCCTTCCCAACAAACGAGAATACGGGTGATGACAATTTAATAAAGTTGCTGTGAGAATTAAATAAATTGATTTAAAAATTATACATAGTGGTAGCTCACTTGTGTGCGTGTGTGTGCATGTGTATGTGTAAAGGTCTCACTATATAGCCCAAGCTGGCCTTGAACTTGAGACCCTCCTTTCCCAGCCTCCTCAATGCTGACGTGACAGGTCTCTACTAATGCTACCTAATTTTCTTACACTCAGTGTCAGCGCTATCATTATGCTGGAGACACTCAGAATGAGACTTGGAACATGCAATCCCACTTTGGATTAGACCATTCAGGTTTGTCCATCTAACATTCTGCCTCATCCCTGGATGCTTGCTCTACCAGTCTCCTTTCTGGTCATCAATACCACTGAGGCAAAGTTTGTCCTCTGACCGCTCCCCAGCTCTCCTTCCCAAGTACCAGCGGTCACACACACACACACACGCTGGCTTGATTGATAAAGTCCCTATCTGGTCATTTACGATCTGGCTGCTATAGAGGCAACTCCTGCCAGCTCGAAAAGCAATTAATCTGCAAACAAGCTGGGCAGCAGCAGGCCTGGGCATTTCAGTCTCGGGCCGGGCCACTCCGGAGAGCAGACAAGACTGCAGCCGGCTATTTATTGTACATTTTAATTAAGTGCTTGTTAACGACAGTTATTTTAACAGTCATAAAATTACTGTTGTAATGCATTTTGTTGGAGGGAGAATGGAGGCGCCTCAGGATTTTATGAAAGCAACCACAGATTGCCTTCACTTTAAATCAGAGAATAAATTCTGAAGAGGAGGGCCGGTGCTGTGGTCCAGGCCCAGACGCTAATGGTTGTTTAATGCGTTCATCAGTGTTTGTAAGTCCTGAGCATACGGCGTGGACACAACAGCCCTCCAAGCCTCTTTAACACTTATTTGAGATGACAGGAAAAATGAAACCATTTGTGCTTTCAATGGAAAAGCAATCATTGGTACATTATATTCGCCTTGCCCTATCAAGCTAATGCACGGTAAAAGTGTCACCAAATGTATTTAAGGGCCTGATGGACTGTTAACGTTGGATTCCTGGTACTGGACTGATTAATAAAAATCTTCAATTTGTATGTAAATGCAGTGAGGCCTCATATCATCAGCATACCTGCACCCTGAGAAAATAATAAACTGAAGCTTAATGCAGCAATTATCAGCATTTATGGGACTCTTAAAGTGGTTGGCGGCAGCCCTTGGAAGTAGGCACATAGGGAGAAGCCAGGGATAGGTATGGCATTCCTTCAGGACCCATGGGCCTCTCTCAGGGGACAGCACTGGCAGATCTGGTAACACCACATGGTGATACCCTGTGCATGACCAAGGAGTAGGCCAAGTGCTGTGATGCTGGATGATGCTGGATGATGCTGGATGATGCGGGATGATGCTGGATGATGCGGGATGATGCTGTATGATGCGGGATGATGCTGGATGATGCAGGATGATGCTGGATGATGCGAGATGATGCTGGATGATGTGGGATGATGCTGGATGATGCGGGATGATGCTGGATGATGCAGGATGATGCTGGATGATGCTGGATGATGCTGGATGATGCAGGATGATGCTGGGATGGGGATGATGCTGGGTGGTGCTGGATGATGTAGGATGGGGATGATGCTGGATGGTGCTAGATGATGTGGGATGATGCTGGGTGGTGCTGGATGATGTGGGATGATGCAGAATGATGCTGGATGATGTAGGATGATGCTGGATGGTCCTGGATGATGCGGGGTGATACGGGATGATGTGGGATGATGCTGGATGATGCTGGATGGTGCTGGATGATGCTGGGTGGTGCTGGATGATGTGGGAGAATGCTGGATGATGCTGGATGATGTGGGATGATGCTGGGTGGTGCTGGATGATGAGGGATGATGCGGGATGGTGCTGGATGATGTAGATGGGGATGATGCAGGATGATGCGGGATGGTGCTGGATGATGTAGATGGGGATGATGCTGGATGGTGCTGGATGGTGCTGGATGATGCTGGATGGTGCTGGATGGTGCTGGATGATGCGGGATGGTGCTGGGTGGTGCTGGATGATGTGGGATGATGCGGAATGATGCTGGATGATGCAGGATGTTGCTGGATGGTGCTGGATGATGCCGGATGATGCGGGATGATGTGGGATGATGTGGGATGGTGCTGGATGGTGCTGGATGATGTAGATGGGGATGATGCTCGATGGTGCGGGATGGTGCGGGATGATGCGGGATGATGTGGGATGATGCTGGATGGTGCTGGATGATGTGGGATGGTGCTGGATGATGTGGGATGATGCGGGATGATGTGGAATGGGGATGATGCTGGGTAGTGCTGGATGGTGCTGGATGATGTGGGATAATACGGGATGATGACTCAGGCTGTTGCCAGGAAGAAAGATGAGCCAGATAAAAACAGTTGAGCATTTGCTGACACTCCAAGTTCTGACTCAGAGGAACCCCACAGAGCAATCCTACAACCTGCTAGACCAAGTCATGTGTGCAATAGCAAGGTCACCCACTAGGCAGCCCCAGGAACCTTCTATCTTGGTGCAAGTGGCAATGTCTTCAAGACATTGTGTTGCTGTGTGTCCAACCCAGGGCTAAGAACAGCTTTAAATATTCTCTCTCCTTACGATGTCAGAGAATGGCTCACTACTTACTAAATTCATTTCCTCTTCCTCTTGGTCACACATCTAAACTATACTTCCCAGACTTTCTTGCATTTAAAGGTATCCATGTGAGTTGGTTTGGTTGGCCAAGAATAGATAGACACTAAGATGAGATTGGTTCACTAGATATGCAGGGGTTTTAAGCAATAGAGAGCGGGAGAACCCTCTGGCTACTGGCCATCCAACAGCTACAGGAGCAGAACAGGGAGAAAGGAGGCGTGAGCCTGGATTCTCAGATGGGATCACTCTTCCAAGAAAGTGTCTGCCAGGCTAACAGGAAGTCTTTGAGTCATTGCCCATTGGTAGGTCACTGGTCTTGCTCCAATGAGTCTGACTTCATGTGCTCAGTCAGTATTCTAACACACCAGAAGAATGTGCTACACCACAGGAGCATGATGGGTTAGCCAACAGGCTAGCTTGGCTCCTGCAGCAAGAGTCCATAGGCACAGCATTATGTCTGCACAGCACCAGTGGCTGAGGGTTGGCTTTTAAGATGCAGACAGGATTGATATATGCTCCTTCTAGCCTTGGCCTCCTCAGTGTCCCATTGCATACCCTTGCCATGTTCACTGTTCAGAGCTTGAGGTAGACAAGGTACTTATGAACTGAAAAAGCCAGAGCCGGAAAAAGCCCCATCCAATGCTTGAAGATGTGCTACTACCCTGAAAGACCCCTGCTTAAGTGGGGGTAGGGGACAACTTCCATTAATTACAGCAAGCCATCGATTGAGACTGAGGGCCTTCCTGTTGTTGCCTTAGTCCAGCTGGCATCCTATCAACAGAAGGCAAGTGTTCAGATCTTTATTTCTCAGTACGAGCAGGAACCCAGACAGATCAGCAGCTCTGACGGCTAGGTGCACCTCTTTGACTCAACCAGATTCTTTTTGTTTCCTGTCCCAAGGGTTTTCTGAGACTGTAGATCTCCTTTGGCCAGTAAGAATCTATTTAGCCTTAACCAGACATGAACATTTGTATCTAAGTATACAAAAAGATCAAAAGCTTGTAAAAGCCATCTCCTTAACAGACAGGCTGCTAAGACACAGGCCAAGAAATGTTTTCCTTTTGTTCCAAGTGGACAGTAGAAAATACATTCTGACATGAACCCTTGGTGGCTTCTCCCACCCTCTTTGCTCCTTCTGCCCAGCACTCCTGCATACCCCTCTGTCCATACCTGGGCTCCCACTCCCTGGGGTGCTTGCAAAGAAATGTCTTGCACATCAACCTTTGCCTAAGGATCCATTTCGGGGAGTTCCCGGCTGAAACAAGGTTTGAATCTAAAACAATCAACAGTTGCCACTGGTCCAAAAGGTCTCAATGAGGTTTTCAAGTAAGGAATAGATGTCACTTGGCAGAGAGAAATGGGATGAGGGACTTCGGAAAGACAGGGAGAAAAATGAAGCCAAAAGAGGAGAAGGAAAAAAAAAATCTCAATTTGTAGGTTAGCTCACTGCTTCCCTGACTTCCTGAGGTCCAAATTGTCTTGCTTTCTCCCAGATTCCAATCAAGGCTGCAAGCAGCTGCTGCCCCTTCAGGGTCTTCCCACCCACCCTCATGGATTAGAGGGGAAGATGGCTCGTGGAGAATCTCAGCAGGCATTAGCCAGTCAGCTAGAAAAAGAAAAGCAATCCAGCCCACCTGAGACAAGGGTTCCTCTCACTCTAGGGGATCTGGGAGTAGGCCACTTGTGTAGAGCTTTGGGGATAGCGGCTTGGGGAGAGGACAGAGCCAGAGGCGTGCCTGCCTACCCCTCCCCAACACCCAAACCAATAGGAAAACAACAAAACCAGTTTGCTAATGATAAAATAAGACCTTCACATTTTCCAAAATGGATCCATGTGCTCTGGTGACTTCTGACCCACTTCCTCTTCCTCCAGGAGGGAAAGGAAATGGTTGCATTGGTTGCGTGCCTTGCCTAGCAGAACTTGGACTCCTACCGGCTTCCTACACACTTCTACCACCCCACATGGCCAAGCCATGGGTGAGGGATCTAAGCGTTGATCTTGGCCCCCACAGTCCACAGCAGCCAAAACATTTGCAGCTCTGTTGTCTCTTTTTCCCAAAGCAGAAGAAGTAAACCTTTTTTTTTTTCTTTTCAATTTGTATAGGTGTGTGTGTGTATGTGTGTGTGTGATGCTATATGTATGCAATATATGTGTGTTTTAGTGTGAATGTATACACACATGCATGTCGGTAAGCACGAACATGTTACATGTGAATGTGAACTCAAAGTTCACTGATACAGCATGCTACAGGGGTCCCTCGGTAGCTGCCCTTGTCCCCAACTTCCCAGCACCTGGGTAGTGGGTGCATGTTACACCCAGATTTTTATGTGGGGTCTCGAGATTCAAACACAGGTTCTGATGCTTGTGTGACTGGTTCTTTACGAACGGAATCATCTCCCTAGTTTGAGGGAAACATTTTCCAGTGTTTTTCTTTTTAATTGATGATAAACAACTATCATATCAACTCACCCCCTCTTAATCAATAGTGTAAGTGTTTTAAGCATGCTATTCGGCATTAAATATTCACCTTGCTGAGTGAGCATCAGTCACCACTCAGAACGCTTTCCACAGTGCAAACCCAACACCAGAAGCCATTTATTTCTTCTTTCTGTCCCCAAGACCACCGACCGACTGCTTTCTGTCTCTGTGGCTGTAAAGACAATAAATGCACCACATAGGTGGAACGGCAGGGGTTTTGTGTCCTCAGGTCCAGCCAAGCTGTGATGTGTGTCAGAATCTGCCTGTTCTGTTTATCTAGTCCCCTATCAGACAGCTTAGGCTAAGTCAATGCTGTGCATGTGAGTGGGCAAATGCGTCTTCAAGATACTGCTCTCAGTAGGAAGGCATATCCATACTGCAGCCATATCCTAACCCTAGTGGCCTCTCACTAGCTTGCGGGGACTAGGAGAAGGCAGGGCCGTGCTTCCCATCTCAGATTTTGTAATGGACTGGTTCTAAATGTTGATTCCCACCTTGAGCTCCACCCAGGCAGAGCCATGAATATGTGTGGGGTCTTTGTCACACGCCAACTGCTCTTCTGACCACTTCACATGGGGTTGGTGCTCATGGCCCTCACTGAACTTCTCTAAGGTGGGTGCTATTACTACCCCTGCTTCCCAGAGGAAGTTAGGCTGGAAGTTTATCTGGATTCAAATAAGAGACAGAGCCAAGATGTCAACGCAGACGATCTCGTCCCAAATCCCATATGTCTAGAATGATGGAGTGATGGTCATCAGGGCTTGAGTCAAACCTGGTCCTGCTGCAACATCCGGGTGGAGAGTCGACTCCTCTGGACCTAGCTGCTGTCAGAGGAGGTAAATGTATTTATAAGCTCTCTCTGCCTTCCTCTCTCAGAGACCGGCTTTCCTAACTGTTCTACAGTGTGCTCCATGTCATGGGGTGAACAAGAAGAGGACCCAGGGTTCCAAATTCTGGCCTTTCACCAGCCACAACTCATGGCTGCTCTCCTGGCCAGTGATTCCCCCATGAATCCCTTTGTAAAGAACGAGGAAGGGCTGTGGGCAAAAATCTCTCACGGGTTCCAGTCCTTCCAGTGATCTCCTCAGCCAGAGCAGAAATTCCAAGGACATCTGGCAGCGAGGCAATCAAGGGAGACCTGTAGAAAGAAGGAAGAGGAAGCTGGTGGAGGCTAGAGAGGAGTGTGTGCCTGGGGCAGTCACAGGAAATGGAGAAGGAAGAGAGGTGTGGGGGAGGGGGAGGTGTGGGGGGAGCATCTCTCTAGAGATGAATATCATCCACATTAAAGCATCCCAATCGTCACAAGCAGAAAATTAGAATCCGTTAAAGATTATGAATAGTTTTGATTTTAAACTCTTTATTTCTGAATATAGCACTGAGGTAAGGCTAGCCCACATGGGGCTCAGTTTGTGTTTGGGTTAAGCCAATTGAGAAATATGATTTTTGATTGGTTTAAGCTGGATATTGTGTCACAGGCCTCCAGTCCCAAGCGAGGCCGAGCAGGAGGGTCACAAAGTCAGCCTGCAAGACATAGCAAGACCCTGTCTCAAAAACAATTTGGTTTTGTTATTGGTATTTTATCTTATTTTATTTTATTTCTTCATTCTTTTTCTTTTCTTCCTCCTTCCTTCTTTCCTTCCTTTCTTTCTTTTTTGTATACTTTTTCTGTGGTTCCAAGCAATAACTATGACAGGCAGAGATAGTCCTCATCTGTCACTGATTTAGTGTTGCTAAAATCAGGGATGGAGCTGCCTAGGTATATCTCATTCACATTCTATTTCTCCTTTCTCCTCTCACCTCTCCTCTCCCTCCAGGGTCTCACTGTGCACGTAGCTTACAAGGATGTTAAACTCATTCAAATTTATGGCAACGCTCTTCCTCCAGCCTACGGCAAACTGGACTGATAGGCATGTGCCACAAATCTGGTTTTGTTTCTCCTTTTATAAGCCATATGGGGGAATACCTTATAGGAGAAGCCGAGGCTCCCTGTAGGGCGTCTGTCTGCAGGGCTGAGTTCCTCAGATCCTGTGGTCTGGGCTTCTGTCAGTCCTGCTCCCCCTACTCAAGTTCTCAGCATCCTCCTGCTCGGCTGCCACCTTCCTCATCCATCACTGCCCCTCAGTCCTCACTCAGGGAATGCTACACTTGGGATGTCTCTTCAAACACATGTTTGAAGAGCTGGTGGTGCTGTTTGGGGGAGGTCATAAGACCTTCGAGATGCAAAGCATAGTAGTGGAATTACAATCCACTGAGCCCTTTCCTTTCCTGGTCATCACCTGTGAGAAGCCACACAGCCAGCTCCCACTGCCATAGAACAACCCCCTCTAGTTCCCACCACCATAGAACAACCCCCTCCAGCTCCCACTGCCATAGAACAACCCCCTCCAGTTCCCACCACCATAGAATAACCCCCTCCAGCTCCCACCACCATAGAATAACCCCCTCCAGCTCCCACCACCATAGAACAACCTTCTCCAGCTCCCACCACCATAGAACAACCCCCTCTAGTTCCCACCACCATAGAACAACCCCCTCCAGCTCCCACTGCCATAGAACAACCCCCTCCAGTTCCCACCACCATAGAATAACCCCCTCCAGCTCCCACCACCATAGAATAACCCCCTCTAGCTCCCACCACCATAGAACAACCTTCTCCAGCTCCCACCACCATAGAACAACTTTCTTCAGTTCCCACCACCATTGACCAATCCCTTCCAGCTCTTACCACCATTGACCAATCCCCTTCCAGCTCCTACCACCACTAATCAATCCCCTTCCAGCTTCTACCACCTTTGTTCAACCTCCTTTAGCTCCAATCACCATGATTCCCTCACAATGATGAGTTGCAACCTCTCAAACCATGATTCAAAATACCCTAAACACACACACACACACAGAGAAAGAGAGAGAGAGAGAGAGAGAGAGAGAGAGAGAGAGAGAGAGAGAGAGATTCCTAAATTGTTTTTGTCAGGTAGCTGGTTTTGGCAATATAAATGTGACTGTCACAGAAGTTAGAAAGTACCTTGCTTCCCATATGGAAGGTGTAGCCATAATCCTCCTGAGACCTGGAGCTGTCAAGTTACTGCTACAGAGAATGACAGTTTGGATGGACTCTTAGCTACATGGCACCGAAGTGGCTGCTGGTTAACTTCACATTCCACTTTCCCTGTCTACCTCCTCCTTACATTCAGTGTCTGTCAGTCTTTCAGAAACTATCTTTTGCTGGATGTGGTTGAGAATATCTATCATCCACTCAGGAAGTGGAGGTACAAGGATCATGATTTTCAGCTTGGACTTCATAGTGAAAGAACTTGTCTCAAAGAAAAACAAAAAGGCAAAATTTGCCTTTTAACTTTCTAATAGTATTTAAGAATATTTGCATACACATTACACCAAAAAAAATATAGAAAACACAGAAAGTTAACATTTACCTCCTCTGTTTAGGGATGGTTATCATGAGCTGCCATTTTGTTGGCATCAGCCTCTGAGGGTTTTCCAAACTACAGATGCAGACACTGAGACACAGAGATGCCAAGGAACTGCTCAAATGTCACTCATACAGGAAGGGGTGGGGCCTGGGTCCAGGTAGCCTGACTCCACAGTCCTGGCCCTGAATCCCTCACTCACTTGGCCTTTTCCTGTTCCCTCATGACTCCAACCGCTAGGCCTCATGCAGGAGGTGCAGGAAGTCCTTCGGGAAGCTGGAGAAGGGGAGACTGTTCATCATGGTGGCTTTGGCCACATGCCCTCTGTCCCTGGAAATAGCCTTCCCTCTGTTTGAGCATCCACTAGACATAGGCAAGAGGCTCTCCCTTCCTACTGCTAGAAGTACCCCTATTTCTGGTCTTCACATGCTAGGGCCTGCAGCCACCATACACATGTCTCCACCTACCTAAGTGACTTTGTAGGTGGAAAGCAAGCCTCCAGAGAAATCTCTCTTCACACTCAAAAGCATATCAATAGATGGTTCCATATCCTGCATCAGCAGGAACCTAGAAAAATACCAGAGAGTCCCCCTACCTCGTGGTGGCCTCCCAGCCACTCAGATCTGAGAAAGTGCCATTCTGTAGAAGGTAGATATAGGAGAATTGCCACGAGTTGCAGGCCTGCCTGGTCTCCATAGTAAGACCCAGGCTAGAGAGTGAGACTCTGAGTGACAACAGATGTTACTTTGGAATTTTAAATAAACTGGCTGAGGGGTGGCTAGATGGGGTCGAGGACTATATAACAGATCTGATTCAGGCTCTCTAAAGCAGATCCCCTAAGAAGATCTTGAGTACAGTGTGCTTACTTGGGTGGAGGGGGTAGTCCCAAAACGCATGAAATCAAGTCAAGCAATGGAGCAAAGCCAATAAGGTTAACAATGAGTGGGTTGCCACTGAGGACAAGAAGCTGGATAGCCTCAGACACCTCCCCTCCCCCAGCCAAGGAGCCCCATAGAACTAGATTCAGAGTCAATCCATAGAGAGACAGGAAGGCAGAGCTGTCTGTTTGAAACGCCAGCTCCTTATCTTCTAAGTAAAGGTCTAAACATGAAGGGGAAGTATCCAGCCCCTGTCTTCAAATAACTACATAGCATATCTGTGTCTGCGCTCACGAAATGCCTTCATCCCCTGCTGACAAACGCCTGTAGAGAATCGTGATCTTTGGGTTTTTATGTTGGTCTTTCCTCTCTCTTGGAAAAAAAAAAAAAAAAAACAAAACAAAACTAGTGAAAAAGATTTAGACCTGGTAGATTACATCAGCAGTAGTTCCCTGGGCCTGGGCTGATGGGTGACAGATCATCAAAGCACAGCCCAGATGACCCAGGGTCACAGCTTGATGACCCGACCCAGGTCATAGCCCCATCCGGCTCACCAGAGCCAATCCAGCTGTGGTCTGAGCTGAAGGATTCAGCTTCCCTCCCAAGGGGATTTGAAGTGCAAGGGCCCAGCACATGAACACCCTCTCCTGGTAAGTGTTCTTCCTTCCTTCCTCTGGTTTACACAATGGAGAAAGCCCCAGTGTCATTAATCACCATACTGCAGGACTTTCAAGCCTTGTAAAGCCCCATGGAAAGCACAGTCCCTGTTTGGGGCCTGCTTTGCTTCAGAACCGGGTTCAGAACGTTTAAGTTGCAGACAGAGAAGAAAGGAGGAAGCAAAAAGCCAAGAAGAAGCTGAGTCTGACCCTATACCACTGTTGGGCAATGTTCTAGAATACAATTTCTTCTCTTCTCTTCCCAAATGAGGTGATGACTTGTTCTAGCATCAACTTACCAACAGGACAGACCAGAGGCGTGGCACGTCCTACAGCCTCTTAACTCAAAAACTAAGACTCCTAATCCAGCCACAGTCGAGCATGAAAGCAACGGTGCAAGCTTGCCCACTCTGGGGCCAACTTTGCTGATGGCTACTTCTAAGTCAATAAAAGGGCACCCGTGACACCCTCCCTGAACACCTGCAGCACCTTCAGCCCCTACTTGAGCCTTTCCAGCTCCCCAACACACTCTGGAGATAACTTTTTAAATTGGCTCGTTCTTGTGCAGTCCTTGGAGAATCTGTAGGTTTAGAAAGGGCAGGAGCTGGCTAGTCTGTCACATCATTGTCATTCCCAGAATGCTCTTTCAGGGTTTGGTCACCGAGTGGATGAGCCTTTGGCCCCACACAGAGAACTCTGGCTCTTGGGAAGCTAGAGCTATTCTTGCCAGGAACGAACAGTTTCAGTTCTGATTTGAGCTGAGTTCTTTGCTTCAAGGCTCCATTGAGATGTCATAGAGCCCAGTTGTAACAAGAATTTTGTTGTTGTTGTTGTTGTTATTTTAAACCCAGTTTCCTTATGTGATATGCTTGAGTTTTAATCCCAGGTATGGGATATACAGGACACTTCAGTTCATCCACAGCCATTAACTAGGTATGTCTCGTGCTCTAGGAGAGGTGTAGTTTTTGCCTGCTGCAGATAGTTTAATTCCGGGGACAATGGAGAGAGTATAAATGGGAGAGGCCCAAGAGGGTCTGCCCTTGCTGCTGCTGCTGCCCATGCTGCTGCTGGTTCCTGCTGTTGGGTTTGCTGGCTTGCTATTGCTGGACTGCTGGATATTTTGACAACAAAGATTGGACTTGCCGCTGGGAACCCAACACCCCTAACCAGCAGGAAATAGTCTAAAAAGGTCTACTCTCCTTTTCCCTTTTCTTTCCTACCTAGTGTTGGGGCTGGGGTTAGAAGGGATTAGAGTGAAATAAGGGTTACAAGGGTGGTAGATATAGGAACACAGTAAAATAGCTTTTTAAAAAGCCAATATTCCATAGTCTGAGCTCTCATCTCTCTTTGAAGGAACAGGACAGCCTGCTGAAATGAGAGAAAAGTGAGATGCTTACGCAGACCCCATAGATAAGCCCCTGGTGGGTTTCCGTGGCCCTGCCTTTTCCTGGGGCCAAGTGACTTGTGCTACTTTCATTGGGTGGTTAGAAAGAGAAATCACTTGAGAAGTGCCCAGTCCTATTTCATTTCCCAGCCCTAGTCACCAATGCCCCCACTAACTGTGGGGCCATATCTACAGATGCTAAACGCAGTAGGAGTCCCAGGGACAGGGCCATGACCACTAAAAGGTGTGAGGCGGGATGTGCTCACCAGCACTAGAGAAAGTTCTCAAATACTACCCAGGATAAACACCACAATCAGCGCCCTGGAGCAGTGGGACTGAGAGGTCTCCAGCTCCTGCCACCATGCAGGCCGTCACACAAACACATAATGCTGAACCACAGATGACAAAGGCAGGAAAAAATGCACCCCGGGGCCCCAATCCCACAAACTGCAAAACTGGGCGGTGGGCAAAAAGCTGAACAATGAAGGAAACTGCAAGGGTTACCCAGGAGCAGCCGCCTCCCTTTGTCTGGTCTCATGGACTCATTCGTGCAAATGTATATGGTCCATGCTTTGGGTCTATGCACTTCGTTTACAGAAAGATCGTTAAATAAGAAACTTGAAACTTCCCTGGAAAAGAAAAGAAAAAAAAAAAAACACCCGAGTATCCAGCAAAACAGGAATGATTCACATCCACAAAGCACAGTGGTCAAGCTGCAGGCTCCCTGGGTTCCTGAGTGCGAAGTCTGACACTCACTTTTAGTGCTGTGACCTCAAGTCAGCAGAGTTAACTGGATTAAATTGCCCTGCACCTCGCTTGTTCTGTTTTGCTTTCCTTTGCTTTGTTTGTTGCTGTCTATGAAAGAGAAGGAGACATTGGGTTGATTGAGGTTTAAATGAGGTAATATTTGTAAGGAACTTAAAGACCACACCTGGGGCACAGTGAGTGCTAGGTGCCTATTAGCTTTTATGCATCCGGAACATGATGACGGAGACACTTCTATGTCCATGCATAATAATAACGGGAAAGACGCTTTTAAAATACGTAAACTGCACACTTACTGAGCACCTAATTACCTGTTATTAGCTCTTTACAGGTAGCCAGTCGCCTACTTCTCAAAGCATTTTACACAAGCAGGAGGCCAAGGTACTTGCTCAGCAGTCCCACATAGTGCAGAGCCGGGAAGTACCAATGCATTCTTGCCCTGGCTCCCAGCTCACACCCAGAGCCTTGGTGGCATGTGACTGACACATAATGCTAAGGAGGATGCTCACTGATGCTCAAGAGTTGCTGAGATAACCACACACACACACACACACACACACACACATACACACACACAATCAACAGTTGAGCTTAGTGCCTGAAAGATGCCGAAGTTCCTATGGTGACACTCTAGAGAGGGGTCAACGGGATGTGGGGGAAGAAGAAGAAGAGGAAGAGGAGGAGGAGGAGGAGGGAGGAAGGGAAAGTAGAGGAGGAGGAGGAAAAGGAGGAGGAGAAAGAGAAGGAGGAAGAGGAGGAGGGGAGGAGGAAGAGGAGGAAGAGGAGGAGGAGGGAGGAAGAGGAAAAAGAGGAGGAGGAAGAGGAGGAAGAGTAGGAGGAGGGGAGGAAGAGTAGGAGGAGAGGAGGAAGAGGAAGAAGAGGAAGAAGAGGAGGAGGAAGAAGAAAAGGAGGAAGAGGAGGAAGAAGAGGAGGAGGAGGATGAAGAAGAAGAGGAGGGTGAGGAGGGTGAGGAGGAGGAGGAAGAAGAGGAGGAGGAAGAGGAAGAAGAGGAAGAAGATGAAGAAGAAGAGGATGAAGAGGAGGGTGAGGAGGAGGAGGAAGAAGAGGAGGAGGAGGAGGATGAAGAAGAAGAGGATGAAGAGGGGGGTGAGGAGGAGGAGGAAGAAGAGGAGGAGGGGGAGGAAGAGGGGGAGGAGGGGGAGGAAGAAGAAAAGGAGGGGGATGAGGAAGAAGAGAGGAAGAGAAAGAAGAATAAGAGGAGGAAGAGGAGGAAGGCTGCCACCAATTAAGTTTTCTGGAGAAAAATCCTTGAATGTGGATGTCATGAGCTGGCGTAAGAGCCCAGCTTTGGTGTTCTGCTCTCATTTTTATTTTTCTCTCTCTTTCCCTCAAAGACACAAGGAGCTATGGGAAAGGAATGGGTGAGAAGCCCACACATTTCCCAGCATGCCAGCCTGTGCCTACTGGGCAACTTGACCTGTCTACTGCTTTGGAACAGCTGGAAATGTAGCAAACTGTCGCCAGCGATTAAAGTGGGATTTTCCAAAGGTTCTGGAGCTCT
The DNA here is from genome assembly GCF_011762505.2 of Arvicanthis niloticus. NCBI lineage: Eukaryota > Metazoa > Chordata > Mammalia > Rodentia > Muridae > Arvicanthis > Arvicanthis niloticus. The sequence goes on along the minus strand of NC_047675.1, from coordinate 19,183,417 downwards.
TCCAAAATTCAAAACCTCAGATTCATGCAGAAGACAAAACAAAACATTCCCTTAAGCATATGCATTGTGGTACTTTGTCCTGGGATGGACCCTCCTCTTTGGGTTTCAAAGGTGTGAGGCAAAGGCAGCCTTTGCCGCTTAGAACAGTTCTTATTGGCTGGTTCTATCCAGCTGAGCCACATGGAAGCCCAAACCCCAACCACACATATCACCCTGTGTGCTGGCTGGAACTTGATACAGGCTAGAGTTATTCAGGAAGAACAGACCTAAACTGAGAAAATGTCCTCCCAGATTGTTTCATGAGCAAGCACGTGGTACATTTTCTTCATTAATGACTAATGTGGGAGGGCCTAGCTTATCGCTAGCAGGACCAACCCTGAGTGGGTAGTCCTGAGTTCTATAACAGAGTAAGCTAAGCAACCCTTGAGGATTAAGCCAACAGGTAGCCCTCCTCTATGGTCTGGCACCAGTTCCTGCCTCAAGGCTCCTGCCTTGAGTTGCTGACCCCACTTCCTTGGGTGATAGACTATAAGCTTTAAGATGAAATAGACCCCTTGCTCCCCCAAGTTTCTCTGGGTCATGATGTTTTGTCACAGCAATAGAGGCTCTTACTAAGACATCCAGGTTATAAATTATGATGGTGTATCTGCCACACAGGCCTTGTTAGATCCACTTCGTGGGCTTCTGCTAGTCCAGTGCAAAATGAGACCTGGATCCCCTTTTCCAAATGTATTAAAAGCTTTCACAATGGCCCAACAGCAGAGTGAGCCAAGTACAGGAAACTTCCAAGCAAAGGGGCAGCATACAGGTGCCTAATTTGCTTTCCATTGCTGTGATGAAACACCATGCCAAACACAATTTGAGAAGGAAAGGGTTTATATGGTTTCCATATCACAGTTCATCAATGATAGAAGCCAAGGCAGGAACTCAAACAGGACAGGAACCTGGAGGCAGGAACTGAAGAAGCGGCCATAGAGAAACATTGCTTACCTGCTTGCTGCTCATAGTTTGCTCAGTCTTTGTTATACATCTCAGGCCCACCTGCCCGGGGGTGGGACTGTGGACAGTGGGAAGATTCCTTCCACATGAATCATTAAATGCCACCACCGACTTGTAGGCCACTCGGATGGAAGCATTTTTCTCAAGATTTTCTTTTCTCAAATATGTCTAGGTTTATGTCAAGTTGATCTAAAAAAAAGACCAGCACAACAGGTCACATGGCCAGGAAGCCAGCCCCATGGATCCACACAGGATCTATTGCAGAAGCCCAGGATCTAGTAGCTACCCTGTCAATACACTGAATGCAAAACCTAGAACCCAGTTGATGCTCCATCAACAGATGAATCTGGGACCTAGTCGGCAGTGAGTCAACCCACAGAACGTGTATCTTGCCACCACCTTACTCTCTGAGTGTGTGGCTTGTGCACAAGAATCCGAATGCTGTGCCAGTTGTAAATATTTATGAGGGGAAGACATTCATTACCCCTAGTCCCTACCATATCAGCTTATTCCCACTAGAATACCAGAAGATAGGATGTATTATTGTCACAGAGGAGGCAACTGAGATGGAGAGCTGTATCGTATTGTAGGTCACACCACTGGTAAGATATGCTTCTGCATTTCAACTTAGGCGACCTAGGCATGGAGCCTGCTAGTGAGTTAGAGTAGAGTGTTCTCAGGGAATCAGACTATCCCTCCGAGGCCAGGACCAGGTCTTGTTCCCTGTAGTTTCCTTGTCCCCTACCCACCCCCCAAGAGTAATCCTTCAACAGAGACAGACATTTAAATTTATTGCAATACCAACACTACTAGTATGACCATAAACCAGTACTGTTTATGATCAGGGTGGGGTGGGAAGCCTGGCTCTGGACAGGACAACAGGATTTGTTCTTCCACATTCCAAGTCTGGATGGAGAGACAGATAGAGAGAAGTGTGGCATGTGCCCTGGGGCAACCTGCAAAGACTCTGTCAGCGGCATGGCCATTCAGAGCAGACCTCAGAAGCTTAGGAAGCCCCACCCTACCCCCAATGAACCCCTTTAGTTACTGGATTATTGTGCAGAGAAGAGGATGGGACACTTGAGGCTGAGACTGGGGGGTCCCAGTCATCATGATCATACTAATAGACAACTGCAGGAAAAACATGAACTTGCCACCTGCTCTCCTTCTCAAGGTCACGGACATCTCTATTGTGTTGCCAAGAGCTCCCTGCTCACTCCAGGCTTACCACGGACCTTTACAACCATGACCACTGGCCCACAACATCATGAAAGGAGACCCCACTGGAGGAGACAGTGATAAGTGATACAGAATGAGGACCACATTCTGAAATATGACTGAGACCCGTATACAGTTAATAGTTATAATGTCTCTTAGTTAATGCCTATTTCAATAAACTCAAGTAAAATGAGAAAGTCTCTTTCCTGGGGGTATGGGGAAGCATTGATCTAGCTTTGGACTTTATTGTATCAATGATTAATAAGTTTTTCCTCCAAGGGCTAGGGAGTAAATATTCAAGTATGTGGACTGCATGGTCTCTTCGTGCAACCAGCAGCAGTTACTGCTGCTCAGGTTGTATAGCTGAGACAAAAAATATACATGCACCAATGGCCATGGCTAGCTTCCAATAAAACTTTATTTACATCTGGGCAGTGGTGGCACATGCCTTTAATCCCAGCACTCAGGAGACAGAGGCAGGCGGATCTCTGTGAGTTTGAAGCCAGCCTGGTTTACACAGCTAGTTCCAACAACAGCTATGCAGAGAAATCCTGTCTCAAAAGAACTACAAACAAAACAAAACAAATAGAAAGGAAACTTTAAAAAGCCAATTGAGGAAGGTTTAGGGACCTTGATCCATTACCACCTTACTACACACAAACACTTACTGTGTCACAGACTCAGAGTCAGGCATCTAGCCAAGTGAGACTTAGCTAGAATCTCTGGCTTGTAGCTCTCGGAAACTTGTAGTGAAGTGAGCAGCAAGAGACTACAGTCACCTCAAACCCAAGGAGGGCTGGGGAGCCCACTGGGATTATAAGCATGCAGCACCCCTCCTAGCTCTAGCCCAGGAATCCACACGGTGGGGGTCAGATCTCCATGCCTCCCATGTGGACCACCTCACACTGCTACCTGCTAGCTGTGTGATCCAAAACACAGACCTGGAAAGCCAGAGGCTCTCTCCACAACCCACATGCAAGGTTAGCATCTTACTGCTCCATCAGAAGCCAATTTGGAGTCTTTTGTAATAAAACAAAGAAAGAGAAACACAGGGAGTGAGTAACACTTTAGAAGTGACAGTGATTCCAATTAGAAAGACAGATTTATAAGACCTGGGGAAGCAGCTTAGCCAGGAAAGTTCTGGGCATCTGGGCAAAAGGCTGGGTGCAGTCCTCCGATCCAGGGAATAAAGAGTTGGGTGTGTTGGTGCATGCTTCTAATCTCCCAGCATTTGGGAAGTGGAGACAAGTGGCTCCCTGAGTTCGATAGCCAGCTACTCTAGCAAGCACCAGACCAGAGACTGTCTAAAAACAAAACAAAACCCAAACAAACAAAACAAAACACCAGTATTCATATCTCTCTCTTCTTTCTCTCTCTTTCTCTCTCTCTCTTTCTCTCTCTCTCTCTCTCTCTCTCTCTCTCTCTCTGTGTCTGTGTGTCTCTCTGTCTCTCTGTCTATCTCTGTCTCAGTCTCAGTCTCTCTATCTTTCTGTCCGTCTCTGTCTCTGTCTCTGTCTCTCTGTCTCTCTCTCTGTCTCTCTGTCTCTCTCTCTGTCTCTCTGTCTCTCTGTCTCTGTCTCTGTCTCTCTCTCTCTCTCTCTCTCTCTCTCTCTCTCTCTCTCTCTCACACACACACACACACACACTATAGCCTTAAAAATTCAAAGTTTAAAGGAGGCCTCAGAAAGCAAATGTCAAGAAGTGAGCACAAGTCCCATCTTTTTTGTTCGTTTTCGATTACCTTCCAAAGAATCATTATAGTATATTTTAAACATTTTCTTTTCCCTCCACCTTTTGCCCCATCCACCCTTCCGGCCTTGGGCTCTCCCTCCCCCCAGCAGCCTCTGTTCTACCTTAAAGTCACCAACCCACCAGCCTCCTGTGGGCTCAGACTCAGGGCTGCTAGATTGGCTTTTCAACAAGGTTTAAATGAAAAACCTGAAGACTGATCATGTAGCTCTGTAGGTCGGAGAGTGCTTACAGTGAGGCTCTGGGTGGGATCTCCAGCACCTTGAAAAGAAAGGGGGAAAGGATGGGAGGGAGAAGGAAGGGAGAGAGAGGAGGGGACAGAGGGAGTGAGGGAGAGTGGGAGGGAAGTTGGTTGGGGTTGAGATTTCCTATTGGATCGCCAGTGTTTTAAGTAAGGGCAAAGGTGACTGAGAGAAGCTGCTCACCAACTAATCCCCTAGGGGGCTCAGCAGTGGGTTCTGTTGCAAACGCTGCTTGGGGGTATGTGAACATGGGGGTTCCCAGGGAGTGAGCTGGGAACAGAACAGAGCCAGGCTGCTTGAATATTGCTATAGAATATAATCTCTTCCTGGGACCTTCCCAGGTTCCTGTGGCTAGAATTTCTGAAAAACTGTCCCCAAGAGCAAAGGGGACAATTATCTGGCTGCTTCCTTCCTCTGTTGCCATCATGTGTTCTGCAGCTGCATGTGGCATATGTCTGAGGGTCTTGCTGGTACAGGAAGCCAGAGGATGTAGTGATGTCATCAGTTACCTCTCTAAAGCAGTAACCGGAACGAGAGCCAAAGGGACCAGCGTGCCACACAGGTGTCCACAGGATTGACACTCTCCCTGGAGCAGGTGAGGTATGCCCACCCTATGAACTTCACGCATGGCCCCACGATGGCTTTGACCAATGAGATGTGAGCAGTGGGAGCCTCATTCACATTCAGGCAGGAGCATAAAACAGCCAGTGTTCTTATCACCTTTATCCCTCACAAGACATCCAAAAAATGGCCTTCTGTGGAATTGGAGTCATGGCCAAGACCATGCAGAAGGAGGATGGCTGCCAATAAAAACTGAGAGCTATTTGTTGTTGCAGCCAGCCCCAGCCCAGACCGGCAGCTGAAACAACCAAATCTACATAGAATTCCAAAACCATATAGAGTGACGCACCCAGTAAGAGTGAGGTTCAGACCATCACCGTGTGACCTTCAAGGTAACTGGGCAAAAGTCCAGCTTAACCAATGAACTAGCATGGCTCTTGAAGTTCACATGCAAGCTGTAGGCTTGGGAGAGGAGTCTCTCTCATGTTAACCCATCAGTAGACCAGACCTAGGGAGCCATGCCCAGGACAAAGTCCTGAGCACTGAAAGTTACATGGTAGGGAGAGATGAGTTTGTTGAGCAGAAAGTGTGGGCCTGACTGCCTTCTTTCTTCCTCGGGGGTCCTGAGGGAGTCCTGGAGTCAATATTCAGAAAGGAGGACTTGGGCTAAAGGGTCAGACCTCCTAAATTCACTTCGGCCCTCAGATTGGGGATATCTTCATGTTTCCATACTCAGTATGAGACTGCTTACCTCCTCTGGGTTCAGCTAGTTTCCCACTCAGCCCTCCAGGTCTACTCACATGCCAACCCAGGAAAGAAGACAAGCATTTGAAGCTCCGTCTCCAGCATGGGCCCATTACACATGCCCTGCCTTCTGTTTAGAACCATAGACATATAATGTGAGACAAAACACAATTTTAAACTCTCCAGTAACTATGTTTGGGATTTGTTAATATTTAATCTACTTTTTGCGCGTCTTGTTTTTGGTTCTGTCTTGTTAGAGATAAGATTTCACACTGTAACATCTATTGGCTGGGAACTCACTAATTATATAGATCAGGCTGGCCTCAAATTTAGTGATCCTCCTGCCTCTGTCACATAAGCACTGTGGTTGTATGTAGGTATGACTATACCTAGGCTAGCAACCATATTTTAAAAGGTAAGAAAGGTAAACGTATGTGTGTGTGTTTATGTGTGTCTGCATTTGTGTATCTGTGTGTGTATGTCTCTGTGTATGAGTGTGTGTGAGAATGTGTATATGTATGTGAGTATGTGTCTGTGTGCATGTTTGTGTGTATGTGTCTATGTGTATATGAGTATGCGTGTGTGTCTGTGTGTGTGTATGTTTGTGTGAGTGTGTGTGTATATGGATGTGAGTGTGTGTCTGTGTGAGTATGTGTATATGTTTGTGTGTATGTGTATATGTGTGTGAATGTGTGTATATGTGTGAATATGTGTATATGTTTGTGTGAGTGTGTGTATATGTGTGTGAGTGTGTATGTGTGTGTATATGTGTGTGTATGTGTGTGAGAGCATGTGTTTCTATGTGTGTGAGACTGTGTATATGAGTGTGAGGGTGTTTGTATGTTTGCATTTGTCTGTGAGTGTGTGTATGTGTGAGTATGTATATTTGTGTTTGAGTGTGTCTATGAACGAGTATTATGTATGACTGTGTGAGTGTGTATGTTTGTGTGTGTGTGAGAGAGAGTACATGTGTTTGCAAGTATGTGTCAGTGTGTGTGCGCGCACATCAGCCTGTTTGTTTATGGTATAAAGTGTATACACTGATGAGAATGAAATCAAGAATCTATGCATGTTAGACATTTGCTCTACCACCAATCTGCTTTATCAGGCTAATTAATCTTAATAACACACCTTATTTAACCTAATATATGCAAAACAGCAGCACTTGGACATGTGGTGAGCCACAGAGTCTGGCTCTCAGCCTTCCTCTCAGCCCTTTTCTTTGAAGCCCGTTATGTGTTTTACAGTTAGTTCATCTCTCAGTTTGGCAAACCCATCCTCTGCCTGTACTTGTAAAGTCTCCTTCTCCCATCACCGTGTCTACTGGGTCCCAAGGCTTCTGTCATTCATGGTCCCAGGCTGGATGGGTGAAAATCACAAGAAGTGGTTCTTTTATGGTTTCAGAGCGAGACAGACCCACTCTCTTTGAGGCTCTGAGGGGAAAAGCCTTTCTTGCCTTTGCTGTTGGCTGGTGGTTGCATGCCTTGTCTCAGTCTCCCATGGGTCCTTACCTATGTCTTCCATCTCTTCATATGGATACTTGCCAGATCGACTTAAGATCCTTTCCCCTTCAAACATGAGACAAAACAACAGCAGCAGGAGACCCTGACTGATCCCATCAGCCATAGCTTCCGAACAACCTTCACTTCTGTTGTCCCGGAAGGCTCTGGGCTGGTTATAGCTCTATCCAAGCCATCTTTGGCTCTAGCCAATGTAGAAGTTGGGTCCTGGGTCTTCCTTCCTGCCCAGTACTTTCAGAACTAAGACTCAAACTCAAAATATATTTACAAATACCTTGACTAGATTATAACTTATTGTAACCCATTTACTCCAAGCCACATCCTGCCAGTGGTTGGTTAGGTTACCTGTGTTCAGATGCATCTGTCCTTTCACAGAATCTCCCTTTAGTCTTTCACTATTTCCCAGAATCCTCTCTCTTTCTGCCAGTATCCCACCTCCCACTTTCTGCATCAGCTCACTGGTCATGGACTTTTTTTTTTAATTGCTTAAAAGAGATTCTCTCTGCAAGCCAAGGACTGCAATTGAATTGTCTCACCTGTTTCCTGATGGGGTTGCCCCCCACTGAAATACAAGACTATTCAAGCCAGACTTTATAGGTAGTGTCTCCACTCAATGCCCAGCTCTTGAAACAGAGAAAGCTTTCTGTAACTATTTGTTGGGAAGGAAAAGGAGAAGGGGAAAAAGAGTGAGAGAATGACAAAGAAGAAACAGACTCTCATGAAAGAAACAGAACTCATCTCTAAGATGGTTCATGAGAACCAAGACAGGCCTAGGCTGAGGGGGCATTGGGAGTTTGGCTGCATCATTCCTACTGGGCACTAGCCTCTGGGACTCTACTAGAAGCTCAAGAATCATCCATGATACAAGTCTGTGGGCACCTTGCAAAAGGACACAGCTACCTATTCCTTAGACTTCTAGAAAGCAGCCCTCAACCAAACAGAACTCACCCTATTCTACCTTAGATAATCAGCTCCCAGTAAAGCAGAGAGGCCAGGCAAGAATGGCAATAGCCTTCCTGCCTCCAACTTCTATGTGGCTTCTTTTTATGGGAATACTTTTTACTAGCTGATCTGATCTGTATTCATAGACACCAAGAGTGGGTACCAAACCTACTACCTAGAAGTGCCTGAAAAGCCAGTGAGCTGGCGACTGAGCCAAAGAGGGCTCCAGAAGACTCTCCTCAGAAAGGATTATGGTAGGGGCTGGGTATGTGGCTCTGTGGCAGAAGGGCCTGCCTAGCAGAAAGAGAAAAGGAAAGGGGAAGAGAAGGAAAAGGGGAAAGGGGGAGAAGGAAAGAGAAAATGAGAGAGAAAAGAAAGGGCGAGAGGAAGGGAGTGAACAGTAAAGGGAAGGGGAGAGGAAGAGAGGGGAGTGGGAAGAAAAGAGGAAGGAAGAAAAGGAGAGGTGGGTGGAAACAGGAGGGGGAGGAGAGGGAAGGGAAAGATGGATGAGGGACGTGACGGACAGGTCCTGTATATCTTAGCCTTCCAGTTTGTCAAACAAAGCTTGACATCTAAGTATTTGAAAGGTCTTAAAATACCGTGCAATCAACAGGGAAGGAACTATCAAGATGAAGCACAAAGATAGAGGTACAAGACCACCTCAGTTTGTCACAAAGAGTCTGAAAGTTCCAAGCAGTGGAGGAAGGAAGGAGGGAAGCACCTGGGCTAAACTTCTGAAACTTCTATGATCACATACCCATCACCAGACCTAAAGCTGGAGACCTCTTCTCCCCTCCTACAAGTGGTACCCTGGCAGAGACAGTGCAGCCTGGAAACGCAAAGGACTTGGTAAGTAAGGAAGAGCTTGGGGGGCGGGGGGGGGGGGGGGGGGGGGGGAGGGGAGGGATGCATCTAGGTGTCCTATTGGTTCTTTCCTTCAGGGCAACCAGGGGCTGGCCTTCCAAAATCCCTGCCCAAGCTTTAAAGATTGCAACCCTCTGTCTGGTCCCAGAGGGAATAGTTAAAAATATCAGCCCAGGCTTTTCTAAGTTCCCAAAGCCTCAGTTTTCCAGTTTTGCAAAGGCTGGATCATCTTCCCAGCTATTTCTACAGATTAGAGAAATAGTTTCTCCAGTTTAGCCTAAACCAAGAGAGCATCATACACAATCACTTAACAATGTCCACCTGGTGAGGGATTGTGAGACTTAAACGCAAGGCTGCCTGAAAACATTTAAATGAGATTATTTGCTAATAATAATAATTCAGCATGTTGTTTCTGCCTTAAATTTTTCACATTGGTTGTAACAGAAAATGACAGCAGCAAGCCATAAGCCAGGACAGCCCTTGAGACCTTTGATACCATTTTAAGTCATAAGAGGATCGAGGAAAAACATTCCGTTTTCATGCTCTTGTCTTCTAAGAGTCACTGTTCACTCCACCCCCACCCCCACCCCCACCCCCACCCCCACCCCCACCCCCACCCCCAGCGCTTGTTAGTAACACAAGAAGCACTTGAACCCCAAGTAGGAGGGGGCAAGGCTCAGGAGCACGGGCTTGCTGTTAGCCGGTTCCTTTCAGCTAACAACTACTTTCCAGCTTGCAGAAGTAGGGAACGGATCAAACACTTTTCCAAACGATGCATCTGAGTTTTCAAAAGGGCTCAGTTTAAGGAAGACTCTTCAGTCCCTAGCCACAGGCAGAAGGCTGGAAAGTTGGGAAACCTGACCCTATTCAACGCTGCCTTTCCACAATGCATTTCGGCGGCCCCGGAGCCCCTGCTAGGGACTTCCCAAGTAGGAAATGGGGGAGAAGGAGACAGGAAAACATCCTGAGGTGAGCTGTGAGGTTTGGCTGCTAAATACGGATTCCAGGGCCCTGAGCTCCCAGCAAGTGTAACATGTCTTCCCTCCCAGCCCCAAACAGAGCCTGGCCTGCTTCAACAGAATTTCACCCTTCTGAAGGCCCTGGGTCCCTTCACCTGAGCTTGGCTGGCCTCCGGGGGAAGCCTCCTCTGTTGGATGACTGGGATTCAGCCTCATCGCCGCCGAGCCCACGTCTAGAAAGGGAAGTGGGTTCCTGAGAGCCAACTGGTCAGAGTTCAACCTGCCGGGGGCCAAGCGATGCCCACCCGCCCGCAGCGTGGAGACGCGCCTGGCGCAGGGCTGTGATTCATCCTAAAGGATCACTCGAATTGCAAACAATATGTAGCCATTAAAGAACACAGCCAGACTCTCCTTCCCAGAACTCTAAACAGGGGAGAAGGGTTTTCAGGCCCACGGACCAAGGAAGCGACAGCCTTGCGAGAGAAGCTGGCTTCCCTTCTCCAAGCTTTAGCCCGGGTAGCGACGCCTTTGTGGAAGCCAGAGCAGGCGGAGGGAGGGCAGGGCGCTCCTAGAGGTCACGTCCGTCCTCGTCTCCCGGTGGGTTACTTGGGCCATCAGGCCCGGTCCCCACTACCGAGCTCTCTTGGGTCCACACCAACCTTGCCCACTCCGCACCGCAGAGGGGGTCGCATCATTTCCATGCAACAATGCAAACGCGCTCATTACCATATTCTCAATATGCATGAAGAAAATGTGCGACGTTGGCCGAGCCCCATTGCCCTGCTCTGGCCTCCGCATCCAATAAGGCGACATATTCATCTCCCAAGATGGATGAGGAAGGGATGCCGGGGAAGCAGATCCACGGGCGGGGGAGGGGGACAGACTGTTGTGGAAAGGAAAAGAGAATAAACCAGCAAAGGAGGGTCTAGGATAGATCAAGATTGAAAAGGGGCAGATCGGGGTAAAAGAGAGGGAGGGAGAAAAGGAAGAAGATGAAACCGAGGGAGGGGGGGCAGAGACACAGAAGGGGGCGGCAAAAAATGAACATCAAGAAAAACGGTCCAGAAAAATAAAAAAAGATCAAAAAACACACTAGAAATCAAAGAAAGAGAAAAATAAATGCCCCGGAAATCAAACATACAGAAAGTGCGAGAGATAGATAGATAGATGGGAGGGGAAAAAAAGGATCAGCGGAAAAAGCTCGGCGCAGGTGGAAACGGGATGGCTTTGCAGAGAAAAAGAGAAATAAAACCACTGGTGTTCAGGGCCACGGTTTTCCTTCCATGCTGGGATTTCGGGAGCCGCGTAGAGGTGGCCACTCGAAGGCCAGTGGCAGGGGCCCTGGTCCGGGAGGTGCAGGCGCGGAGGGCACGCTGGAGAGCCTCGCGCTCTTTCTGGGACCGCAGGGCCAGTTCCGCGGTGTGCAAATCCGGCCTGGGGCCCACGCTGCCTCTGCCGCAGCCTTTCTGATCGGCGGCCTCTCTTAACTCCGAGAAAGAAGTTTGCAAAGTTTGCCCCAAAGTTTCCCCGTAGCGCCTCTGGACCAGGGACAGCCTCCGAGGCCCTGACGGCTTACAGGGCTCAGCCAGCGTTGCACGGCAGACGTGCCGGCGCCCGGCCCGCGCCTCCTGGGATGCTCCGAGGCCGGATTCACAGTCAAATGTGAATTCCTCCCGGTGCTACGCCAGGCCATGCATCTGCAAGTCCGTGTGGCTGCTAATAGCGTAGAGAGAGAGAATGAGAAAGCGAGAGAGGGGGAGAGAGAGAAAAGGAAAAAAAATATTCTCAGCTCAATTTAAGTCTCATGGAAAGGGCTTACAACTGTAATTAAATCATTAAATTCTTGTCTACGCTTCACAGAGCGGAGAGAAATTAACTTCCCACCAACCTCATTTTCTATTTGAACATGAAATAATGATTTTCTGCCCGTCTAATTACAAAGCCAACATCTGATCAAGCCAGCATCCAGAGGGGATTATCGCATGCGCGAGTATTAGACCTCATTACCAGCTTGAGTGCAAAATTATTACATCTTGTAATTGGATGGTGAGATTTATATACAGATCGGCCCGGTTTCTGTAAGATTGTAATTACAAGCTTCGTTGGTTAGCTACTTATCAGAACTTTGCAGGAAAACAAAACAAATGACTGAGGAAAACGAGCGTTTCATTAACCTGTAACCCCAGCTTGGGGGGCGGGGGGAGCGTATGCAGCAGCGACTGCAGGAAGCTGAAGGATGGCCAGCCCGCACCGCCTCTGGGGGGACTCTGGGCCTTGGGAGGAAAGGACTGAACTCTATCCCGGCTGGAAGACCCAACCAAGACTGAAATGACTCCCAATGATGGGACACAGGCACATCGGGGAGCTGGACCAGGGGAGGGAAGAGATGGGGGCTGGTGGTTCGGAGTGTGCGTGCAATAGGCTGCTCGGACCCCGAAGCTGGTGGGCCTCTGGCTACACATCGGTCACCGCTTGCAGATGTCCTCCAGCGCGCACAGCCTCGTGCGCCACGTGTCTTCGGCGGACACCTTTTCTGTATGCTCCTGGCGCCTTGAGCCCAGACCACAGAGCATCCGCGGCGAGCGTTTTGAGCATTTTGTGCACTGTGCCTGTTGGGAGAAAGAGGGGGTGCAGGACAAGCTTCTGCCGGTCGCCTGCTGTTGCACTCAGGTCTTTTCCCAATCAACTCCGGGTGCACCTGCTTCTCCTCGCTCCCTGTGCGAGTGTGTCTGTCTGACCTAATCTCTTGGATTAAAAAAATCCCATGAAAAGGTTCAGCTATCCGCGGATTCGTGAGTTTAGCCTAAGAGCTGAGTTCCACTGGCCTGGTCTTGTTGAGAGCCATGCCATGACTCCAGTCGCTTGGGATAACTGAGGCCCGGCGTGGAGTGCGGATTTCAGGGCCAGACCAAAGCTCTTCCCAGTTGGTCACGGGGTAACCGGTAGCTGTTTCTACCCTGGGCCTGGGATGCCTGGAGGGATCTAATTAAGCGAGGTTCTTAGGTTCATGTCTGGGTCTAGAGGTTCACCCTCTGGGCCAGAGGCGGGCCCCCTGGCCGGCGTGAGTCCTTCCTGAGAACAGCCTGGCTCTTCCGGTGTTCTTTCTTTCAGTCCGCAATCGGACACAACCAGCTCGATAGCCGATTAATGCAATGAGGAAGGAGCATCTCAAAGGCTCTTGTGGGTTGTTGTTGTGTGGTGCTGCGTTTTGGTTTTCTTTCCCTTCTGAAAAACAAACAACAACAACAAAAACAAAAAAGGAATTAAATACTCGTGTTTTCGCCCAGGCATGTACAGCGAAACCCCTTCGCCCACCTTGGAATCTGGCTCTATCGCCATTGGTCTGGTCCAGCACTGTGTAGGTAGGGTTATCACGGCTATCTAGCAAGACTCACGGTCCTGTCCACAGGAAAGACCCTGGAAAATTATGTCACCTCCATTCTACAACCCTAAGAGCTTTTCCTGAGCAGGTGAGCCCTGGCTTCCTGTGACAGATTTACTCAGAAACGGAATCAGGCTTGGGGACCGCATTCGAAGGCCTGAGCTAATCCTAGTGTGTCTCCTCTGTCCAGGCTCACCTAAAGCGAACTTCCAGCACCAGGCAAGGAGGGCCAGGAAATGATAGAGAGGCTGCACAGATTCAATTTAGGAAGATTCCAGACGTTGACATCGAACTGGAGACCTCATTGCTCCCCCAACTTCTATTTGTGTTTCTCCCACTAATTTTTCTGAGTTAGTACCTCCTGGAGCTTAAAGCCAGTACGAAGGCGGGTGGAATGCAGCCAGACGTGAGACATGGGGTCAAAGCTGGAGTCCAGGGCCAGGGCGAAAGTAATTCATTCCCTAACTGTATTCATACCAGAGCCGGGTCAGCCTGGGACCCTCAGAACCCTCCAAGCTGGCAGAATTCCGATTCGATTCTGAGATCAATTGAAGGCCCAGGGATGATGTTTCTGCCTCTAAACTAGGGCTCTTCTCTCTGCTGAAGAATCGCAGCCAGGGAGTTGTCCGGGTCGCAGGCCCACAGCAGGCCTGGCCCGCGCGTGGGTTGCCGCTGCAGCCTAAATCGCTTATCTGAGAGCTCCAGCTATCCCGGGATTTCAGTGTGGCTTCCCACTGCACACCCTAATCCGTGAAGGTGGGCACTTGGACACTCACATTTCAAGTTAGATTTAGGAAATATCCTACCATAAAAACCGAAGTCTTGCTCCCCGCCCCCACAGTGCACACTCCCTGGGGGATTCTCGCCCAAAGAAAACACTGGGGCTGAGGACCAGAGAGCGGAAAGGGGAATAGTAAAATGAATGGTCGCAATCGGAAAAAAAAAAAAAAATTTTACACCAACATAGAAACTTCTCGAACAGCTTTCGGAAAGTTCCCAGAGCCTCGGCGGTGAGGCTCTCTGCTCCTCCCCCACCCCATAGCCAGGCGCTCCACCAACTCCTTGCTTGTTCCGCGAGACCACCTGGGCGCCAAACTCACTATTTCCAGTGAGGATTCTCAGCAAGGTACCCGGGAGGTGTAAATGTAGCAAACTGCAGGGTTCCCCCAGGGTTCCCCCGCCCTCCCCCCACCCGGCACGGAATAGGTCTTTTAAAGCTCGGAGGGACAGCACTCCCCACTCCAGGCAGCGCGTTCACTCTTTTAGCTGCAGGCTTAGGCTTTGGAGAGCGTCCTAGGGACTAGAGCTGAAAAGTGCAAAGGGAGCCACCTCTGGCTGGGGTTGGGGGTGGGAGGGGAAAGCCCTGAAAGCCTGCCTTGGTCCAGGGTCCTGTCCCAACCCGGAACTACAGCTTCGAAGGGGACTGAGAATTGGAAGATCGAAGGGGCTAGGTGACCCTGTACTAACCCGCCACTCGTGGTCGCGGCTCTCCCCTCCCACTGGGGGCAGGAGGGGGCGGGAAGAGACTGAGTCCAGTCCCGCCCCGCCCCGCCCGGCGCTCTGTACTCGCGGGGGAGGGCCGCCTCGCCCAGAAGGCTCCCGGGTGATTGGCGACTCCAGGAGGAGACGCAAGGAAAAGTCGAATAAGAGGGCGCGACGTCAGACTCGAGATTTGGGGAAGGGTGAGGGAGGGGGTGGAAGGGCGGGGACGGACACACAGACACCGACGCGGACACACACCCCCCGCACAGCATTCTAAGTGTCTTCAACTTTAGGTCGCCTTAGCCCAGGGTGCGGAGACCGGGAAAGGGAGACGAGGGAATGAGAGAGTAAAGAGATTTCAAAAGAGAGGAGTGAGATTAGGAAAAGTGAATCGAGCAGAGAGGTGAGCAAAAGCAACCGTGAGAAAGAGAAAGAGGGGGGAAAAAAGAACCGCAGTTTCCCCAGCGTCCAGGACTGCGAAGCAGCCTCGGGAGCGGAAGCAGCCAGGGGTGGGGTGAGGGGGACGCAGCGAGGGGAGGGGAGAGGACAGGACAGGAGGAGAGTGTAAACTAGAGGAGGGCGAAGGAAGCGAGGCGCGACACAGCTCCCGGAGAGGAGGGCAGAACTGAGCGCCTAGCGCAGAGCGGCTCGCCCGGCCTGGAGGAGGGAGTGCTGCGCAGAGAGGAGGGGCTTGAGGCCCCGTAGAAATGTCAATCAGAGCCCGGAGCCCAGGGAATCTCGGCCAATCTGTTCGGACCTGACCTGACTCCTCGCTGCCGCCGCCGCCGCCACCGCCGCCCGCCGAGGAGCAGATCAATAGGCGAACGCGGAGCGCGACGCAGCGCGGCCCGGGCTCGGCCCAGCCCCTGATGCGCTCCGGAGCCGGCGTCCGGCGCTGAGCACGGCGGCCCGGGGGGCCGGGCCCCCAGTCCGTAGGTGCGCCGCGGGCCACCATGTCCTTCCCCCAGCTCGGATACCAGTACATCCGCCCGCTCTACCCACCGGAGCGCCCGGGAGCCGCGGGCGGCGGCGGAGGCGGCAGTAGCGCTGGGGGCCGGAGCGGTCCCAGCGCCGGAGCCTCGGAGTTGGCGGCCTCGGGGTCCCTATCCAATGTGCTTTCGTCCGTGTACGGGGCACCCTACGCCGCCGCCGCCGCTGCTGCCGCCGCCGCCCAGGGTTACGGCGCCTTCCTGCCCTACGCCACGGAGCTGCCCATCTTCCCACAGCTGGTAAGAGCCGGAGAAACCCGGGAAAGAGGGGTTGGAATTGGGGTGTGGGGCAAGGTGAGCGTGCAGAAGAAAGCCGGGGGTCCCCGGCGGGAGGATAAAGGTGGCGACGGCAGGAGCTCACTCGCGCTCCCGCGCGCGTGTCCCCTTCCTTTTCCATGTGTGTACAGGGCGCTCAGTATGAGCTGAAGGACAGCCCTGGGGTCCAGCATCCGGCCACGGCCGCCGCGTTCCCGCACCCGCACCCCGCCTTCTACCCCTACGGCCAGTATCAGTTCGGGGACCCGTCCCGTCCCAAGAACGCCACCCGGGAAAGCACGAGCACGCTCAAGGCCTGGCTCAACGAGCACCGCAAGAACCCGTACCCCACCAAGGGTGAGAAGATTATGCTGGCCATCATCACCAAGATGACCCTCACCCAGGTGTCCACCTGGTTCGCCAACGCGCGCCGGCGCCTCAAGAAGGAGAACAAGATGACGTGGGCTCCCCGTAGTCGCACGGATGAGGAGGGCAATGCTTATGGGAGCGAGAGGGAGGAGGAGGACGAAGAGGAAGAGGAGGAAGAGGGCAAACGGGAGCTGGAGATGGAGGAGGAGGAGCTCGCAGGAGAGGAGGAGGACACGGGGGGCGAGGGCCTGGCCGACGACGACGAGGATGAAGAGATCGATTTGGAAAACTTAGACAGCGCGGCAGCCGGGACTGAACTGACCCTGGCGGGGACGACGCACAGAAACAGCGACTTCAGCCTGGGACCCATTTCGGACTGCAAAAATAGCGACTCGGACGACAGCTCCGAAGGTTTGGAGGAGCGACCACTGTCGGTCCTGAGCCTGGCCCCAGCGCCACCGCCTGTGGCCAGGGCTCCGGCATCTCCACCTTCTCCACCCTCCAGCCTGGATCCCTGCGCTCCGGCCCCGGCGCCCTCCTCCGCCCTCCAGAAGCCCAAGATCTGGTCACTGGCCGAGACGGCCACCAGCCCGGACAACCCTCGTCGCTCGCCTCCCGGAGCCGGAGGTTCTCCTCCCGGGGCAGCCGTTGCGCCTCCGACGCTGCAGCTCTCGCCAGCGGCCGCCGCAGCGGCTGCAGCGGCACACAGACTCGTGTCGGCCCCGCTTGGCAAATTCCCCGCTTGGACCAACAGGCCTTTTCCAGGCCCGCCGGCTGGTCCGCGGCCGCACCCGCTGTCCATGCTGGGCTCAGCCCCACAGCACCTGCTGGGACTTCCCGGAGCCGCGGGCCACCCCGCTGCGGCAGCCGCCGCCTATGCTCGACCTGCGGAGCCGGAGAGTGGAACAGGTGACAAGAGAAATGTGGGGCACAGTGGGAGTGTGTTGGTGGGGCTCTCGCCTTGGCTAAAGGGGAAAAACGGGGCTTTGAGGGGCATGCACGGTGTTTCCCTCTTTGCTCCCATGCGGGTGCAACTGCCCTGGAGGCCTGGAGCCTGCATTCTGAAGACTTCCTTTTTCTTCCCTCTGTTTCCTACAGATCGCTGTAGTGCCTTGGAAGTGGAGAAAAAGTTACTCAAGACAGCTTTCCAGCCGGTGCCAAGGCGGTAAGGGACTCCGAATTTGGGGAGCAAAGTGGGAGACCCTTCGGGAGGGATAAGGAAGACCCAGAGCCAGTGGCGGGAGCCCTTTGCCCCCATGGGAAGGAAGTGAAGTGGCTGGCAAACTATTTCTAAAAGACCCAAAAATCCACTCTCCTGTCACTTCTTGTGGACTCATAGACACGGTTCCATTCTCGGCGCGGGCACCTCAGGCAGGACCTGTGGAACAGAGAGCTAGGGGAAGTCTGACCCTTACAACAGGCCTGTAGAGCAGAAGGCCTCTGCGTGATGTCCACTTCCTTCCAATCCCGGTCTGGAATTCTGATCTCTTTAGCTCAGCTTAGAGTTAATACGCCCACCGCTAAACAACTCCATCCGCTCCATAGGGTATCCCCTACCTAAGCGGTCTCACTGGCTCTAAATCTCGTCTCTGCTTCCACTCTCTTTCCAGGCCCCAGAACCACCTGGATGCTGCTCTGGTCTTATCAGCTCTCTCCTCGTCTTAACTTTTCAACAATTTTTAAATCGTTGTACTAATTGTAAAAACAAAATCGCTCTGTATAGTGACGAGTTGCAAGCATGTCTCTGTATGATTACCTTAAAAGAAACGCTAAACAACAACAACAACAGAAAAGGACTAAAGGAAGAAATAAAACCAGTTCCCCTCGGCCCTCCCCCAAGTCGCTTCCATATCACCCCACATTAGACTGTGAGGTTCGTTTGTTCTGTGGATTTCGGGGGGGAGTGGGGTTACGGAGAGAACAAGCCTGTCCGACTCTTTTTGTATATACGGGAAAATGTACATACGTGTGAACCAAATTGTACAAGAAAGTATCTATTTTTTGGCTAAATAAATGAGCTGTTGCCACTTTTGACTATAACCGGCAGTTTTGCCAAATGGTCTGATTTTTTTTTTTTTTTTTTTTTTTTTTTTTTTTTTTTTTTTAATGATTCTTTGGTGTTTTGGTGTTTCTTTTTTCCCCTGCCGTTGTTTAAAGAATCTACAGGAAAAGATGAGCTGGGAGGGGAGGGGGGTGTCTGAGGACAGCAATGGCAGAAGTCGTTCAGGCACAGGTAGCCAGGCTAGAGTCTCTCTGCAAGAAGGGGCGATGCTCCGGAGTCTCTGGGCAACCGAGAGAAAGGGCAAAGAGCGAAGAGAAAATGGGGTTGATTCCTTACTAGAAGCTGGAAAACTGGGTTCTGTCCACGGGTCCATAGGAGTAATCATGGAGCCTTGGGGCCTTCTCTGATGACTTAGCAGAAAGACTTAGAGAAGCTTCCAGGAGCTCAGGGCGTGGGCCGAGAGGCTCTCCCTTCTGACCACGCACGACTGAAGTTTTGCAGCCCGTTCTTTAGGGGCTGTGCAGGCTCAACGTCTAGGCCTTTCTCGCCGTGATTCCCTCTCCAACACCTCCTTATAGGTGCAAAGGGCGTGGGGAATCTGCGTGTGAAACCGGGGTGTTCACCTTTTCCGCTTGGTGGCGTGTGACCGCGCTGGCGTTGGGAACCCAAGGCCGAAGCCAGGCGGCGTTTGCTCCCTAGGTGCTTATGAACTTATACCCTGAGTGTCAGGGAAAGGGCTGCTTTTATAAATCACGCGTGGGTTCGGGGTCCGACTCCAGAACCTTTGGAACTGAGATTGTGTCAGGAATCCGGTGGGCCGGGGGAGGGTAAGAGAGGGGCGAAGGTGGCGTGGAGGGGGGGGGGGAACCACAGAGGGGAAATCTGGGGCTGGAGCTCCCTCTACAGGACGAAGGGGACAGTCGGCGCCCGGCCTTCCTGGCCTCTGCAGCCCTCTTGGTCCTTGCTTGTCTGGACACTGCCTGCCTGGCATACCCAACTTTGATTCTAGGAAGCGGAGAGTCACATTCAGGATAGTAACGCCTTGGAGTTCGAAGTGGGGGCACCTTTGAGGGCCTCCTGTCTGGCCCTTTAGATTTCTGGGATAGCCATGCACTGTGCAGCAGAGCTGCAGAGCAGGGCTCGTGACCATCTGCGCACTGTTGAAAGGTAGGAAGAGCTAGTGTTTACAGCCTGGGGAATCAGCTTACAATCTGGATCCAGTACAGTTAACACTGTGAATCTGCATGCGAGGGCCACCGTTGTGTACTGGCTCACGAGGTGAGAACACAGCAGCCAGAGCTATGGGCGACCTGGGACTCTCTTGTACGAAGGCCGGTGCTCAGATAGTGAAATAAGTCCCCAGAACAGAGGCAGACTACTAGCAAAGACAAGGACAGCGACAGCGGGAGAGTGGCCTGAAATATTCGCGCGAACACCTCTCTGTTTGCTAAGGTGTTTCAGGGGTTCGAGGTCTTTTACAGGTGAAGCATTGAAGCGCCATCTTCTTAGGTCATGCATGTGAAGTCAGTACCCCAGAACAAGGGTAAAGGCTCTGGTTAGCACCATGAGTGTCTGTACAAGGGTACCCTAGTTCCTACCTCTTGGGCTTAGCCCTGACCTACACTGACTACCGATTTACGTCTCCGGAAGCCAAGGGCAGAGAATTCACTTCCTTGGGTTCCTGCGCACCAGCTGCCTGCTTCACAAGGTGAGGGTAAGAGAGGGTGTCTGCCTGTGCTCATTCTTAGGTAGTGTGTCCAGCCACCTGCAGAGGCTTACACCTCTGTTCCCAGTTCCCAGAGGTGCCTGCTTCACCCCTTCCCATTGCCCAGAAGAGTGGGATGGCTTCCTTTAGGTGGCTCAAGAGACTCTGAAACCAGCTTCATCAAGGAAAACAGGAAACTTCTCAGGGGAAAAGTGATCTTGGTGGCCACAGCAGAAGTCTTCTGGAAGAAGCCTTCAGGGAGAGGGATTTCATCAGTGGGAAAGAGATGGGTGAACTTAGGGTCTTTCTCCAGTGAAGCTTCTGGGCTTGCCCAGCCTATCTATCTTGAAAGCACAGCAAAAGAAGGCACCAGGGGAGCCAGACCTACCTTGGGTATGGCTCATGCAGTGTGTGTTTCAAACTCCACTGATCCCAAGTTGACTTCAGTATACTAACTCAACCAAAGCAAAACAGAATCTCCCAGGTTCCCAACAAAAGAGGATAGGACCCCAAGAATTCTCTCCAACCCTTACTACCAACTCCTAAAATCGAGGAGGGAAGCTAGAAGACATAGTGGCAGGGCTAAAGACGTGAAGGACATCTTGTTTCTGAGGCAGCTGCAATCAGAAGTGAAATATGTCAGCTCTGCACTAGGAGGTGCCTCTGCTGTTCAGCTGGTTTCTCGGAGCTTGCCAAAGTATGTGTGGGATCCACCACGTTGGAGACACTGCTTTCCCCAATACCTTCACAGAGCTGGGACAGGACAGTGCTTGCCAGGGCCAGAGAGCCCAAGGAGGATAAAATTACCCTCCAGGTGACTGTCCACTTGCACATTAATATTTTCTAACTTAATTGTCTTCTGGGGAGACCAGGACTTCAGACAGGAAGAAATACAATTCCATCCCAAAGTGACAGGAAGGGCCGAGGGTTAGTGCATGAAACACCACTCACTTGCTTCACACCAGGAGTGAAGAGGGGATAAATCCCACCTACTAGATAGTATTCTCTGGGCACCTGGGGGACAGGGAGGCCCAAAGGCCCGTCAGTCTCTGGCCCATTTGTTTTGGGGAAAGGTAGCCAGAGAGCCTGATGCTTGGGTAAGAAATGTATGTCAGATATCTTCTTGTTTGAGTTTATTGGGACTCTCTTTGGGACTGACTTCCTCCAGAAACATCGTCTCCTTCCTAGAATTCTTGTTACATGTGCTCCCATGGAGAAAAATATGGGCGACTACAAGTCTGTAAAAATTGTGGCTGTGTTTGAAGCCAACTCTAACTTGAACGGGGACAAGTCTCATACTTCATAGGCCTCACTTTGAGCATCCAGGAAAGGGATTTGACAGACTCAGCCACACATTCTTGCAAATTCGTCAATGGTTAGGATTGGGTACTCTCAACTCTAAATAAAGAAGAAGGAGCCCAAAGATAATTATGGGGTAAGGGGACCCCATATACCACCAGATATTCTTTCCTGATCGGAATTGACCACTGTTATCTGATCTATCATGTAGTTTAACCACATTAAAAATGTCTACCTGTTGTGTGATTGTTCCCAGGAACAGCCTCAGGACCCTCAGAAGGTGAGGTTTCTGGACAACAGAAAGAAAGAAAGAGACTCCAAAGTAGGGCAGTGGGGAAAGGTTTTAGGGCTAGCACTGTAATCCCCAACTAAGCCATCTTGTCTCCTGAGATATTTGACACTGTCCTCAGAGGAATACAATCAGGGGGAACAGAAAGAACTGTCACCTCAGGCACAGAGGCCAGAATCACCCCGAAAGGTCTTTTTTTGGACAGAAGAAGAGTGAGCCTGGTGAATCTGTGGCACTGCCTCTGGATGGTCCTCTGAACAGTGGTGAAGCCTTCTGGGTATTGGATATGGCTAAGATGCCTGTAGTGCCTAAGCTAAGAGACAATGGAGAGGAGGTGACAAGGTGTCTGTGGTACTCTCAACAGTTACCTTCTCCCAGAAGCCACAGCTTGTTGAAGGGAATATTAAACCAGACTGCTAAGTGGACCACTTTTGTCCTTTAAAGGCTTTTGGTGTTGGGAAGAAGATGTAAGGATGAGAGGTAGCCAACGGGAAACAAACTGTATAAGCCTCAGAACGAAACAAGAGTGGGTCTTAGATCAATTCTGAATGAAGTCTTTTTCAGCTAAATTGGCCAAGAGGAGGTCCATCCAAGAAGGGCATGGCTCTAAAAAGTTGAAAGACTGGGACTTTTCTCTTGTAGACGTTGACGCCAAGAGTAGGGGACAATAAGGTGGTCACAGCGCAAAACATAGTTTGGGCCTAGAAATTACAGCCGCTCTTCAACCACCACTGCAATGTCTTCCAAGAACAAACACAAATCCATTTCCTTTAGTTACGTGCTTAGTTCCCCCTCCCTGCCAGCCCCCGCCCCCAGCCAGGGAGGGGGGGGAGATAAAGAGGGAGGAGAGAGAGACAGAGACAGAGACAGAGACAGAGACAGAGACTACATATGTATGTGTCTTGTGCCAGGGAGCAGGACAAAGACAAAGGTAGGGTCAAATCTGACTCCTGGCCTGTAGTCTAGCCTGGCCTGGCCTGGCCATGAAGGCTGTGATGTCATGTCTTTTGTGCCTGTGACAGTCCTGCATTCTCTCACTACACTAGGCCTCTAACAAGTGGGCCACAGCCCTCCAGGGCCTTTAGCGTGCACTCATCTGGCAACTGTGCTGGCCCCAGACGCTCAGATTTATTTTGCCAAAGTTACAGGGCAATTATGGAAATGTGCCCTTTGAAGCCAGCCTGATTTCTCTTTATTTTCTTCTCCCTGACAGAGCAGAACAGAGCTTCTCCGCGCCTCTCTCTCTCTCTCTCTCTCTCTCTCTCTCTCTCTCTCTCTCTCTCCCCTCTCCCTTTCTTTCTAATAATTCTTACATAGTGAGAGCTTCTAGGGGCAATGTTGGGATAAAAGACTTCTAAGTAGCATCTAAATTATGTGGATATGGAATAGCATCAACTTAATTTTCACGCTGTGTTTTGTTTTTTTAAGTGGGGTTCTTCTCATGGCCATGAAAAAATAAACGTATCAGGAAGAGTGAGAGGTAAATAAATGCTTCTGCCTAGCTGCTGGACTCTGCCCATGTCTGAAGCCTTTATTTATAGGCAGGCAGATGACCCGTTGGCGCAGCCTGGTCCCCTAAGCACCCTATTCTATCCCTGAAGTCTTAGCTCCACAAAATGTAGCAGAGGGCCTTTGTTCTTGTACCTGGGGAAGAAGACATCCCCACATTTCTCTTGTGGATGCCGATGCCAAGAGTAGGCAACAAAAAAGTGGTCAGAAATGCCAGTGTAAATCATGCAGCTGGGCCTAGTAATTACTGCTATTCTTCAACAACTGCCAGAACAAAAACTCACTCTTACTCAGTAGCTCCAGGTTTCTTGGCTTTACAGAATTGTCGAGGGGACACAGAATCTGAGGCCTCTGTGTGAAGTGACCCCATGTGTTTCTAGCATTGAAGTGTTGAATGAAACATGTCTGGATGTAGATGGTATGGATGGAGTGGGCTCTGGGGATGCCTGTGAAGGGTCATGATGGGGGTCCATGACTGGGGTTACCTAATGTCTGGGGTCTCCACTTCTACTCTTTAGAAAGTGACTTTGAAGTTTCTTTGTCACTGTGGTCATGTGTTCCATCCTCCCTGCCCCCTGCCTCCCTGCCGTCAGAAGATCTGCTCCTGAGACTGACTGCAGCACTAAGAAACCTGCCAACCCTTCCGCATTACCTAAAGCAGAGTCCACTCTCAAGCTCACTTTCCTGCCTTGCTCTTTTTGTTTTATTTGCATTTGCTGCTGATACGGGGCCTCAAAGTGTAGCCCAAGCTAGCCTCAAACTCAATATGTAGCTAAGGATGACCTTAAACTGCTGATTTTCCTGCCATTACCTCCCAAGTGCTGGGACCACAGGACACCTCGCAAGGCTCCCTGCACTGACTTTACAGACTAAAGTAATGTGGAACTGAGTATGTTGGCAAAGGACTTCTCAGGTAACATCCCCTTCGGGGATACACTCCCAGTGACCTCACCACTTCTCACTCGGGCTATGCTTAAAGATTTATGGGCTCAGCTAGAAACCAACCCTCCTTCAAAGGAGCTTGGAAGGGATGTTTAAGACCCAAACTATGGACTCAGCAGGTGAAGTCACTCACCACCAATTCTGACAACTTGAATACAGTGCCCAGGGTCTTTCTAAATTGTCCTCTGACCTCCACTCTTTCTAATTCTAATATACAATTCTCTATAGTTAATTTTCTTATTGATCACAACAACTGCCTGATATAATGGGTGCTATTGCCCTCATTTTGTAAATTGACAAGTCCAGGCTCAGGCACTTGCACAACATGACCAATAAATGGAAAAGCCAAATCCTGACTCGGGGCTTCTTGATTCCAGAAAGGGATGCTGACATGGCTCTTTGCATCTGGATGATTTGGAGCAGATGGCTCCACATCTGTGAATCCACGATGACCCATTCCTTCGTATTCCATGACATATCTGATGTTCATGGGCCTGACACTCTTGATAAGACCCCAACCCTATAGTTCTCTCTGAATCCCACCCACTTCTAAGGTGAAGAATGGACTTGAGGCCATTTGAGTAGCCGTGCTAGAGGCATGTTCTCCATTTTGCCAATAACTACTGGTCAGAATGTGGATCTTTGCCCATTCCTTTAACCCTTTCTCATGCTCAGTCCTTGTGGAAGGGCCTGCCAGCATAGGCACACAACAAAGCTTTACCCCCCCCCCCCGCCCCCCGAGATCAGGAAAAAGCTACCCACCATAATAGAAGATTCATCCTACCCCTAAAATTTCCACTTAGCAGGGGTCCCTGGACCATCAAAAGTGTGTGGAAGCTCAGTTCTTCCCCCAAGCCCCAGCAAGAAGCTCCCCCACAAGGCATGTGGCCCCAAAAGCATGGAGCTAGCTGGAATTATCCCCGAGGATCTCTTCAGGAATGCATCATGGAACTGGGATGGAAGGAAAACTGGGTGGGAGATGGAAAAGTCAAAGGAATGAGGGAAGTTAGGGAAAGGGTCTATGAACCAGCAGAACTGGATATACCAGGATCAGATGCACTTTGTCTCCCTAGCTAGCTTTAGACTCCTCTGTGGGGGACTGTGAGTGACACTGGCCAGCCCCTTGTGCCCATCGCCTATGCCCATGTGCCCTTCCAATGTCTCACAGAAACAGGGCAAACACCCCAAACATAAGAGCCTACCAATGGTTTCTCACCATAACAGAGTGGACATCCATCTGTTCTAGAGTCAGGTATGTCTTCTGAAAAGGGAGGAAAGACAGGAGGGAAAGAGGCTTGAGATGGTATAAAATGGCAGGAGCTGTAGAAGACAAAGATCGTCTCATTTATTCTTTTTAATTAATTCATTCATTTATTCAACAATAGTTACCAAAGAAGAACACAATGAACAAAGCCTGACTTCCTGCCATTTTCTATCTATTGGAAACAAACAATTTTTTAAAAATTATTTCATAACCCATGCTGGGGTTTCTGGGCTCTGAAATATACCAGATGCTCTATGGGTGCACATCCTAGGGACCTAGCCAAGATGAGGGTTGGGTAGGTGGTGGGACATGGAGGGTAATACATTCTCTGGCATCTGTACCAAGGAGACCTGCCCCACAGTGAGATCCGGTTAAGCTCTAGACCTGAGCCACTCAGTATAGCAGCCACCAAACACACATGGGTATTGAGCACCGAAGTGTGGATTGTGAGAGCTTATCTTGGCACCTGGATTGCATTGAGAAACACCTAGGAGACAGGTAAAGATTTTCCAGAGAGAATGAACTAAGTGGAGAACACCCAAGAGGTCACCAGCACTGTCCTATAGGCTGGAGGAGGCAAGGGGTGTCCTGCTACTTCCTGGCCACCATTACAGGAGCTGCACTATGCTTGCCACACCCTTCTGCCATAAAGGGACAGAGCCTCTGAAACCATGAGATCAAAGAAATGTCCCTCCTGTAAGTGATTTTCCTCAGGTGTATTGATTGCCACAGTGAGGAGAAGCTGACAGACACAAGGCTGGTCCCAAGGGGGAAAGTAGCATTAAAGGTGGGGCACTGTAGAATCTGAAGACTTAGTAATTAAAGGGCAGAATATAAAGTATCACAAAAATTTTCCAGGTTTACATATCAATGTTTTGAACACATCAAATTAAATAAGAAATATTGATGTTAATTTTTATCTGCTTATACTTTTTAAAAATAGTAAGAGAGGTTGTTTGTTTGTTTGTTTGTTTGTTTGTTTTTGGGTTTTAGCATCCATGGTTCACGTTGTATTTTTAGTAGGCAGTTGGGCCCCTGAGCCATTAAGAAGCCAGGAATCCATGCCCAGCACCACTGCTCTCCACCAAAGGCCCTCGAGAGTGTTAGTGCTGAACCTCGGGGTCTTTCTCTGTTATACTGGTGCCTGGACCTCACAGAGCAGAGCCTTCCTGTCAAAAGCACATACATCGGTTCATCTAGTCTTCAAATGGTCCTATGAAGTAGGTATTGCAGTTCTTGTCACGACTTTTTAATCTGGAGAAACTGAGGCTCAAAGAAGCATAATTCCACAAATCCACATTCCCAGAAAGTGAAGAAGACAGGATTTAAGCTGGACAGGTTGGACCAGAGCTACCTTTATAAAGTCACTGTTCTGCAAAAGTAAAAGTGCTTGCTCCACAGAGGTCACTGTGCTGTGAGAGTACACATCATGCACACACTCACACACACTTACACACCTTCAAACATATACTCACATTCACTCACACACACTTACACACATTCACACACACAGACACACTCACATACTCTCACAAACACTTCCACACCTTTAAACATATACTCACACACACTCACACACACTCATACACTCACACACACTCATACAATCACACACACTTATACACATTCACACACTCTCATACACTCACACACACTCACAGGTACATACATACACACACACACTCTCACACACTCACATACGTACTCACACACACTTAAACACACACACTCACACACACTTGAGATAATCAGGTTATGTTGGCCCATGGTTTAGTCTACCTCACATGACAGTGGAAGAGCCCATCAAAGCTCCTCCCTCATAAACAGGATGTGAGAGAGGAAGAAGATGCAATCTCAGTGATCAGTGATCACTCTCAAGGACACCTCCTTATGGCCTGACCACCTCCTACTAAACCCCACCTTTTAAAGATCCTTTGGGAAACATTTGAGATCCAAACTGTAGCATGTGGAGAGTGTGTGTCCGGACAATAGTATGTCAAGTCCTTAGCATAACACCAACATGATAGAACAATGCCAGTGGACAGAGTCTGGAACTTTTCACCAGAAAACACCGGAATACGGATCAAGTGATAATCTGCCTTGAAGAGTCACAAATTACTGCATAGTCACCTCAAGCCCAGGGGCAGAAAGTGATAGCAGCTCACAGATTCCTCCAGGTGCCAGATAGTCAAGGGAAACAGTTTCTCTTGATCATCTCAGCTGTCCAATCCCAAGGAAGTATTCCAGTGAGCTCAGCGTGGGTCATGCACTTACTACTGAGAGGATTACAACAGCCAGGGTGTGTAACAGGAAGAGACTCTCCTTTGAGATTCATGACGGACGCCATCAAGGATGTCTTCTGGGCTAGAGTGGGATGCAGGGATGAAGGACAAGGCCTGGGAAGAAAGAGAAGGAAA
Source organism: Arvicanthis niloticus (assembly GCF_011762505.2). Taxonomy (NCBI): domain Eukaryota; kingdom Metazoa; phylum Chordata; class Mammalia; order Rodentia; family Muridae; genus Arvicanthis; species Arvicanthis niloticus. Next base: position 19,155,715 of record NC_047675.1, on the reverse strand, counting down.
TGTGATCATGGGTTGAAGATGTGGCATGCACAGCATCCGGGGTTCCATCTCCAACACCATCAAAAAAGAAAAGAGTGCTCAATTCTTTCACCAAATGCCAGTCTGGTGTGACTGGTGACAAAGCACTGGCTGAGACAAGCGCCAGCCAGCCTCAGAGCCCTTCCCAAGCTTCAGATGCTAAAGTCCCCTTTGGATTATACGGGGTTGGACATGGGCTGTGCAACAAATTTTCTAGCTATGCTACCTGAGCAGCCTTGAGTGGGGGGAATGGCTCTAACACCCAGCAGTGTGGCAAAGGCTGGATGGATCAGGTTGTCGAAGACTTAGAGTCAGCCATTTCTCTTCCCTCTGTCATCCCCATCTCCCCTCCCCTCTCACTTGAACCTGAACTGGAAAATGCTTATTGGAGCTGGGTACTGGTCTGCCCTAGTCTTGGGGTTTGATATTTACCCCAATTTAAATGCATTTCTCCTTAGTAACTCCGTAGTAAAGTCAGACTTTTCCTGAAGCTGTTTTTACATTATTTAAGACCACTTGCAAATATTTTTGGGAAAAAAAAATAAGGCCAGGTGTGGGGTGCACTGCTATGATCCCTGCATTTTGAGGAGCTTGATTTTGAGACCAGACTGAGCTATATAGTAAGAGTCATACACACAGATCCATTAAATAAATATAATCATTGTGGTTTGAATGAGAATGCTCCCCATAGGTTCATATGTTTGAATGCTTGGTCCGAAGTTGGTGGAACTGTTCCGGGAGGATTAGAAGGTGCAACCTTGTTAGAGGAGGTGTGTAACTTGGAATGAGCTTGGGAATTTCAAAAGCCCATGCCAGTCTCTCTCTCTCTCTCTCTCTCTCTCTCTCTCTCTCTCTCTCTCTCTCTCTCTCTCTTTCTCTCTCTCTCTCTCTCTCTCAGCCTGCTGCCTGTAGATCATGATATTCCTCTCATATGAACCACTACAGTGCCACGACTGTCTGCTTCTTGCCGTAGACATTATAGACCAAGCCTTAAAACTGTAAGCAAGTCCCCAGTTAGATACTTTGATATGTAAGAGTCAATTCGGTGACAAGGTCTCTTCACAGCAGTAAAACAGTAACAGAATCATCATCAATATCATTGCATGGACAGATTTAATAGCTATAAAATGTCCCAACATTGGATAATTGTTCAAACACCATTATCCAATATAGTAATATGGTAAGTTACCCTGTGTCCAGGTTTGTCATATGACAGGGACTGGTCACCATGTTTCTGTATCTGTGGTCAGTGCAGAAGTGCAATTGAATGCCAGCAGCCATTCTATTTTGGGTAGTCTCCTGCCTCCTCCCTGCCACACCTGAGTACTCCAAATATACCCTCAACTCCTGCTGACTCCCACTCAAATGCACAGGCACAGTTGGAACCATTTATGAGGTCAGCTGGGAGGACTGGGCCTGGGGTGTCTTATCAGGTGTCCCCACTTCTCCTAAGATGTTCCTGTTTCTTTTTGTCCATGGAGCAGTCAGACCAGGAGGTGGCCACATGGGGTCTATCTTCCCACCAGGGCCTCTGACCTTTCATGTCCTGGACTAGAATAGAAGAGCAGAGTGGGTATGGCCCAGCTGGAAATAGGACTTGGGAAAAGGCCACAGGCGCTACCACTTGGTCACAGCACGTAGAGGGCCACTGCCAGAATTAGAATTATCCAGAAATGTGGAAGGAAGAGACTGCAGGAGCCAGGAGCTGAGCTGAGCAGAGCAGGGAGATGGGGGTGGGGAGGCTGGATGGGCAGGCGAGAGCAGAGCCAGTTCTGACAGATGGGCAGAGGGCCTGCCTGTCAGTGACCTGCTGGGCAACCATTGTAGGGTGAGGAGTGTGAGGAAGCAAGCCAGGCTGGTCTGAAAACTATAGGCTTCTAAGGAAGCTGTCATGACTGGTCAACCTTCCCAAGAAAGACCCTTGTGATCCTGAGAAACCTTAGACACTGGTCAAGCTTGTTGTACCTAGAGGGAAGCTGAGGAAGGATCCACTCCTCTGTTCTTCATCAGGAACATCAGTGATAGGAAGCTGTGAAGAGACCATAGCAGGCTATTCTCATACCCTCGTTTATGGGTCCTCACCAGTGTGACAGTTACTCAAAGCTGGCATCTCTCCTTGCTCCAGCAATGGAGACGTCAGCCTGTTTTATGACAGGCCATGGGACGTCTCAGAACAAACATCAGCATGAGTGGGGAAGCGGGTGTTGTTTTGAGTGCTCCATAAGTCAGACTTCGGCAGTATTGCAGCCTGCAGGATGCTGTGACCTGTGACACCAGGTATTGTCAGCTCAGTTTATGAGACACAGGAATAACCAGGAGGATGCAGGGAAGGATCAGAACAAAAGAGGTGACACTTGGAGTCTCAGGACTGCACAGTCTACCGAAGTGGCATGATACTTCATTTTAAAAGCAGGCAGCGATGTCCACATTTATGAAAATTAACTTGGATCTCTTCACACCATCAACAGGAAACTCATCCTAAGCCTAAGTAAAAGAGCTAACACTTCAAAAATCCATAGAGGAAACTCTTTTTAACTTTGGGTCAAACAAATTCTTCTTTAAGACATCAAAAGAATGAGAGAAAGAGTTCAAAACATAGAGACTCGTAAAGTATGACAAAATGCCTGCAAATGATATACCTCGGGGCCGTGTCTACAATATAGAAAGACACTATAATTAAACAATAAAACAATGATTTCTATTTAAAATCAGGCAAATACTCTTAGCAAACATTTCTCCAAAAATGATAATGCAATTGGACAACTGTCATACAGAAAGGTAGACAGCACTGTCACTCATCCTAGGCGTGCAGGTCAAAACCATGCTGGTGCCTTTGTTTGACTTTCAAGTGCTGAGACAAAGATCATGTTCACAATGACTGGGGAGGTGGCTCAGCGGTTAAGAGCATTAGCTAATCTGCTAGAGGACCTGGGTTCAACTCCCAGCAGCCATATTGTAGCTTATAACTATCTCACTCCAGTTCCTGAGGACTCAACACCCTCAACAGACACACACACAGACACAGCACCAGCCAATGATACAAAATAGAAATAAGTAATACATCATTTTAAAAGATCATGACCGCAAGCAATTTGGAGAAGGAAGAGTTTACTTGGTTTAATATCCTGAGTCACAGCCGCCGAAGGAAACCAAAGCAGGAGCATGAAGTCAATACCTGAAGCAGAGGCCGTGGAGGAGTGCTGCTTACTGGCTTGCTCACCATGGCTTGCTCAGCCTGCTTTCTTATAGTACCCAAGACAATCTGCCCAGGGAGAGCCCTTGCCCCCCCCCCCAGTGGATGGGGCCCTTCCACACCAATAATTAATCAAGAATATGCCCCCACAGACTTCCCTGCAGGCCAATCTGATGAAGGCATTTTCTAAATTGAGGTTCCCCTTTCCAGATAACTTTAGCTTGCAACAAAACCAGGACAGATGGTATAATTTTTTTAAAAAGACAGAAAACATCAAGTGTTGAGAAAGCTCTGGAGCAATCTCAGCCCTCAGGGTTGGTGGGGGCGTCAGGTGAGGTCTGCCACCGGAAAGCAGCTCAGCTACTGTTTGACACATTAACCGTAGTTGTCACATAACCGAGACATTCCCTCCCTAAGTGTGCTGGTTATTTTGAACTGCCTTCAAATATTCTTTGTCCCTTCCTGGATTTTGACCTCTGTAAGAACAGCCATAGAGCCTGCAACCTCAAGACCCTGCAAGGGCCTAGCTCTGGGGTGAGAGGCCCTCTGCACCAGTGACAGGTGAACGGGCCTGCTCAGATTGGTCTGAGGTTCTCTGCCAGAACTCTCTTGAGCCCTTAGCCTTCAGGCATATGTTATATGCTGTAAAAAAAAATTTTTTTTTTTGCTTTTAGTTTTGTTCTTGTGCTTTATTTTTGTTTTGTTTAAAAAAGAAAACAAAAAAAACCATAAACCAAACAAAACAAAAACAACAAAACAAAAAAACAGGGTCTTGCTATGTGGGCCAGGCTGGCCTCAAATTCACCATCCTCCTGCCTCAGACTCCTGAGTGCTGGAATTGCAGTCATAGGCCCCTACATGGAGCTCCCACCTGTGACTGACACAGTTTCACCTTGTTGGGTGCCACACACCAGAGCATAATATGTTAGGAAGGATTGGACACATGCATCCTAGAAAGCTCAAAGTAACCAAATTAGAAAACGGGTTTTTGTTATTTTATACCAAAAAGCAGCAAGAATTCTGTGATCATGAGACCCAAGCTAATTCAGTGATTCTATTCTTCCAGTACTAATACCTAATTCCCATATACCTTATGACAAGAGCTGCTGGTATTCCTAACACCACACATACGCTCTAGGGAGAAGGAAGGACAGAAATCACCTTTCTCCGTGGTCACTAGTTTACGAAGATATCTGAAACCTCCTTAGCAACTTCACTTACAAGGGATATTGGGAGAAAGTCTTTCAGCTGGCCACACTCCCCAGGGAACAGGTCTGTTTGAGGAGGAAGAGTGGGGCTGGTGTTGGCTGAGGCTCTGGCAGTGTGGCCCAGGTCACCACCATCAGGAGCTCATCACACTGTGACCACACAACCAGGAAGTCTTTCCCTTAGAAGAATGAGCAAAGCCTCACCTCTCTGCCCAGTGCACTTTGGGACAATCTGAGGCACATTTTCATAGTTCAAAACTAGTGTGGGCCATTACTCTCTTGTCACTAATTAAGCTGTGACCTAGACCCATGGGAGGGTTCTGTGGATAGCATCCTGTATAAGCGCCCAGGAGGGAAACACAGATCCCTCAGTAGGCACAGGAGGAAAGAAGTCACATGTCACCGTGTGTCAAACTAATTGTATATTCCATATTACCTGGAGAAATAGATTTAAGAGACACAAAGTCATATCTGTGCTCACATTGGTGGGGGGAAAACTGTCATCCCTTGCAGTGTTAGAGAACACTGAGGGATGATATCCAGGGAGGTAGGAAAGCCAGTTTGGGTGAGAGTTTGGACTCCAGGGTGTTGTGTGTAGCTTTTTGCTACCCTGCCTAAGCTCCAGGAATGGGCCATGCTACCAGCTCTCATCTGGCTTCCCTGGAATCCATGGATAAAATACACATACACAGTTGTTCCTTTTCAACGTGTCTTTGGACACAGTTGTTGGGCGCTACTATCTCCTGCCTGGAAAAGCGTGCCCTTAAAAACATTCTTATCTCCAAACCTCCCACCCACCCTAAACTTTAGTTTGCTAAGATACATCTAGTCCCTGCTAAGCAGCCCTGACCATCCAGCTCTAGGAGAAGCCTGCATCGCCGTTCCTTCTAAGACCGCACATGGCTGTTAGGCTTTTTCTCTCCAAGGTATGGCGACATGGTGAACTCCCCCTCTTCCCTTGTGTCTGCCTCCTCCCACCCCTGGGTCCCTCCTTCCTATTCCTTCTGCCCAGAAATTGGCTCATTACTGACATATCAAGAACGAATCGGGGAACAGGATCGTATCATTAGAACCACCCCTGTACCAGGGCTGTGGAGGAATGAGGCTTGGTTGGGAGGAATACGGCTTACAGTTTATAATCTGTGCTTCACAAGAGAAACCAGACTCCCATCGTGGCATGGGAGAAAACACTGGAGGTTTGGAGTCCTGTGGAGCTGAGCATGTTCCAGTATGCTGTATAGCCACCACAGAGATGTTTCACCTCTCTGGGGTCAATTTCTCATCCACACGTTTGTTACCAGCACGGAGTATGTGGAAAGAGCTAAGGGTTCATGGTTTCAGGAAGTGAGTCTCCATCATTTATTTTGTCTTTTGTTTTCCTCACTGAAACAACGTTTTTAGCATTTGGCCCAGGCTGGTCTCGAACTCTCCAGTCTCCTGTTTCAGCCTGTGACGACAGGTATGTTCCACCACACCATGCCTAGAGAGAGTGATCTTCAGTCAATGCCATATCCTTCACCATGAAAGTTGCACAGATCCTCCTGCTGGATGGAAATCAACTTGAAGACACCTTTCTGAGACCTGAAGTTGGAATGCCCTGGGGAGACCAGGAGAGCAGGCCACACTGAAAAGGGTTTCCCCCACCAACTCATGGCAGAGCCTTGGTTTCTACACGGGAAGTCATTGCTCTTGGCTCCTGCCTGAACATCCTGGGCCTGCAGGATTCTAGTTCAGTGATGTCACCCTAGGCTTTAGTGAGTCCTGGATGTGCAGTCTGTGCCATTTGCCAAGCACCCAGTATGTCCCTATCTTGCTTGTCATCCTTAGACTATACATGATTGTCCCTGTTCTCTCAAAGAAGAACTTGGACCTGGGAGGTTAACAGCTTCTCTGAGGTCACAGAGCCTGTAAACAGCACTGCATCCAAGCCCAGTGCCATACGACTCTGGCAGTCTCAAAAAGTTAGGCTCTTACATAAGTCCAAAACAAGCCTCAGAGGGGAGAGGATGGAACCAGGTCCTTTATAGAGAACCCATTGCCCCACTCTGGGAGCACTGTCACAGAGGATCTGTGGGCTGGGATCTATGGCTCAGAGGCTCAGACCTTGGCACCTGTTGCCAAGCCTGACAATCTCGAGTTCCATCCTCAGGACCCACATACAGAAGGAGAAAACCTGACTCCCGAAAATGGGCCTCTGACTCGCGCATGAGCTCCGTGGCGTGCACCCACAAACAAAACAAAGCAAATTAACCAAAAACAAACAATTGTAACAAAACAAATAAATAAAAAGGTGCGTGACCAATGAGGGTTTCTGCCATCTGCATCCTTTACCCCGTCTCTAGACGCCTGCTTGGGTTCTCTACCACAGTCAAAGCAGTCTGTGGCAGATGTATGGTACTGGCTCATTAGCCGGTAGTTGAGAGGCTGAAGCAGGTGGATGGAGGGTTTGAGATCCCATCTCCAAAAGCAAACACAAAACCCACTTCTTTACCCCTCTCTTCCCAGAAAGGAAAATTGAGCTTGGGATACACACACTGATCTGAACGAGAGACCCAAAACAGGCTGTACTCAGCGGAGGTGACTATGCAGTTGTCCCACGTCTCCCATGTGTGCATGTGCCCCCCTCCCACTCTATGGACACACTGGGCCATTGCTAGCCACCAGCTCCAACCCAGGCCAACCAGAGACTGCTGGAGCATCTGCTGCATCCATACTAGGTCCAAGGCCTGTGGATGTGAGTGCCTCACTGTGGTGCTAACTTGCTCAGTATGGTCTAAATCGATCCAGCCTGGCCCTTCCTTTCTGACAGCTTGGAGTAACAGACAGGAAGTGAACTTCATAAGGGCAGAAATTACCCTTTGGTTTGGATTGTCCTGGCATCCTTGAGCATTGTGGTCTTCTAAGACTCTGCAAAGTGGGATCTGTAGCCAGGCCAGGTGGGTTAGGTTTAACCCCTTCCTTCTCAGGAGACTGAGGCAGGAGGATCACAAATTCAAACACGTCTGGGCTACAGAATGAGTCTATGATTAGTCTAAGAAACTCAATGAGTCCTGTCTAGAAAAATAAAATAAAAAAATAAAATGCATTTTTTAAATGTGTGTTTTTTTTTTTTTTAAGGCTTGGGAACATAACTCAGTGCTCAGTTCAATCACTGACTGGTGCTAGAAGGAGGGAAAAAAAGATCAAAGTATGGTCTATACCTGGCTCATCCTCGTCACCTGGGAACTTGAGCGAGCCACGGACCCTATGGGCACTCGCGTGCCCCATTCGTACACTCTCAACTTGGTAAACCTGCTTACACTAACGACCTGGGGCCTCCTCTACCCCAACCCCAGGTTCGGATAACTTAGCTCTTGACAAATAAATAAACAGCTCTGCGGGTGGATAAATCTGAGATATCCTCCACACCAGGTTCCTCTTCCCACAAGACACAGCAGCTCACCTAAGGTCCTGACAAGTCCAGCATTACAGGAACATGGTGATTTTATTCAGCTGAACACCTCCCAACCTTACTTACTATAAACTCTTCTTTTCCTAGAATGCCCAGGTGTGGAATATGTTTCTGGAAACACCGCCCTTCCTTGGAAGAGAGAGAGCCACAGGAAAAGGCAGTGGAGGCTCTCTTGTGATACCACATTTTAATAATGAGTTCTAAGACCTGGAGACATACCAGTCAGGAGCCTATTTAAGGTGACTGGGAAGCTGACATCAATCACCTTTCGCAGAAGACGCCCCTCCCAGTTTCTAAGATTTCAGCCTCTATTCCCACGGTCTATCTAACTCAGCATGCCCAGCCCGATGTCATTACAGAGCATAGTTCTGAGCCACCTTCAGTGTCCTCCCAGGCCCCAGGACATTTTCTTCACGTCTCTACTCATCAATAGCCTCCCCTGTTCCCCACACTGCCTTGGCCCCTACTTCAAATCGACGGGCAAGTTCATTAGATTGTATCTGTTCTGTCTCTCGAGTCTCCCCGCCTCTGCTCTGTCCCACTGTGACTAAGCTGGCCTGCTGCCCCCAGCCACCTCCCTGCCTGGTTCTCGCCATCCTACCTGCCACCTGGTGCGTTACTCAATCCAGCATGTGCAGCAGGCACCTGCATGCTCAGATCTAGGCACACTTTCGTCAAAGTGCGTCCACTTTGAAGATTGGAAATTGAGGCTCAGAGAGGTGGAGTAACATTCTAGGTCGTAATTTGGGAGGATGAGGGGTCTGGTCATCATGGTTCTTGCAGCTGAACATTTTGCCCTTCTATGGCTCTTGACCCCATTCCCTGGCTCAGCTTCCATGTAGAATCAGTGTCAGGCCTACCCCTGTAGTAAAGTATGACAGTATTCCCCAGCTCCACCGGCCAAGGTGCCTTCTCACCTACTCGTGCACACATACCTTCTGCATGAGCCTTACCTCACTCCTGGTCCTGCTTTGCACAGAGCAGGGATCCTCTTCCCTGACAACCCCAGCATGCTTTCCAGGTAAGTTATTATTAGCACCTTACAGATGAGCAAAGGGAAAGAAAGCCACCTGCTCAAGTGGGCCCAGACTAACCCACAGACTGTGTGGGAAAAGACCGCAAAACAAAGCCTTGGCAGCGTCGCAGGGTCTGTAAGAGGGTCCTGGGTGGGTGCAGGGGTGAGAGCATCCTGGGAGCTATTGGGGGGGGGGGCTCGTGAGGGATGTGGTGGCATTTGAGATGGGATGAGAAGGTCAGCTTGGGTTTCAGTGGCAGCACTTTGGTGGAAGGCATGCCAGAAGGAAAGAACAGGAAGTACAAAGCCTGGAGCTGGAAGGGCAGGGGCCAATCCAGGACAGTGAGGAGTCAGGTGTGGCCAGGGTGTGGGTTCACAGACACAGAAGCTATTAGAGAAGCAATAACTGCAGGACAAGCCAACAAGGATTCCCAGAACACAGAGAGTTTTCCTGGGGCCGAGTGAGTGTCTGTCCTCCTCTGTGTGTGGAGCTGCCAGAACTTTGGAGCCGTCCTTGACCCCTGTCATTATAGAAACATCAAGAATCCCTGCCTAGGACCCTCAGGCTGCGTGAGCTTTGCCCTACTGCATTTTGGTCTTAAAGCATGGGCGAGGAGATCCAGGCCTGGGGTGGCATGCAGGGGCAGGTCCCAGAGTTTTAGAGGAGGGGAACACAAGGAGTCAGGAGAGGGCTTGCCTACCTGTCCCCAGTGACAAAAATGACCCAAGTTTCTTTCTTTGCTTTCCAAGTGAAAGGACACCTTGACTTCCACCATCCTGAAATACATGGGAACTTCTACTCAGCAAGACTGGGACACGTGAGTTTAGGAGAATATGTCTTCGCTCCACTCTCTCCATCCAGATTCATCTGCAGGCAGGAGTTGATCCCTTAATGAGATCTGGAGTCATCCCATTTACTCAGCCAACTCCCATCATGCATTAGACACAAACTCCTGGGGCATCCATCTGGCCTCTTGTAACATCTGTGTCCATGGCCAACCTCATCCCTGTTCCTTCCACCTGTTTACTCTGTCTGGCAAGGCCTGTGGTCACTTGTTGCTACAACCTGTGACCTGTCTGACCATGGCTCAAACTCAGTTCTCCCAGCTCCTGACACTTTGGTTACCTGGCAGAGACACCAAGCATGTATGGCCTCTTAGTCTTTCTATTTACACCCAAAGGTATCATGCCTTTATTACGGGAAACACTTCTAAGCTTACTGGTTTTGACCATTGCAAAGTACAAGACCCAGTGATGTCTATACATGCATCACGATGCACAAGCACTTCCCCTACTCACAGCCTCAGACATTTTCCCAGAAGGAAACACTATTCCCATTAAGCCAACTCCCCTTCCCCCTCTCCCCTCAGCCTCAGATAAACTCTGGCTTGCTTTATGCCTGTACAAATTTGCCTCTCCTGGCTTCTATATAAATGAAATAATAAATTGTGTGATTATCTGATCTGACTTCCTTTTTTTTAGCATATTTTAAAGGCTGTCTCTTGGTTGCATGTATCAGCATTTTAAACAACTGAGTAAGACTTCATTGTATGGATGTGTCCGTTATCCAATGAAAGATGCTTGGATCTAGTTGTTGTAAATAGTACTGCTATGCACATTTGCATGTAAGTTTGTTTGCTCCAATCCTTAGAATTAAACCCATACCAGGAAATTACACATACCAGGAAAGCAGTCGACCACTTGATTTTTAGATACTGGGTCTCACTATGTAGCTCAGATTGACAAACAACTCACTCTAGCCAGTGCTGGCTATCCACCTGCCTCTGCCGAGTGGAGGGTGATCATAAGTGCATGTCATATACCTCCAAGTGTATAAGTTTTGCTTTGCACATTACTTTCCATTCTTCGTGGCAGGTGTCCAGGAGTGAACTGATGAGTCAGACGACATTGAGAAACTACCAAATCCAATTAAGATTTTTTTTCCCAGATGTATACCTCTGTCTCAGAAAGAACTGAAACACACAGAAGAGAAGCTTTGTCACTCAAAAGTAAATACTGTAAATATAAATGTTTCCTGCCAGGGCTTTTTTTTTTTTTTTTTTAATCTCTAAATATGCACATGCTAACACTCTTTCCAAAAGTTTATACAAAAAAATCTAATGTTGTAGGGGCTGAGATGGCTTCACACACACACACACACACACACACACACACACACGAGAATCTAAGCTTGGTTCCTCAGTGCCCATGCAGAAAGCTGTCTGATCCACAAACTCTAGGTTCAGTGAGAGACCTTGTCTCAAACATAGGTGTGGGCTGGAGAGGCGACTCAATGGGGGAGAGAGAGTAGTGCTCCTGTAGAGAACCATGTTTGATTCCTAGTACCCACACCCGATAGCTCACAAGTACCTGCAATTTTAGTTCCAGAGGATCTGACACCATCTTCTGACCCCCCAAGTCAAGCCTGTACACAGGTGGTGCAGAGACCCACACATAGACATACACACCACACATGCAAAATAAAAATTAGTAAATACATTTTTTTAAAGGTGGAGAATGACTAAGAACAATCATTTAACTCCCCCTGGCAATTGGCAAGAGACACCTTGTTGGGGTGTTATTCTTACATCAGTCAGAGGTGGAGCAGACAGCAGTCCTTTGTTCACCCTGGCTTGATGGCCAAAGCTGGCTTATGCCTAGGATGAATAAAAGTCAAATCAAGTCAAATCCAGGCAGCACAGCATGGGAAGAGGAAGACAGACAGAGACCTGTGGACCACCATGCCACCCTTCGACATGACCTCCAGTGCACAGCACAGGCGGGCCATAACACCTGTTTGCCACCATGCAGCAGGGATGGAGGATGTCACCCAGGGGCTCGCCAGCCACATGGCCAGCCTGCAGCGGGAACCACCACAGTGTGTGAGTATGTGGTGTCAGATGGGAGAGGAAGAGAAGCAGAACAGCTTAAGCATTGTGAAGAGAGATGGAACTGGAGACTTGAGAGTGGAGAGGAGGAGCCAGCCGTGAGAGGCGAGCCCCGCCACCTGAGGCCATGGTGAGGTCTCATCCCAAGCTGCTGCTGATGGCCATGTCTGAGTCTGAGGCTATACAACAGCAGGGGTTGGTGTTGATGTCCATACTCATTACCACTAGAGAACATGGGGCTATCCCTAGTTGGGATAGCCACCAGGGACCACGTGGATATCCGGGGCGGTTCATAACTGGATGCCACTCTCTGGAGAACTGGTCCCATCTCTCACCTGAAGCACTTGGGAGAGTGGAGTCTGTAACTTCACTGGGAAGCACAGTTGATCTAGCTCTGGAGGAGTGGGTGCGGGTGAGCTGACCCCGAAGACATGAACGCAGACGAGCTGACCCTGCTACCCGCCTATGGCAGCATTGGGTGGCCTACCCAGGGCAGTACTAGAGAGCTCACCCTGGTGGTGCAAGTTGACCAGCTCAGCTACCACCCAGATCCAGGGCTCACTCCAAAATGCAATGACTCATTGCAAAATGAAGATGTGCAGAGGGATATACTGGGGGACACACTGACACTCTAAAGCTTCCATGATGAGACGTTTTCTATGCTTTGGTGGTGGTGGTGATGTTGGTGGTGGTGGTGGTGGTGGTGGTGGTGGTGGTGGTGGTGTGTGTGTGTGTGTGTGTGTGTGTGTATGTGTGTGTGTTTTATTTTGGGGAGGAGGTTACAAGGACAAAGGGAAGATGGGGAGATGAGCAGGCTTGGGGTGCATGATGTGAAACTCACAAAGAATCAATAAAAAGTTTTTTTTTTAAAGGCATTTGACATCAACCTGTGGTCTTCATGTGCACACACAGAAAACACACACCACAAACATATACGCATGCGTAAAACACACACACACAATTTTAGTGGGGCTACAGAGTTAGCATTTAGTGAACCGTCTTAAAGACATCTTCTCAGTAACCATCTTATTTAAAGTCGCATACTAGCACTTCCTGCTTCCTTCTCTGGTTTATTTCACTTCCTGGTATGTCCCTTCATTCCCTTATTTCCGTTGTATTAGCATAGCCCAGTAAATACAGCTGTATCCATAGCCTAGCGCACAGTAGGAGCACAGGACACACAGTGTGAACTGCTGAGTGAATGGATACTTGTGAACAGATGAAAACTCTACAATTTGATGTTCCCTGTGAATTTCATTTTGACTTGTTTGTTTGAGTTGGGCTCTTTCTATTGTAGCTCTGGCTAGCCCAGAACTCTCTGTATAGCCCAGGTTAGCCTCAAACTTGTAATTTTCCTCAAGCCTCAGCCTCCTGCTGAGATAACAAGAGGCTGATCAGACCCTGCTTCACAATCGATTTCATATGTACTGCTGGTGTGCTGCAGCCATGGCTGCCCATTTTAGTCCTTGTTGGTGGTCAACCACACTGACACACTGACACAGCCTTGGTTGTCTCTTAAAAGCTCACCCCAAAGTGAATACAATACCCAGAATGTGGAGGGCTAGGGCAAAGATTCCCCCCACACACTGGGGCCTTCTGAGTTTGTTTTGTAAGCAGGCCCCATCTTCCATCTCAGACATCTAGAAAGAACTTGGAAGAGACTTCAGCCCTCAAGTCCCAGCTCAGTGCCCATTTGGTTCAGGATGAGTCTCTTGGAATGCCAAGCAAAGACAAAGTCCCCAAAGGGAGACCACGCCTCAGCTGCCACCTTCCTGCCCAGGACTGAGAGCTGTCCGTCCACCTCACCAGCAGCCACTGTGAAGCCCGTATTAGTTACAGATGACTCCGATTAGAGGCAGCATCGTCCTGGCTCCTGGAAGAACATTGAGTCAGAAATACAGCTATTTTAGGACTTTAAGCAGATTTATACTTAGGGCTTCAAAGAGAACCAGCCAGCAAGGAAAATATGGTAACTGTTGCTTTAAATTATAGCTATCATTACTTCAAAAGGATACTCAATCAGAAGCCACTGAAGGCTAAAACTATTTACATCTCCTGACACTTAAAAGCCAGCGAGCAGTCACAGACTGACAGCTTTGGACACACTGGCCACAGAGGGCACTGGGTCTTGATGGGCTGCAAAGAGAAACATGTCCTGGGGAGCAGGAAGGGAAGGCACCCTGGGAGCCTTGGGCTGGAGTTCTCTTCCGTTTCTTACCACCACCTCAGGAGGATTTGGGGTGTGGAGCACGGGGATCTTGTCTGGTCCTAAACTCCGGAAAAGTTAGTTCCCAGCAAGGCAGTAAGTCAGTCTATGTGCCTGGCCGTTGGCCTTCGGGGCCCTGCCATGGGGAAATCCAGCCTAGTCCCGTTGGTACAAGAGCCAGGTCAAGACTGTCCCCTCCTTAGGCTATGTTGTAAACACTGACAGGAGGCTAGCCCATATATGGATCAGAATCTGAGCTAGTGACACCCTTACCAACAGAGACATTGCCAAAAGTGGGGCTTTGCAAACAAACTTCGCAAGGTCAGAGTTCAGGCTATTTAAAGTGCTTCTTAGGCAAGACACAACCTCTCAGAGGGGGTGATTCAAGTCCCTATCTCATAGGAGCTTAACTGAGATGACGGACCCTAGGTACTTTATTTGAGTGATGCTAGACACTGGATCAAACACACTCTAGGAGGTGCCTCACCACACACTATCTGTCACGATTACAAAACAACTCAAGGTGGTTCAAGGTAGGCATTTCTATTCCTACCTTGTACCACTGTGATGGTTTGACGTGCCTGGCCTTCTTCATTGTTTCTTAGGTTTTGGAGTTGTCTGCTTCTAGAAGTGAGGGTGCAGAGGACTGCACGAGAATCTTTGGGATGCAGAGATACTAAAATTTCTGTGGTCCATGGTTGATACCCCCCTGTGAGGTCGACATAGCTTGGCTTCTGAAGTAATGCCCTTCCAACATGTCTCCTTAGCCTCTGTCTTTCCACCATCCCACCCATCACCTAGATGCACACACCCCATCTCTGTGTTCACAGTCTCAATCTGGAAGAACCCGGCGCATGGGTAGACTCTGACTCCATTCACTCTGGCTGGGAGTATTCAGCAGTAAAATCAACCACATCCCTATCACAGTACATACACAGATTAGCAAATGCCACCAAGCAGGTGGTACAAGCTAGAGAAAAGATGTACAAACATCTTCTATGGCAGAGTCTAGCCACAGTCCAAGAGCCAAACCCAATCCCCTGTCTGTCTCTGCAAATAACGTTTTACTGGGACGCCAACACACACTTGTATACAAGGCTGTCTGGGAAGTGTAGTCTGTGGCTGAGTTTCTGGCAGGCAGGAGAAGCTCAGCTGTTCAGTGAGCAGAAAGATGCTGTCTGACACAATCACACCCTTCCTACAGAGTTCACTGGTTTGAGCATCATTTTAACTCGTTGTTTTCTAATACAAAAAGTTCAGCTGCACAAATGAGATCCAGAGAGCTTTGTGCAAGACTACCACTGACAAACAGCAGATGCAGAGTTAGAACCCAGCTCTCCTGGTCTCCCCCCCACCTTAAGACCTAGGGCAAGGAGAAGTTTCTACCAGAGCTGTTTGAGCTTGGTAGGGACTTGAAAGGTCATCACCTCCAGTTTCGGAAGGCCAGCGTCTCAGGAATGCATACAATTTTATAGTACAGGATGGTGGGCTTGGCTTTTCTCCTGTGTTCCTAAGCCCACCCAATCTGCACTGCTCACCCAAAGCCTTTCTTCCCACAGTCAGCTCCAGCCTTCTCCACCTAGAACCTTCCTCCATGATTGGGCTGGAGGCCGATGTTCTCAGGGAGTACCCATCCATCCCAGCTGGGTCATTGCTTTCTCCTGTACTCAGTCCTGACCCACTCTGCTCAGGCCTGGACAAGAGACATGTCCTGTCTCTCTCTTTCCAGGCAAGGATTGGGTGACCTAAGTAGACACACAATTGTGTGAGGTTCAGTGAGCATGGCAGGTGGCACGAGAGGAAGTCAGATGCTGCGTGTTCCTCAGAAAGGTTACTTCTCTCTCTCTCTGAGCACTCCTGCCTCCCCTAGGCAATTCTGTCTTCTTTACTTGCCATGTGGGGACATGGGATGCATGGAAAGGTCTGAACAAGACAGTGACTTGCACAGTGGACATTTGTTGACCTTAGTGAATTCTGTTTTCCATTAGTGACAGCTACTGTGCTTCTTTGTACTACTCTTCCCCCACTGTCTTGGCAGGATTATCAGTCAAGATGTACCACCTTCCCCTGCCCACCTCAACTCCACACTCATCCTTCAAACTATGATTGTTGAGGAACTCAGAGTAAGAAAGTATGAGCACACACCTAAACATACTCATGCACAGGCATATTTACACACACACTCATGCACACACATATTCACACAAATGCACACTCATGCACACACATATTTATACACACATATACACTCATGCACACACATGTTCACACACACATGTACACACACATATTTACACACTCACACATATACATACACACTCATTTACATATTTACACACATACCCACTCACACACACACATACACACACACTCACAAACACATACATATTCACATACTCTGACACATACACATGCATGCATACACATATACACACTCATGCACACACATATACACAAATACATATTCACATACTCTGACGCCTATACATACACACTCATGCACACACACATATTTATACATACATTCACACTCATACACATACACATATTTACACATACATACACACTCATGCACACACACATATTTACACATACATACACAGTCATTCACACACTCACACACATACATATTCACACATTCTGACTCATACACACACACATGCACATATTTACACATACATACATACTCATGCACACACACATATTTACACATACATACACAGTCATTCACACACTCACACACATACATATCCACACATTCTGACTCATACACACTCACACACATGCACATATTTACACATACATACACACTCATGCACACACATATTTACACATACATACACAGTCATTCACACACTCATACACATACATATTCACACATTCTGACTCATACACACTCACACACATGCACATATTTACACACACATGCACACCCATATACACATACTCACACACATACATATTCACACATTCTGACTCATACACACTCATACACACACATATTTACACATACACTTGCACACCCATATACACACACTCACACAAACATACATATTCACACATACACACTCAGACACACACAGCCTCCAAATCCTATGGCCTCACAATTCTTCCTTAAAAGTCTTTCTGTAGTCTCAATGAGCTCAGTATCTCCCCGAGAGGTCACCAACATCCTGTGATTCCTCTGAGCTTTTCTTTCCCCATCTCAGCCTTCAGAGCAATGCTGCAGATGGAGCCTCCCACTGTCCCCTTCTAATTGCCACACTGCCCTCTCTAGATACACTACCCTGTCACCTAAAGGACTGAAGAGATGGCTCAGTGGTTAAGAGGACTTGCTGTTCTTCCACAGGATGCAACCTTAGTTCTCAGCACCACCACCACAACCAACACACACACACACACACACACACACACACACACACACACACAATCTTTTTCTCTTTTTTTGTTTTCGTTTTTTTTTTAAACTGGGTCTTACTATGCAGCTCCAACTAGTAGCCTGAAACTTATTATGTAGATCAAGCTGGCCTCTGAACTTATAGAGATCTGACTGCCTCTGCCTCTCTGCCTCTCTCTGCCTCTCTCTGCCTCCCTGCCTCTCTCTGCCTCCCTGCCTCTCCCTTTCCCTCTCCCTCTTGCCTCCCTGCCTCTCTCTGCCTCTCTCTGCCTCTGCCTCTGCCTCTGCCTCTGCCTCTGCCTCTGCCTCTGCCTCTGCCTCTGCCTCTGCCTCTGCCTCTGCCTCTCCCTCTCCCTCTCCCTCTCCCTCTCCCTCTGCCTCTCTGCCTCTCTGCCTCTCTGCCTCTCTGCCTCTCTGCCTCTCTGCCTCTCTGCCTCTCTGCCTCTCTGCCTCTCTCTGCCTCTCTGCCTCTCTGCCTCTCTGCCTCTCTGCCTCTCTGCCTCTCTGCCTCTCTGCCTCTCTGCCTCTCTGCCTCTCTGCCTCTCTGCCTCTCTGCCTCTCTGCCTCTCTGCCTCTCTGCCTCTCTGCCTCTCTGCCTCTCTGCCTCTCTGCCTCTCTGCCTCTCTGCCTCTCTGCCTCTCTGCCTCTCTGCCTCTCTGCCTCTCTGCCTCTCTGCCTCTCTGCCTCTCTCTCTGCCTCTCTGCCTCTCTGCCTCTCTGCCTCTCTGCCTCTCTGCCTCTCTGCCTCTCTGCCTCTCTGCCTCTGCCTCTCTGCCTCTCTGCCTCTCTGCCTCTCTGCCTCTCTGCCTCTCTGCCTCTCTGCCTCTCTGCCTCTCTGCCTCTCTGCCTCTCTGCCTCTCTGCCTCTCTGCCTCTCTGCCTCTCTGCCTCTCTGCCTCTCTGCCTCTCTGCCTCTCTCTCTGCCTCGCTCTGCCTCGCTCTGCCTCACTCTGCCTCGATCTGCCTCTGCCTCTGCCTCTTAGGTGCTGAGATTAAAAGTATATGCCACCATAGCCGGCCAATGTAAACAATTTTTTTAAACTCATCTAATGTATATAAAGCTCTTCAAGCCTGAAAACATAAGTAGTTTTAGATTTAAACTGTCTCCTGATCTTGTTCAATGAGTAAGAGTAGCCGGGTAAACTTTACCAAGAAACCCAGCCCCCAGTGAACTAGGCTTTATGCCCTGCAACTTAGACTCCCCCCAAACAGCTTCTCAACTTGCCAGGCAGTGCCCTGGGTACTTCCCATGGGGGCTTCAGTGTTCAGGAAAGAAATAATCCCTTCTCAGTTCCATATCCCCTCCCCCAAAGTGGTTGTGGTTTTCATCTTTTTCTGGTGGGACCTTCCTCATTTACATGAGAGTATTCCCTCAGACTATTACAAACCCACATAGAGAAGGCCTTGAGTTTGTGCTGCTTTCTGAGATGGGACCACAGACATGAAGTCATCAGATGTCTCAGTGTGTCACTCTAAACCATAAAAGAGCCAAAGTCAAGGGTTACAGCATGTGTCCAGGCTTCAGGACCTCAAACCAGTGAGAACTGGTCTTGCTGGAGCCCACAGAGGGTTGGTCCTGGCCTGCCCAGTGGAGAACAAGAATGATTGCTCATGGACCAAGGGGAGCAAAGAAGGATGCTGGGAGGGGGGGGCGGTTAGGTGGAGAAGATGGCTCCCCAAGTTAAAGGATCCTAGATGAAATATAGTATGAGGGGATCATCTGTGTACTCACCTTACATGCTCCCCACCCTCCACTCCTGCTCTCTGACCTGGGAAGTTGATCTCAAGGTTAGAATCAGTCCCCAGGGGCTCTCTATTCCCTCTTCAGATCCCCCAGTACATGGTTAGCAGAAAGGAGGAGGAGGAGGATGGGGAGGAGGAAAAGGAAGAAGAAGAGGAGGAGGAGGAGGCAGAGGGGGGAGAAGAAGGAGAAGGAAGAGGAAGAGGAGAAGGAAAAGGAGAAGAAGAAGGAGGAGGAGGAGGAGGAGGAGGAGGAGGAGGAGGAGGAACAGGAGGAGGAAAAAAATAAAGGAGGAGGAAGAGGAAGGAGGAGGAGGAAGAGGAGGAGGAAAGGAGGAAGAAGAGGAAGGAGGAGGAGGAGAAAAGGAGACAGAAGACGGAGAAGGAGGCGGAGGCCGTGAAGGAGGAGGAGGAAGGAAGAAGGAGGAGGAAGAGGAGAAGAAGAAGGAGGAGGAGGAGAAGGAGGAGGAAGAGGAGAAGAAGAAGGAGGAGGAGGAGGAGAAGGAGAAGAAGGAGGAGGAGGAGCAGGATGAGCAGGAGGAGGAGAAGGAGAAGGAGGAAGAAGAGGAAGGAGAAGAAGAAGGAGAAAAGGAGGAAGAAGAGGAAGGAGAAGGAGGAGGAGGAGGAGGAGGAGGAGGAGGAGGAGGAGGAGGAGTATTTGTTCTCTTATATCCCCATGGGATACTAAGAAGAGGACATGTGCTTCAGCACAAGACTTGATATTACAGCCTCAAGGTCAACCTCCACTCCCCCACTGGTCTCGTCTAACCTCTAGAAGCATTTCTTTCACTGTACCTTTGGGCTGAGGTGGCAATGAGGCTCACTGTCACTCCCAATGTTCTCTGTGTGTGTGCACAGTGTCTTTTCAAGGCCCCTTGGATGACCCTGATTGTGTCAGGTCTCCCTCAGCCCCAGGGCCAGAGCACTCCTTCCAACTTAGTGAAAGGGTCGTGAAATCTGTTCATGGGGGCTGCTCAATTTTCTCCTGCAGATTATGAGACCCTAGGCGTCACACATGTCACCCCGCCCTGCATGGCAAGCAGCTGACAGCCATGGAGCTTCCTAGTCAAGATGCTGGGAGAGTCCAGGGGCCAAGGTACAGTCAGCCCTTACCTAATCTTCTTCCATTCCTGAGAAATTCTCTCTCTGTCCCTGAGGTCATAAAATCCTCACCTGATTTAGGAGGAAATGGTCCCCGCAGATGTCGCTCTGCAGGCACTTTGCACTAGACAGTCCTCATGATAAGTCACCGAGGACTTAAAAGGTTGCTGACATTTTCCGTTATGTATCTTTTCATTAGAGGTAACTATCACTTTAAGCAAATTGTTTCAGGGTCTGGAATGCAGCAGTAAGTGATGTAATTAGTGTAGGTTGTAATTTAGGAAGGTTCATTATGTCACAGACATTATGACTCCTGGGGATTACTAAAGGACTCATTTGTAGCCCTTGAAATGATTTTCTCATGAACACACATAATGTCACCCATAGCGCTGGAGTGGAGCCTTACAAAGATTTGATGCATGTGGAAGTTCTGCTCTGCCGGGGACGGGGTTTCGAGACAGCTATAAACAAGAGAGTGCATGTGTCACAGGAAAGCCTAATGGCAACTAGACCACATGGCCCCTATGACTTTGCCACCTAACACCAAGTAAGTCATCTAAGATGGAGGTGGTAGTAAGGGATAAGCAAAAGGCCAGTCATGGGCCAGGAAGATGGCTCTACACACACATATATTTTTGCCACTAAGCCTGAAGACCAGAGTTTGATTCCCAGGACCCACACAGTAGGAAAGTATCAATTGCTTCAAGTTATCATTCACATATGCGCAGTCAGATACACACACACACACACACACACACACAAATGGTTTTTTAAAAACCTGTCACATCTTAATATTTCCAACTCCATGGAGCCAGAAAGCCTGAGAAATGATGACTTTGAGTTTTTATTTTCTTTTATTCCTTGGTTCACCTGTGATAGCCATACCCACAGAATAAAAACATGTTCTCACCATGACCACCAACTTATAAATGTGTCTCTGAGGTTTGGTAGAGTGAGCTAGTTGTTGTCCATCCACATTTTCCCCTTTTCTGCTTAGGAACCCAGCTGGACTACATTTCCCAGCCTCCCTTGCACTGGCAGAGCTAAGCTATTAAGTTCTGGAAGAGCTGGTGTGCACCTTTAATAACCTCCCCTCAGACCTCAGCACCACACTCGATGCTCTCCCTGCCACCTACTGTCAGGATGGGGAGACCCCATAGAAACGCACAGCAGCAAGGGTCAGCCAGAGGTGGAAAAGGCCTGGACACTAAGTCCCTCCTACCCGCAGTCAAGAGGTAGTAATAGGACTGAAAACTAAAGTCACACTGCATGTGTGTGTGTGTGTGTGTGTGTGTGTGTGTATTATGCACACGCACATGTGTGTTATGCATGTGTGTCTGTTGCATGTGTGTCTGTTGCACGTGTGTGTTACACGTGTTACGCATGCGGAAGTGCGTATTGTGCGTGTGTGTGTTGCACGTGTGTGTGTTTTGTGTGTGTGTGTGTGTGTGTGTGTGTGTGTGTGTGTGTGTGTGTGTGTGACTAAGTATGTTCACTGACTAACACAGGACTGAGAAGCTCTTGGTGGAATTCTTGTTTCTCTGCCCTACTGGCCAAGATTCGGAGCTGTACTTCTATACCTTGTCATTTGAATGCGGTTTCTTTTTTCAGTCTTCCTTTTTTTTTTTCTTTTAATAGATAGTCACAAAAATGTAAGTTCCAAAGCATCTAACTTACAAACCTTCTCAGACATGGGCAAAGCTATTGGCACAGAAAACACGTTAGCTCTGCTCCCCACCGACAGCCATTGTTTCTGTGGCACTGGGGGCTAGATCTGAGCCAATCCTTGAAACCACAGAGAGGCCATGTTCTGGCGTGGGTCAGGTATGGGTCACATGTGTCCTCCTAGAGCTAAGACTAGAGCCCTTTTTCAAACTGAATGGGCTAAATGGAAGGAAAGAAGGCCAGGGTTCTGCAGCCGAAAGGGAAGGGATCTGGGCTGGTAAATGTAGAGGCCAGCACATTACACACACAACACAAGGATACTCAAGGAACTTCCCCGAGATCAGAGAGCCAGAAAGGGCATTTGAATCAACCCTCCTTCATCTCCATGACAGCACAGAACAACATACCCACTGCACAGCAGTTTAGGGTGCAAGAAGCCCGCAATTGCAGCAACCGTGAATAGCTATAACCACAGAGGACCCAAGCTCCCTAATGCATGGACCATAAAGCCATCAGCTGTCCTGAGGCTGCAGAGGAATTTATAAAAGGCCATTCATTCATTTCATTAATAATTGGTCCGCTGCCAACTTAAGTGCTTTGCCGCTGTTAACTGTGAGTATATATTTAATGTAAGGAACTTACTCCCACTGGCTGTCTTCTCTTCTGAAAATATGGCCAAGTAAAAGGCTGAGCCTTCACAAGCTGACGGAATCACCAGACATTAGCCAGGTCCTCCCCAGTTTACCTGCACAGCCAAGTTCAGTTCCAACACCCCACTCCAGAAGATAAACCTCTTTTTCAGGGAGTTAAAAGTGGGAGAGAATCCCGTGACAGTGGTGGTCCTTCAGCGTTGTATTTTGTTCAGAACCTACTTGGGCACACTGTCTGGTTCTCAGTATCAAGGCCAGATGGAAATGAAGGCCTTCAGCGTGATGTCTCCACAGAATCGGGGTGACAGTATGAACAAGACTTTAAATCCTTGACACATGTTGTCCCTGGCTAGTTTTTTTATTAATGACACAAGCTAGAGTCATCTGAAAGAGGAGGAGAATTCAACTGAGACGATGCCTCCATAATCTCCAGATGGAGGACATTTTCTTAATTGGTGATTGGTGGGGGAGGGGCCAGTCCATGGTGGGTGATGCCAACCCTAGGCTGGTGTTCCTGAGTTCTATAAGAAAGCAGGCTGAGCAAACCATGAGGAGCAAGCCAGTAAGCAGCGCCCTTTTACCAGCTCCTGCCCCCAGGTTCCTGCCCTATTTGAGTTCCTGTCCTGACTTCCTTCAATGACGAGCTACAACATGGAAGAATAAATCAAAGAAACCCTTTCCTCTCCAAGTTGCTTTGGCCTTGTTTTTTTTTTTTTTTTTTTTCACAGCAATAGAAACCCTAACTAGGACATGTGTCTAACATGGATCATTCTTGGGAGGTGCTTGCATCTTGGTTTACTAAATATTTGACGATCCTGGGAGGTCACTCAGGAAGATTGTTTTGTGCTTCTGTGCTGCCCTGCATGGTACCTTCAGCTAGAAACCAGTGAATCCTGTCTTTGGAGAACAGAAACAGCTAGTTACTTCCCCAACCCCACTCCTAGTGAGACTTTCAAAAGAGCCTCAAGTCACAAGTCCAAATTCCTCCAAACAACTACAATTTAAAACTATGACTTATTGGATCATGTAATTTGATCCAAAGCTTGCATCAGCTGCTTGGTCCAATTGATTTGCAACAAAGGGGTGGGGGGTGGGGGTGAAAAGCCCCATAGGACTCTTCCAGACTCCCTTGACTTTTGCCAGGCTGTGACCTAATACTAGAAACCTTTGCAAGACTGAGCTGCGTCCGAGCAAGGCAGACGGGCTGGCTGCACACTTTGCCAGCATGTCTCCGCATCTTCAGCGATCAGATTCTCAAGTCCCGGATGCTTCTATTTCAATAGCAGCTGCTAGTGTTGACCTCCAGCTTGTTAATTGACCCTATAAACATTTGGAAGCTTTGGGAAAGCCTGTTGCATAGGAAAAAAAAATCAAGCCAGTGTGGGGAGAATCAGTTCTAATCACTCATTCTTCTAACCATGTGCTAGCTTTATAAAGACGTTAAACACACTAGACACTTTCCCTCAAACACCCAGCTGTTTCTTCTAACTACTTCCAGAGAACTCGGACAGAACCAGAGAGACTTCAAGAAAAACGGTCCCAGAATCTCTAGAAAGCAAACATCCTCCCTGACCAAACCAGCCACCACTCCACCTGGTAGACTTCTCCGGCTCCTCCATAGGGAAGTGTCTGTCTCACTCAAGCTTGTGGATTGTTAGTAGAGGTGTTGGGATCTCCCTGGACTTGTTGTCCCTGCACAGCTGCCCACTCTTGCCAGTTTGCAGTCAGCCCCAAGTGCAAGGCAGATCCCTGGGACTAGCTTTTTATTCTGCGGCATTCTCCTGCACTGAAGTTGAAGAGGGTAGAGGGAACTCACGACGAGATGCAGCCCCTGGAGCTGGTGGTATCTGATGGCTCCCTATATATGGCAACAGCTTTACAGGCCTGGAAACATCTGGAGAGAAGGGGCTGGAAAAGCCACATAGAGCTAGGCAGGCTGCAAGGGCTGAGGGAAGGTGCTGCACTTCCCAGATCCTCCTGACCTCCTAGGTCCCTATCACAAAGGCAGGACAACGTTAGAGTGCCTTATTCCGCCATAAGAT
Organism: Arvicanthis niloticus; assembly: GCF_011762505.2. Lineage (NCBI taxonomy): Eukaryota > Metazoa > Chordata > Mammalia > Rodentia > Muridae > Arvicanthis > Arvicanthis niloticus. The sequence continues at coordinate 19,131,143 of NC_047675.1, read as the reverse complement.
CTCGATTTGCTGAATAAATCACTTGCCCTGCTTCTAAGAGAAGGGGACATCAAAGAGCTAACAAATGCAAGCACTTAGAAGCAGTGATTCTGCACAGCTGTGACGTCATCTACCCAGACTGATGCTTCTAAACCCATTCTCAAGTGTCTCCCTCCAGAAGGCTGCGACAGAGACAGGTGAGTCAGCCTCCCAGTTTCATGATGATAACATGGATATACTGTGGACAACAAGAAGGTCCTAAGGACAATCTCCTAAGCAGGATGTGGGGGCCACTGACTGGAGGACAGGGGTCCTCACTGAACTAACCCTACCAGGCTGCTGAAAGAAGTAAATAATGTAGTTACATGAATGCCACCATGATGTGTGGTCTTCTGGGGAATCCCGTGCACTTTGGTAATCATGATGACAGTGGAGTGGCCTCTGACATATATGCTTCTAGAAGAGCCTAGTGGGAATTCTGCCCATCCCAAGTCCACATGAAAAGATGATATCTCACGTGTTTGTGTTGTAAGGATGCTGGGACTATTTCCTTTCATTTCATCCTAAGACCACATGTTTCAAAGATGCCAGGACACCACATCTTCACTATAGGACAGCATTCCAGTCCTATTTGAAAGGTTCCGTGCTTGGGTTTCAGAAGATCTCCCCAGCTCTCCTCTCTCAACTACATTCATTCTAGTGCCCAGGCTATTTGCACACTTGAAGACTCTCCCTGTGTGGTGAGTCAAATGATGTTGGTCACACTTAACTTTTTAACTTTGCTCTGAGAATAAAGAGTGCTAGAAAGATTACCTCTTTTTTTTTTCATATCTAACATTTTATCATTTCTTTGTGGCAAAAACAAACAAACAAACAAACAAAAAACACCCACAGGCTTAGCAGCTGAAACTACTGTCACCACCCTCCAGCCCTGCACTGTGCCTGCCCATAGCTTCCTCTCCTTTAAGGGCACAAGGACATGTAAAGGTCATCTGCCTGGGTCCTATGGTAGAATGTAAGTGGTGTGATGGCCACCGCTTCCAGGCCTCAGACACCTAATTCTGAATTCTGTCTTATTGCATGTAAATGAGGACTGCCCAAGACTAGAGGAGGCTGGGTATCCAGGCAGAACTAACTAAGACCTCAAGTCACAGTGTGGAGGATAGCTGCCTATCAGTCAGAAACACAATTTAGGATAACTGATAAGGATGAAATGTGTCTTCTGTTGGGACACTGAAATCTGAGGACTGTCCAGTGCAAGTGCCCCTTGTGCAGACTCTGTAACATTGACCTGGGCAGGATCGTACAGCAACAGGGATTCAGGCTTCCGGCTTGTCCAGTCCTCACCATTGTGATAGTTTTTATATGCTTGGCCCAGGGAATGTAGCCTTGTGTCACTATGGGCATGGGCTTTAAGACCCTTGTACTAGCTGCCTGGAAGTCAGTATTCTGCCAGCAGCCTTCAGATGAAGATGTAGAACTCTCAGCTCTGCTTGCACCATGCCTATCTGGATGCTGCCATGTTCCTGCCTTGATGATAATGGACTGAACCTCTGAACCTGTAAGCCATCCCCAACTGAATGTCCTTATAAGAGTTGCCTTGATCGTGATGTCTGTTCACAGCACTAAAACCCTAACTAAGACAACCATTAAGAGTCTGTTTAAAATATATATTTTCATAACAGACACCCAAAGTTGGATGGAAGAGTAGATGGGTAGAAATGGGTGTATGTATGTATGTATGTATGTATGTACATATGGATGGATGGATGGATGGATGGATGGATGGATGGATAAATAGAAAAAATAGGCGGGTGAGTGGATGGATGGGAATAGATTGATAATGGAAGGAATATGCCTGATGAATGAAGACATGGATCAACAGATAGATTGATAGGTAAATAGATGGATGGGTGGGTGGGTGGATGGATGGATGGATGGATGGATGGATGAGAAGTTGGACAAATGGATGGGAAGGACTTCTGGGTGTTGACCTGGTTGTCATTGGTCTTCTAATTATCACAGATAGGGTCCTAGAAAAGGTTTATTCTCCTGAAACATAGGAAGAAGTTATGTCCAGCATTCTCAGAGGGATAAATAAGCCTGTTTGGGCAAGGGCAGTCACATGCACACAGACCTATAAGAGAAATTCTGCACAAGACTCCTAGCTACAGGCTCACTTCCAGTGACCTCTTAGCATCTCAAGGCAAGACTGCACACAAGCAAGTCCAGACAACTCGGGCTGTGTCTTGGCTCTTCTGCTGTCTGCACAACCAGCCGTACAACACAGTGTGCTTATCAAGAAAGGAGGGCTCGGCAGCCAGCCAGGGCCAGAACCACCCATCCACCACCACCTGCTTATCTCCCCAAAGTGCCTGTCCACTGTGGAAGTGCAGAATGCTCAGGCCTCCATCTGTCCAGGGCCCTCTTTCTGCATCACTGCAGGGGCCGAGCCTGGCTCTCTGCTCAAGCTCTCCACGGGGATGACTGGGCTGCCTCCTCCAGCGGTTCTGCCTCTGGCAAGCAGGCCCTTTAAGCCTGCCTTTATGTCCTTATCAGTGCGCCACGGCAGGCCCAGGTGCCAGGCCTCATTCCCTCAATTACCGTCTTCGCAGGACACAATGCTCTCTTCTGTGTGCAGACAGAGGCACTTTCATGGCAAGGGTTCAGAGCTAAATCCTCTTTTGATACTGTCAGAAACCCCCTGCCAAGCTGACACTGTATGTTAGGGGGGAAAGCGCTCACCAGCGCAGAAAGCCAAAATTAAATTAAAGAGGATATCAATACCTACTAGTTAAGGAAACGATATTTCCTTTGTCATTCCTCTCTCCCAGCGCTTCAGCCAAATAGTCACCCTTCCTTGGCGGAGCCAGGCACCCAGGGTTTTCCAAACAGAATACCCAGGGAGAGAGGCTTCCAGGGAGCTCTTTCTTACCCTCCAGCCCTGGGCTCAGATTTTTTTTTTCTCATCTGAAAGGTTGTTTAATTGTCTGAAGGGGAAGGAAATTGAAACTCATTTAAGTGGCTGGGGGTGGGTGGTATCTTTTAGTCACTGTTTTCTAAATTTAAAAAAAAATTAGAGGTGGGACTGAACAGAGGAAGAGTGATTGTCTGGCATCTGTGAGGCCCTGGGTTCAATCACTAGCAAAACACACACACACACACACACACACACACACACACACCTCTTATAAAAATAATGTTATATTCTATAGTCCCATCAGGTCTAGGGAAGAGGATTGCAAATTCAAGGCCAACCTGGATATTATATTCAAAGTTCGTCTCTCAAAATCAAAAAGAAACAAATGCTTTAAAATAAAATTAAGGGGAGGCTGAAGAGATGGCTCAGGAGTTAAGGGCACTGGTTGCTCTTCCAGAGGAGACATCCTCAGGTCACAGCACCCACATGGCAGCTCACAGGCATCCATGACTCCCATTACAGGAGATCCAGTGACCTCTTCTGACCTCTGGTGGGCATTACATACACTTGGTGCACGGACAGGACATATAAACAGGCAACATGCTTATATACTTAAAATAAATTATTTTCAAAACTGTTAAAGAAGGATTTGGAGTGACAGTTGCACAGTTCAGTAAGCACACTTTCTCAGAGCACAGGATTGTACTCTTGTGTATGTGTGTGTGTTTATGTGTGTGTGTATGTGTATATGTATGTGTATGTGTGTGTATGTGTGTGCATATGTGTGTGTGTGTGTATGTTTGTATGTATGTGTGTGTATGTGTGTGTATGTGTGTGTGTATGTGTGTGTGTGTGTGTGTGTGTGTGTGTGTATTCTCCCACCATCTTCCATGTTCTCCCTCATAGCGACTCACCTACTATGGCCTCCTTCAGTCCCTAAATTTGCAAAGTACACCCATACCTCACGACCTTAGCACCTGCTACTCGGTTCCCACAGACACCCACGTGATCCCCTCATTTCACCGTACCCAAAAGAGGGGACATAAGACTAGCAGAGGGGCCTCCCTTTGAGGTTTCCAGGGGTCCTCCTTGGTTTTGGTCACACTACACTCCTGAGCACTTCAAGGTCACACTCTTACCCTCACTAATAACCACTCTCCAAACTTGACCTTGACCTGAGGGCTGCAGACATTTCTAAGGTCCCTTCTTGCCCTTAAAGGCTATTCTTAGGAAACAATATCTGAAGATTCTGTAAGAAATGGGGTGCAGGGAAACCAAGTGACCTGGAGAGGGTCTAGCTGTGCACCTCCTCACTCATGGTGGGGTTCTTCACTACTTAGAGGGATGAGGTGAAGGAAGAGACGGTTCTTTTTGGCTTCCCCGAGGTCCAGGTGCCTCTCACAAGCTCCTGCCATTGGAGCCTTCAGAACAGAGACCACCACTGAGGCCGGTCTCCATAAATCAGTTCAGTACAGTAGAACATGATTGTAACGAACGCCTTCAGAGGGGAAGACCGTGCCCTCCAGTTGCTCTGCTTCCCAGCACATCAGATGATTCATATTTTTTTTCAAGCAAAAATAAATCATCAAAATTCATGAAAAATAAAATCAAGTCCCAGCTAGAAGGACAGGTGGCAACGGGGTGACAGTAATGACACCCTTCTCCCCACCCTCTGTCCCTCCTACCCTGCAGCTTTCCACCCTGAGCTGCTCTTCCTGCCTCCCTGCCATTCCCCACACTGCTGGGTACTGCTATTAGCCTGCTTGTCAGGGATCTGGGCATTCTTATAGTTCATTTTCCTGTTGCTATCAAGTGGCATGACAAAAGCAACTTAAGGGAGAAAGAGTTTATTCTGGCACACGGTTAAAGGATACAGTCTGCCATGGCAGGAGAGTCAAGGGGGCGGGTACTTGAAGCAGCTGGTGACATCACATCCATACTCGGAAACGGAGCAATGAAGACAAACCAGGGTCCAAGACACTTTCTCTGTTTTATACTGTCCATGGAATGGTCCCATCCACAATTAGGATGAATTTTTTCACATTGATTAATATAATCAAGGTACCCACCCCAGGCATGCCCAGAAGCCCACCTCCAAAGTGATTCTAGACTCTGTCAAATTGACAATTAGCACTAACCATCACAGGCACTAGTTTCGATTTTTGTAGACATTGTTTAGCCTGATACCTGAGGCTCTGCGGAACTTGGCTTTGGATGAGTGGATGCCTGAAGTCAATGCATTTCTTACAAGAGGCTCACGTGGTAGTCAGGCTCAGATAGCTACTGTAGGTAGAGCTAAAGTCAAAGACTCAGGAACTTGAATGGACATAGGCAGGCTGTCTCTGCCCTCTCTCCCCCTGCCCCCAGACTCCTGTGAATCTAGACAACACAGGAAATTCACTCTCCGAGGGACTGATTCTTCAGCCAGCCAGAGAGGAACAAGTGAGAACACACAGCAGACAGCCAGCATGCCCAAGGCAACCTCTAACATGTCTTACACTCTAGTCTCTCCCATGACCCCATGAGCGCGAGATGTGTGAACCACCACCTCACTGGCCAACTGTCAATCACCCCAATGGCTCAGCCCTTATAGTATCCTCATCTGACCGCTGAGCAAAGAGGCACAGAGGGGTGGACTCCTTTTTTACCCAACGCTGCAGGTGATACAGCCACAGTTCTCACTGGAGCTAGGAGTCCTCATTCTGCATGACCTCATCACTACCCCTCCACAGACCTGCTGTAGGTCCGCCCTTACCAAGCCCTGGTGAGCTTTTGTTTTTTAAGTAGATGCAGGAAAAGCCGCAAAGACTCACCCTATGGAGAGCTGGTGACCTTGGAAAGGGGCTCGCTGACCATGCCCTAGGCAGCTCGAGAGAGAGACCTATGGGCCTCTGCCGACCACCAAGCTGAAGGAAAGGATGAAGCTGGGGTGATATGGTAGAGACGCATCATTAGCTGTGATGGCTTCTTCAGGACAGGTGGGCCTTCCGGAGTAGGGACGATACAGGAATCTGGATGAGAGCCTGGCTCTTTGGTTCTTGGCTTTCCCCGACATTTGCAGGAAATGACCTGACATAAGCAATATTCTTAATTTAAAACGTCCAGCACTGGCTGGGCTTTGTCCAGACCCTCGGTAACATTCCAGAGGTTGGGCTGATGGGACACTGTCTGTGTGTCTGTGAAGGTGTGATCAGAAGGGGTCTCATGAAGCCAATGACGTTCTCAGCGTGGATGGGCAAGTGAAAAGGTAAGCAGGCAGAGTTCACCTGACCATCTGGTGGGCACTTGAGGGTCTTCTTGCCTTCAGCATGCCTCCTCCCAGACCACTGAGCCACACCACCACATCTCCTGAGCTTCCGGCTCACACCAGTTGACTGTGGGATTTAGCCTGATGGGAACCAATAACCTATGACAGTTTCTTTCTATTTGTGTGTACGTGAAGAAGCAGTAAAGAATGTGTGGACATATATGCAGCTACACAGGGCTCAGCGACCAGAGTGTGCACTGAGAAATGCATTGTGGGGTAATTTCGTCACGATGCAAACATCACAGCACGTACTCACACAAATGTACATGGTCACACCCAGTCACACGGGAAGGCCTGTGGCCGAGTACACCCAGTCACACGGGAAGGCCTGTGGCCGAGTCTGAGTATTGTATAGTGTGTGAGCTCCATGAACAATGGAAACCCAATGATAAACACTTGTGTATTGGAACAGATCTGAACATAGAAAAGATCCAGCCAACGGAAATCATCTTTTTTTTTCTTCCTTTTTGAGAGGGGAGGGTTGTGTTCAGAGGCAGGATTTGGTCTCCACCTCTCCATCCTCTTGCCTTGGCCTCCCCAGTGCTGGGATGGTCAGTGTGTGTCACCACACCTGGTCCCATTATAATATGATAGAGTGCCTAGCATATGTGTGGTCCACTGTCAAGCTTCACAGAGCAATGACAGGGCACTCTGTTGATTTCTTTCTCCTAAGGACCATGATGCAAGACTTTAGCTGCCTCATGCCCATAAACCACACATGGGTAGGCTAGGCAGAAGATTCCATCCCTGCCACCCAGAGCCTGAACCTGACAACTTTTCAATTGATATGGCCTCTCCCAGCCCCCTTAGCAACGACCACTGCTGACTGAGTTCCCCAGGCCTCCACCACAGCCATGAAGCCAAAGCAGCCCAGCACCCACCTGCGGCCTGTGGACTTTCGTCTTCCTCCCTAGCTCACGCTGGCAGGCAGATGCTACAGCAGGACACAGGGAGTTAATATCTGAGGCCGCATCCCTGGTAGCCGGCAGCTCCCCGTGCTTCTGTCTTTTGTGAAAGTTTAATAAAATAAATTTTGAATATCAATAAAGTACGTTCTATTTTTCTTGGCATGTCCCAGCAGTGCTCCATCCTTCTATGGCAGAAGTCATGCTACAGACAGATCGCTTTCCACAGATCATTGATGTGGTGCCACAAGGGCTGGGGATGATTTGCTAAAATGCTCCAAAGGTATTCAAATTTCTTTAAAGAAGAAATTCAATTTATGTGCATTTATATTACAATGTCTGTCAGGAAGAAAGGTTATAATCACCAGCATATTTTAGATTTACATTTCCCTCTGTACATGAAGTAATGGTATTAGAGAGAGTCTGAAGCGCAGAGCTGAATTGGATGCATGGGCCTATTTTCATTGCTGCAAAAAGCATGTGTTTGAAGTTCTTGAGGAGAGCATATGTTAGCATATGTTAGGGAAATGGTAAGAACAAGAGGCCGGATGGTCGAACTCCAAGCATTTGTCTTTGCTTCTGGCCTCTCCAGGTGGTGCTCAGACAGGCTGTCTTCTGCACCGTGGCCCTTAGAAGCTATCTGAGATGTCAGCCTCTGATAGGGACCCAGGAACAGAATCAGGTTAGCTGGGAATGTCCTCCTCCAGCCTTGGGATGGCTGGTGAGATCCAGGTAAGGACATCCTGGTGAGGGCAGGAAGGGTTTGATCACTAGCCCATCTAGAAAGCAAGCCAGAATCCTGAGTATTTTAAGTTACTCCTAGCGAGGCATCAATCACGGGGCTCACAGGTCTCCAGGATACTCTAAAGGGTAGATGTGCAGTCCTAACAAAGTAATTGATGGTAACTCCTGCAAGCAGAAACTGGAAGGCTCAGAGCCTGTGGGTGGGAAAGGTGAAGCCAGGTCCTATCCAGCCATGGTGCTGAGTAGCTTCTCAGGAATCCAAGGTAAACATCATTTTAGCTTCTTCCATGAGACTTCCTAAGCAAAAATCTGCAAGAAGCTGGGGACAGATGTCCCTGAATGACACTTAAGTGTCCTAGCCTGAAACATCTCTGCCAGCAGAGGGTATGTGGATGCCCAGCCCCACTGCCTTCAAGTTATATATTTAAAAATTTTATTAAGTGGTAGGACCATAAACACAGCTCTGAGTTAAAGTCCCAGCAACACACACACAGAGACACACTCACAGACAGATAGACAGACACACACACATACACACACACACACACATAAATGGAGACAATATTTGCCCAATTTCTCTATGATTAACAATGTTCCATTAAACAGGTTTTAACTGACTTGTCACTCCCTCTTTTGTTTGTTTGTTTGTTTCCTTCTAACCCCACAAGGATAGTTATAAAATACAGAGTCCTTGAGCATGATGGTCCAGCTTGGAAAAAAAAAAAAACTTTAAAAAGAATAGAAAAACCAGCCTAAAGTCTGTTCCACAGGGGTAAGCACTCTTCACATCTGGGTGAGGCTATGTGCATGTTCTCTGTATCATCTACCAGATGTGTGCTTTTTTTGTGTGTGTAAGTACAGCCCTTCCACAGGAAAGTATCCTGAGCTGTCTGGTGGTGTGGATGAGTTGTGGACCATCTGCTTACAGCACTGAATGGTCTTTTCTAACATTTTTAACAACTACATAGACTTCCTCTCTACAGCTGTGTCTTAATTAACCGATCCCCTCTTTGGGGGCATTTACGTTATTCACATATTTGCATCTGTGTAGCTCATATCCACAATTCTTACTCAGGACAACGTCTTAAGGGTGAAATGCAGAGTCCCAAGATACATGTATTTTTATTATTTTTGGCTATGACTGCCAAATTGTCTTCAGAAAGAACGTGTGCTTATTTTCCCCATCATCGGTATATGAGATCCTATGTTTTGTTGATCAGAATCAATAAGTGCACTAGCTAAGAAAATTTGCTGTCTTAGTTTGGGTTTCTATTGCTGTGGAACAAGCAAAAGCAAGCCAGGGAAGAAAAGGTTCCTTTGTTTCAGTTTACAACTCTCAAGTCACACATTCAGGGAAACCAGGGCAGGAACTGAGGCAGAGGTCATAGAGGAGGGATGCTCACTGCATAGCTCCAGTGCTTACTCGGCCTGCTTCCTTATGTCAGGACCACTTGCCCAGGGGTGACACCGCCCACAGTGGGCTGGATATTTCTGTATCAACCATCAATCAAGAAAATTCACCAAAGGCTTGTCAGCAGACCTATCTCGTGGGGATATCTTCTCAATTCGGCTTCCTTCTTCCCAAAGGACTCTAGTTTACATCAAGGTGACATAAAACTAGCCAGTTTTTATGACAGTTTCTGAATGTGGAAAAATACAGACATGGCGTTTCCTAAGACAAGTCTCCCATGGGGCAAAGAGGAGAAACCACTTCTAGTTAGTAGAGTTAGGAGAAAGACTAGAGAAGCACCTGATTCTGCTGGTACCACACCCCGAGGCCTTTAGGGTGGGCCTCGACTGTCTCTGGGTTTATGATCTGATCCTCAAAGAATCAGTACAGTTTGATAGAGAAGAGATTTCCTAGCTGAATCGTGCCCATGGAAGGAATGATTCTGCTTTGTGTTTAAAAGATAAAAGTCAGGCTTGAGCTAGAGACAAACTTGCTTGGAAGAACCTCAGTCTGGTCACCAGAATCCTTGTTCAAAGAACTGAGTGTCATGAACACGTGCTGGGGAGCTGAGATCAGGAGATCTCTTAAGGTCCCTAGCAAAACCACTCAGTTTCATTTTTAGGTTTTAATTGTGGTAACACACATACACATACACACACACACACACACACACACACACACACACACATGACACATGACATAAACAATACAGTAATATTTCATGGTATAAACTGGCTGTTGGAACCATCTTTCGTGCATGATTGAGTGTGTTCAGTGCATGACCACCATCCAGAACTTCTCGTGCTTCCCAAATTGAACCTCTGTCCCATAGAACACTGAAACCCACCATCAGCCCTGGCAATCACTTTCTTCTTGTTCCTCTCTATGGGTTTCTTACAGAAGCAGCTCCCGAAGCTACACTAGATCCTTGTACCCTGGGCTCATCCCGTCGTCGTGTAAGAATGTACTTCCTTTTTAAGATAAGTATTTCCCCGTTGTGCGGATATACCACAGTTTGTGTCGTTATTGTGGTTTCTTGGACAGACAGACACTTGAGTTGTTTAATGCAGTCTCTATCCCACCATGTTCTCTGGGTTAAAGTAACACTAAGGCCAGCTCAAACTCAATAGGGTGGCATATAGATTCCACCGACTGATGGATGGGACAGTGATGATGACACACTTTAAGAGGTGAGGACACAGGGAGTCCTGATTGGAGGCCATTAAAATTTCTGAAGCCAAAGGTAACATTGATACCCAGAAAGAACCTGGGAGCCAATGGAATGAAACTGGCCCAAAGTGTAGAGTCCAGAAGTTCAGAGGTCACCTACAGAGGAGGGGAACTCTGAAGACATTCATGGTCCACGGATCTGGAGTGAGAGACCATGGCTTCCCTCCAGTTCAGAGATATGATGACCTTGGGCCAGGTTTAACCCAGGTACTGTGTGTTGAGGTGAATGGTTTGCGCAACAGAAGAAACGAAGGTGCAAGAAAAGGAGCAGAAAGGCAAACAGGATCCAGGTCCTCTTCTCCAGCACCCACAAAAACACTGTCCATGTGGCCGTAAGCACGCCCTCTACCTTCTCTGTGGTTAAGTCATGTCGGTAACAGAATAGAAATCATAGCATCTCTCTGTGAAAAACTGATGTTCTGTTGTTTGTGAAATCATTTCCATGGAGCAAAAAGGTTATTTGGAACAGCTTCCTCCTCCTGCCAAGCAGTCTGGTTCAAGTCCCCTCGTGCTTGTCACTGGTGTCCAATTCTCCCTTCCCCCCGCCCCCCAGCTGGGGCCACCAGCAATGCTCTTGTCTCTGGTTTCTCTGGCTTCTCTGTGAAGCGCAGCCAGGTGCCCCGAGGACCACAGAGCTAAGTTCACCAGGACGCTTCCTGGTACGTTTCGATTTCAAAGTGCGCTGCGGGTTCTGAATGCATGTTAAATAATAACCAAGGCACAGAGATTTGACACAACACAAGCTGCCTGACTTGCCTCTTTGTTGGTGACAGTCTTCTTTCTGTCCCACCGGCTGGGAGAGAGGTACCCAGAGGCCCACAGAAGAGCCCTCAGATCGGAAAAGAGCAGCCTCCTTCCTCACCACAGATTCTATCAGAGTCCAGAAGCACAAGCAGAAGGAACAATTAATTGCTTCCAGACCCTCAGTTTCTCTACCTGTGAAATGGGAAGATACGGGACAAGGGTTAAGACTATATGAGTGGGGTTCATACCTATGAGCATATAAAAGGATATCTTTAATATGTTTGTTGCTAATTATTCAATATGGAGTGTTTATATTAACTTCAATTTTTAAATTTTTCAGTGACGTTTCAATTATTGTTTTGTTTGGTTGGTTTTTATTTTTTGAGGCAGGGTTTCCCTCTCCAGTAGCCACAGAGGAGACTAGGATCCTGTGGCATGCAATGGAGCTGAGGTGCCGTGACGGGAGGCTGGGCCATCTCTGCTGCTCAATCAACATGATCACTCTAGCCCTTGCATCAGCAGGACAGGGAAACTGAGGTACGAGGAGGCCATGAGGGCTGAGCCTGCTGCATCCTGTTGCCTGGCAACTATGGACCTGTTTGTTAGGATATTCCCATTTTTTATATTGTCTTGCTGACCCCAGTAGCTTCCTGGCCAGGCCCTTCTACCAGGTATAAACAGAGACTCCTTGGGGGGCTGCTCACAGTCCATGCCTGCTGCTTAGAACACAGATCGGGTCAGAAGACTGCCCCAAGATATGGGCAGACTTTGAGACACAGTGCAGGACCAGAGGCCCAGGTTAATGGGGTTCTGCCTCTTATCCACAGTCTTTTGACACTCTAGCGGCCAGCAGGTTGTCCAGGGTAACGTTAAATCTTCTCAAGCACCCCAGAGGGCAGTATCACACCCCCCCCCCCAAGCTGGGCACTACTAATATAGTCCACTGACTGGTTTTGTTTTTTAAGAGAAATAGATGTTTCTTAAGACTAGCTTGTTTTCTCCATACTTAGTTTATAGACATTAAAAACAATATACTGTGTGAGGGGATCACATACCTGTAATTCCAGGTGCAAAGAGGCAGAGTCAGGGGATCATCAGTTCAAAGCCAGCTTAGGCCACCTTGTAAGATCCTGAATTTTAAAAGAAAATCAATAATAACAAAAAGACACCATGAGGGGAGCAGGTAGTGTTAGCACCGACTCTGCACCTGATGTTGTAGCACCCCCTTTTTGATGGTGGCTTTTCAGGGTAGCTGCATTTTCCAGATGAGGATACAGAGGCTCAGAGGCTCAGATGACTTTCTCAGGGTCACACAACAATGAAAAGCAGGCCTGGCCTTCCACTGGGTTGAGCCTGTGTCTTAGTTAGGGTCTCCATTGCTGTGAAGAGACACCATTAGCAAGCCAACTCTTATAAAGACAAATATTTAATAGGGGCTGACTCACAGATTGAGAGTCCAGTCCACCATCCTCGTAGCAGGAAGCATGGCAGCATGCATGCAGACATGGTACTGGAGAAGGAGCTGAGAGTTTTGGATCTTGATTCAAAGGCAACCAGGAAAGACTGACTTTTCCACACTGAATGGAGCTTAAGCATAGGACCTCAGAGCCCACCCCTACAGTGACTCACTTCCTCCAACAAGGCCACATCTACTCCAATAAGGTCACACCTCCTAATAGGGTCACTTCCCATGGGCCAAGTGTATTCAAACCAACACAGCTGGCCTTCAGAGGGCATGTCTTTCAAAACCCCTTCCATCAGCAAGCTGATTCCTAGCTAAGTCACCGTCATTCCCACTGTCCTCACCTCTTACTCCCCAAGTGTTCAAGAATAAAAATAGGGGGGGAAATAAGTAGAAATTCTAGAAGCCAATATCTAAGTATTTTCTACACAGGTAAGAAAGCATCCTTAACGGAACTAACCCCACCGCATTAAACTCTTGTTTGCTGTGGTACTCTAAATGAAGAGCAGAGCCCTCCCTGATAGGTTAGACTCAAGAGCACTCTGTCCCCAGAGCAGCCTGTAAGCTGTCAAGGCAGTCAGAGGATGCCCCCTCTGTGTTCATTTCTAAAGTCCCTTGGGGAGGTAGCTCCACTTTGCCATCCGGAGTGTAGGGCTATCTACAGGCAAGCCAAAGGGGATGAGAGACACCTAGAGTCTTGTCATAGCTCCTGATCTTCTAGTCCCCAGACAACCAGTATATACAATACCCAAGAGCCTATTAGATACCCACACTCGGGCCCAGCCCAGTCCACTGGATCAGAAATTCAGGGTGAGCCTTTGGTGTCCAGAGCGGTCTCCAAAAGCTTTCTTGGATGAGTTTCACGTTGAAAAGAAAAGCACTCACTCCACTGAGGACCAAGATGAGGCATTTGGAGTCCAAGAAAAAGATAGAAGCTATGCCAACTGCAGATGCAAAGGAACAAACAGAACAGAAAGGGAGGCTCAGCCAGGATGAGACACCTTGGCCTTGCCATTCCTTCTTCGTGTCTGTTTCCCTAATTGCCATAGCTGTGCTGGGCTCGGAGTATCCCTCCCTTTCTGTAAGAAGCTGTACCGGTCTTTTAATAGGAAAATCCACAGGCATGTGATGCAGCTCTGTGGTAGAGCACAGGGCTAGCATGGGAGAGAGCCTGGGTTCCTTCCCCAGCTCTGCAACAGCCAGAAATCCATAGGTTCAGCCAGTTTGCTTTCCCGTGCGTTCAGATGTCAGAGAGTTGTCACAGCCTTGTCTAACGGGTAAGCTCTTGGTTATGAAGCACTCGTACTCGCACCTAACTACTTATGCTGGTTCTCCACACAGTTATGACATTTTATCCCCAGTCAAGATCTTATGGAGCATAAACTAGCCTTGAACTTACTATGTAGCAGAGGATGACTTTGAACTTCTAGTTCTTTTGCATCTACCTACCAATTCCTGGAAACACGGATGGCTTTTTGGGTTTTATGCCATGCAGGGAGTTGAACCCAGAACCTAGTACTTAGTAGGCAAACATTTTTTACCAACTGAGCTACATTCATCACCTGAAATATTTGCCTTTCAACTTCCCAAAGACATTGGGTATGAACCTGGAAGAGTAGTTCGAAGCACCAAGCCATCCTGGAAACAGCAAAGAGAATAACAATGACCCTGGCTGCTGAGGGCTCCCACGGCGAAGCTCAAGGAGCAGAGAAGGAAGGGTGCAGGGAAGAAGCTCTTGGTCAAGACTAGGCCAGTGGCAGAGCTAGAAGAGTCAGTTGGCATGGGGCACATTGCTGCCCCTGCCAACTTCTGGTGGAAGGACACATGTTTCTGCTTCAAGTGGTCAGTTTTTACTTTTAACATTGGAGATTAAAATTAAGTGCATTACCATAGACCAGTTTACAGGGATGCGGTACATCTGTTTTGGAGATGTAAAACTGACAGCACCATCACTCTGCCTATTAGAGACTTGGCGAGAAGGCCGGGCACAGGCTGGGGCCACGGCACTGACTCCACCTTGCAAACTCCTCAGACTTTGTGGGAAAGCCTTTTGGCTGAGGATGGTGAGAACCACCCTCCCAAGAAGGCACTGAGACACGATCCAGATTGACTAGGGTCCAGAAACCAAACAGAAGCCACTTCTTCAAACACAGCAGGAGTAAGGAGATGAGGGGGCCGTGTGAGTCAATAGTAGAACTAGGCAGAGACCCTAGCTGTTGGACCCCATGCCTGGCTTGACACCCAAGCATCCCACTTGCCAGGGCGTGTACACGGGCCTCTGAGGTCCAGCCATAGGGGAGAAGACTGGCATGTTAGATTATGGCCCCAGTGATGAGCAAATGGTCTCTGCTTTGCTATTTACCCTGCTCTCCAGGAGAGAAAGCAAGTCTTCCAACTGAAGTACTCCGATTTCTACTATTTATCCAAGATTACACATCTAATCCTATAATAAAACACCATTCCTGCCCAGAACGCTGAGTGATTGCCTGCAGATGTGCCCAAACCAAAACATCTGCACAACCAAAAATGGCCACCGGCAGGATATTTTATCTGCCTTGGGTTGATAACCAAAACGACTAATTAACTTCGCAGACTTTCAGAGTAGAAATCCCAAACAGGGAACAAAAAAATCAAGCTGGTGGCAAAGTCGTCACCTTCTGGATGGGATGCCAGCGATAGAAGGCCAGGCTGTGCCTGACATCACGTAACACCTTGTAGTCTGATGAAGTTTGGCCCCAACAGCATGCCGTCACTGACACATGAAAATAAAATGCTCTCCTAATGGGGCCTGGCACAGCATCAGGAAAATACCTCATCTGAATTTTTATTCAGCTGACAGATGATGTGCATCTAGCCTTTATCTGGCTGCTTATATTAAATATCTGAGCACTGCAAAGATTTCTTAATTTGCTTTTTTCTCCTGGTACCATGTAGCATGAGAGTTAAAAAATGGAAACGTGTTGAGAGACAAGAGGGAGGTCTACCTGCTCAAAGCAGCACCCCCACCCCCATGCGCACCCCACCCCTGGAAATTGCTGCTGGGCCACACTGGATCATATCCCATAATCACCTCAGCTTTGGTTTGTCTCTCAATGTACTGTTTTAAAACATAACCCAGTTGCCCAGCCCAACAGGCTGTCTGCTTATTATTACTTTTGATAGAAAGGTTCATAACGCCCTGTAATGCGTGTGCATTTTTTATTCCGTTTGGCTACTAGACACTGAAACCTTTGGGGACATTTATTAAAATGCATTCAGCCGCTCTTTAGGACAGGGTTAATGTGGGATTTATACCTCTGTGGTGCACAGTGCACAAAGCAGTAATAATGGTTGTTTAGTACTGACTTCACGTATGAAATGGTCGGCTATAAAAATCGAAGAAACACAAAGATGGGCTGGAAGGAGAACAGAACGTGGAGCGGTGTCTTCAAGTCGGGGGCTTAGAGAAGGGACTGCAGAGGAGGACATGTATTGAAAGGAAAGGTCTTCCTCTCTAGCTGAATCCAGAATGGAGCTTCCAAAAGCCTCTGTGACCAACCCAGTCCTGCCAGCCTGCCAGGGGCTTCTGTGATACCCAGCTGGGGTCATAAAAGCTTCCTCTTCCTCACACCTCCCTAAAGCCTTTCTACCACAGAAGGCCATGGCCTTCACAGGGATCTGAGGCCCAGAGAGGTCCCGAAGGCTGAGGAGAGATCTAGTCACATGTCCTGGCCCAGATTCCTTTGGTATCCAAAGCAGATGGCTCCGGCACGATGGGGATAATATTCCAGGCAGCTTCTCAAGCTTGGCCAGGCATCTGGGTACCAGGCAGAGCACATGTTTGCCACATATGTTGGTGGTATGTTTGCCTCCAAGAACGGAAGTGGCCCAGAAATCCCTTATACAGGGTAGCATACCACCCCTAGGGAAGGCCGTCCATCCAGAGAGCAGCTGACTTGCTACCCGGGGGAACTCTTGGCAAGCACACCGCTTCCCCCATGAAACAGTGGGGGCTTTGAGACCCTGTGAGCAGGCAGGATCTTCCCTCTTGCCGTAACTCAGCTCATCACTGCAGCAAGAGTCGCCACTAAGGGCCTGGGGTCAGCAGCTATGCTCTCTGATTCTTGCCCCAAGTAAAGGGAGGCTGGGAAAGGAAGAGAACAAGGGCGGTCTGAGCTGTGAGCATGTGCCATCCGCAGAGGGCAGGAGCATCTTCGATGCCCTCCCGACTCCTGTTGGCGTTCCTTAATTCTCCCACAGCAGCCTCAGGGACTGTCTCAAAATAAAAATCCAACCAAGTCTTGTTGATACCTGCTCACACCTGATCATGGTTTCCCACTAGCCTTAGATGACCCAGAGTCCTTCCCAGAGCCCACTAGGCTGGACATACCTGGTTCTGCTTCTGCCCACTGTTTCTCTTTACTTTGTGGCGGTACCCTTGGCTCCTTTCTGTCCTTCTCAGTCACCACACATCAGACATGGAGCTTTTGAAGGTGCTCACTCCCTGACTGGACCTTCTGTTGTTCCAGATATACACACAGCTGCAATCTGCAGTACCCAGGTTCCGTGTTCCCTTGTGGCAGTGCCCTGAAGGAACGCGGATGTCCGTCTCGAACGGGTCACATTAATGATAAGCAGAATACCTCTCTTCTCTCTGTTCCTGTTCTTTATTAAGCCCCCCAGTACTAGGTTAAGGTCTCTCTGAGGGCAGAGGCTTTGCCTGCCCTGTTCAGCTCTGTAGCCCAAGCTCATGAGCAGGGTCGGGTATACCAAAAGGGCTCAAAAACCAACAGAATCTGAGTGGACGAAAGCTAGAAGTTGCTGTGATAACTGAGCAGGCTCTGAGTGGACATCCTGGGATCCTAAGGACAACGCTATCCTTTGATACCCCACTGCTAGTTTGCCCATTTTTCAAAGGAAGAACCCCAAGTGTTGGTAGGATTCAAGCCAGAGCTGTCTGAGCCCGGGTTCTTCACCATTAGATTCAGCAAGCTCTTGTGCCGTGCATAACCCCTAGGGCTTACCCTGGCTTCCGGGTAACCCGGGTAAACAGCAAGCCAGTCTGTTCTTCACGTGCTTCTGAAACAAGTGGGCTCTATAACTACTGCCATCTCTACTCCAGAAGCTGACTTAAGAAAGTACGTCCTGCTTCCTCCTGCGCACATAAGGTCAGAAGGTAACAAACTGGAGTTAGCTCTCCTCCCACTATGTGTGTCCAGAGACTCAAACCGAGGTCTTCAGTCTTGGTGGTGGTACTTCTACTGGATGTATTATCTCCATGGCCCCAAACTTTTTTTTTTTTTTAAACACACACAGCACAAACCACAGCACGTGAGAATGTTACAAAACGAACAAAGCTGTCTGCCAATCATATTTTTACAAATGGATCCTCTGGCCTCTGCCAGCTTTCTCTACGTGCCTGCAGCTTGTCTTGGGAATTATTCTTGGTGACCATTTGGTTTCTGGCACCGGCATGTGTATTAGACACGTCCCGGGATAGGGTGTTTTGCTTAGTTACACTGGATGACGAATGTTTCCACAGCTGCAAACAGGGCATTCTCGCTCAGAAGTCGGGGCTGCTAGAGAAAGCTGCACACCCAATTGCTGCTGTTTGAACGAAGAAAGACCGAGGACAGGAATTCCTCCAGGCACATGGAGGCGGTTCTCAGAAAACCCAACAGGGCAAACTTCTGCTGGTATCCGAGGCAAAGAACACTGGGCTGGAAACATACCAAACGATTAAGTTAAAATGAGCCAAGCCCGCTTGCACTGCACCCTAAGGATAGTACCGGAAGCACGTGTCTCAGGCTCGCTATTTGCCAGGCGTGTAGATTGGCGCACTTGAAGTTGACTTCAGCTCGGAAGTTAGACATTCTCAGTGCTGGAGACTAAGGCATGGAGATGCATGAAGATTACGGAAAGTGCCAGAGCTTAAATCTGAACGAAGTGTCAGCTGACAGCCGTCAGGGTCTCATACTTGCTGCAAAATGCTTCCACCTTCTATTCTTACTGTATTGACTATGAAAAGTGTTCTGGAACCCAGCTGCCCCTGAGAATTACCTTGGGGCCCTCTTTTGAAAAAGGAGGCTTCAATGCCTAGGCCCCAGATCTCACCAATTAAGGCCCCCAGGCATCTTATTTATTCAGAGGTGACTCTAACAAACAGCAGGACTTTCTACCCACATATCAAAACTACTTCTCAAATGTGGGTTCCTTGGGCTAGCGATATCATCAACATCCAAGACTCATTAGAAATGCAAACTCCTGGGCCAGCAAGTCAGTTCAGCAGGTAAGGACACTTGTCGCCAAGCCTGAGGAGCTGGCTTTGATCTCCAGATCCCATGTGGTAGAAGGCGGAGGCTCCCCTTCTGATATTCACACGTGCACCCTGGCATATCCCTACCCCAAATAAGAAAATCTTTAAAAAGAAAAAGATACAGGGGGTGGGGATAGAGAGAGGAGAGAGAGAGAGAGAGAGAGAGAGAGAGAGAGAGAGAGAGAGAGAGATGCAGCTGCCAAGAAACTGGCCTTTTACAACCAAACTGATAGGTAATTCAGAAAGCTATGCTTTGAAAACCACTGTTCCTTATATACTATAAATTCATTGAGGCGGGGACCTTATTCTGTAATCGAAGTTCCTTGTACCAAAACAGGGAATGACAAAGCTCCATACAGTGTGGGATGTGCCTGCTGTTTCCTTTAGAGGAAGGAAATTTAAACACATGGACACTTAGTTGCAACTTTGCAAACATAGGGATTTGATGGGGTATCTGTTGGTTAAAGTCTTTGCAGCTCCAGGAGGAGTCTATTCATGCCCCCCCCCCCATCCCCACCAGGCTGCAGAGAGGAAGCAAACACCTATCACAGCCTGGCTCTTGCTGTCACTGCCAAGGTTCCCAGGGTGCGGGTGGGTAGCTAATTTGCAAGGTTGTTGGCTTTTCTGCCTTTCCAAGGCCAGAGGATTGAGGGTGTCCAGTTTTGACAAACACATAAGAACTTTTCTATCAAGTAAATCAATCCTGCGTCTGGCTGCCCGGCCCGGCTCCCAGACGGGGATATAGCTTCATCAGAGAGAATTAACAATCCTTACAGCGCTCCTCAGTAGAGGACGGAAATGTGTCTGTGTCTGAAGCAGCTCCCTCACGCTTCCCTTTCTCCATGCTGACCACAGGTTCTGACAAATGGCTTGGAATCACAACAGTCATGCAAGCGAGCAATGATTACATTTGTCTCTACAATTAATGTGTCTGTGCCTGGAGGAGAGGGCGTTACCGAGCAATCAGCAATCAATGGGCGGAAGGTGAGCTGACACAGCAGTCCTGTGTGAGCATGATCAATGGCACACTGGCCTTCTCGGCTTGCTCCTCTCCATAGCTTGTTCTTGTATAAACACCTTAAGTAAACAGTGCAAGAACAACAACCCAGGGATGCTTTAAGTCACATCCAGATCACATGGAGGCACAAGCGAGTTCCGCCGGGGAGGACCTGGCTCTCGCAACCAAACAAGCTTTTCTTTTTAAAACCATAATTGGTTATTTACACACTCTGCCACCTCACGTGGAAGCTGCCTCTTGATCACCATAAGCAGTTCTGATCCGACAGACCCTGTAAATGCCGCAGCTCTCCTAATTTCCAATGCGACTAACTGGAGCTAGCAAGGGCCAACGATTTATTTGTTTGTGATTTGAATAGATGATGCCCGTGCTGGCTCCAAGCCAGGGCTGGCTGTGTGACGCAGACATGTGTTGTCCTGAAAACCCCTGGCTGACACCCTTTATGTTTAAACATTATAGGGGCCAAGGTTTTGTTGTTATCAGCGGGTGGTGGCAGCGGTAGTGGTTTTAACTGGGTTGGGGAGTAAACTGCCTTGTGCTGGAGTAAACTGCCTCAGCCGTGGATGCCATGGACGCAGGTCCAGTCTGCAGGTTGTAGAGAAACAACATCATATCACAGGCAAATCAATTTAATCACAGAAACCAGAGTGGATTTGAAACAAAGGCAAGATGCAGGTTTCATGTACTGGGCCTGCAGGCTGCTGACAGGCAGAAGAGAGGACTTCCCTTAGGATCTCAAAGAAATGTCCCTGTTGATCAGAGACACTCCCATTCCTAATCCAGGAAAGGGTCCTAGCACATCCAGCTGCTCCACCAGTCTGGGGATCTCTCCACATCAAGCCTGTGTGATCAGCTCGGTCTCCTTGGCCTGACAAGGAACACTATGGTGCATTCCTGCCCATCCTGATCCAAGCTCACTGGACAGCCAAGAAATCTTTTCCAAATGGCCGGTAGAGTCTTCATCCCATGTGGAGTCACAGGGCCCTGCAGTGGGTGGTCCATGTGGCTGCTCCCACACTCTGACAGCATGCTCTGAGCTCTGAACTTGAATCAACTTGAATCAGGGCTATTTCCTCAAACTAAACTGATATCTCTCTCTCTCTCTCTCTCTCTCTCTCTCTCTCTCTCTCTCTCTCTCTTCCTTGCTCCCTTTTTCCCTCTCTCCTCTTTTCCTCCCTCTACCCTCTCTTTGTGATGCTGGCTTTCTGTGTCTCTGTGTCTCTGTCTCTCTCTCTCATTGCCCTAGCTATCCTGGAATTGGTATGGCCACCAGACCTGCACTCACAGAGACCTGCCTGCCTCTGCCTCCCGAGTGTCTGGATTAAAAGCATGTGCCACCACACCCGGCTTTCTTTCCTTTCTTTTCACATAGCTGCATCTTTACTATGTTGTAATATGATATGATCATACATTAATATATGAATTCAATCAAAATAATTCATGTTATATTATCTTGCATATTATAGAGTGTCATACCATATAATGTATATGTAATATATATCTAAGATCCATGAAGCTTTTCATAATAAATATATTATGTAACACAATATAACATTATGAAATGTTATACTGTAATACATTTGTGATATATTGACACTGTATATTCAAATATAAGCCATATAACATGATATTAAATATAACATATATACTTGTTTCTCTGTATAGGAATCTTGCGTCTGCCTTACCTCAGCAGCTCCTTTTTCAGAGAAGCCCTTCCTGTTCCAGCCAGGCGTTGTGCCCAGCCTTTCTTCCATCCACCCTAACCCCCGCTGTGGCGTATTTTCTCATATCACATCTTCTTTGCGAGTGCATGTTCCCTTCCTACTGTGATTGACAGTGTGGTCTTCAGTGTCAACTTGACTGAATTTAGAGTTCCCAAGTGATTAGTGAGATGCATGTCTCTGGGTGTCTGTGAGCGCATTCCCAGAAAGGACTGACTGAGGTTTCAGAAAGATACCTCCTGAATCTGGACAGTGCCATCTTGTAGGCTCATGGCCAGATAGAATGAGTGAGGGAGAGGGGCAGGCAGCATATCTTGCTTCTGCTTCATGGAGACGTGACCTTCTTCACCACACACACGCCTGACACCAGGAAGGTTTGCCCTTGAGCAACAGGCTAAGCAGCCAAGAAACCGGTCTTTCTCCCCGTCAGTTGCTGTCTTGGGTATTTTGGTCACAGTGATCAGAAAGCTAATGATGACCACAGTGGCGGTAATGACCACCCCATACCCAGGCTCCTGCTTCTGCTCTCCTGCCCTGCCTCTTGCAGCTATGTTCCGCTAGCTCCAACCCCAAGCACTGGGGAGGTACAACATGGTTTACTATGTCCCTTGTGCCCTTGGGTCCTGGTCCTTTAAGGAGATCTGGCTCTGGAGCTTCCCAGCTCTGGCCACAGGCTGCCCACAGTCCTCTGGGCTCTTTCTGCCCTCTTCTGGCTCTTTGCTTTCTCTCTCCGTCCATTTACCCAGCCTGGGTTTGGCAGCTTTTCTGGAACGTTTTAGGGTCTCTCTAGGGGGACAGTCCCACATGCTCAGCACCTCTAACTCCCTGCTCATCAGTGCAACAAAAGAGCAGGTGATTAGGAGTGAGAGTCTCTCTGGGGTCAGTGATCTGGGCTTAGCTGATAAAGCATTGTCCAGTTAAGAGGGAGGACCTGGAGTCCACTGGCCTGCAGAATTCCAACAGCTGCTTTGTTCAGCAGCTCTATGGCCCTGCCAGGCTGTTTAACCAGATTGGGCTTCCGTTTCCTCATTTCCAAAATGGTGAAAACAATATATAAAAGAGGTTAACTTTGACATTTATGGAAGACAGCCTACTACAGTGTTGAGTGAAAAGGCAAGCACACAGTAGGTTTCTCTTATTTTTCTCCCACTACTTGCTATCATATCCGTGTCTTGTGTTTAGTTCTAGATTTGTGATCTCTTTGCATTATAGCATTTTAATTCTTCTTGAGCGATTCCAACTATTTATTCATGGATTCAGCCATTATCATCTGAGGAGCTAGTTACGTGGGCCGTGTACTGGGAACTAGGGGCATGAGTGTGCCTGTCCCAAGTGTGCTTTCAGCTCCTATGGATGACAGTGGTGGAGATGCATCTGGAAAACAAAGGAATGGATTTCAAATGGGGCATATGGGGGATGCTCCTTATCAGCCATTTACAAACCCAGGGTGTCACTCCACAGTGATCGCCCAGTGCTAACTGGGGTTGCTTCATTCTTCAGAGAGATTTGTTTTCCCGTTTGTTTGTTGTTTTTGTTTTGTTTTGTTTTTCTGTTTCTCCTCTACGGAGCTGGAGATCAAACCAAGCACCTGGAGCATGCCACCAGAGAAGGAGACAGACAGACACATGTGGGCATACAGACAGGACATGTGTCATGAAGGAAACATGCAGAGTAAAGGCAGAAGAAAGTGTGGCACAGACGGGAGGGAGCACGCTGAGCTGAGCCACCACAGATGGACCTAAGAGGGGTGGCAGCTACACCAAGGGAAAAAAGAGGAAGGGGTTTCAGTCAGGCAGATCAAGTGTGAGATGCTGAAGAAGCATCTCAGGCAGGAGAGCTGGGTTCTCCTTCAGGGGCTCTCTGCCCAGAAAGAAAAAAAGAAAAAGAAAACACCTGTCTCAGTCCCTAGCAAGGTCTCTCTCTAAAGAAAGACAGCAACACAAACCTCAAAAAGCTCAGCGTGGGTTTGTCAGGCCAGTTGTGTGGGGGGTTAGGGCATTTGGTAACAACGCTGACACCACTCTGCCCAAAACACTTCTGCTTGCTTGCTTTCCAAGTGCGGTGCTTAAAAACAGCTGTCTTGAAGGAGTTTGACTTGACCTGCACCTACTCCAAGACAGGAGTGTTTTGTAAAAGAGAAAGAAAGAGCCAGGATATGTTTGGTAGAGGTGCAGTACTGTGAGGGGAAGGGGGTGCCTCTGCCTGAGGGAGGGATACAGCCATACAACGGGCATAGTATAGAATAAAGTTTATTTAGGGCATGGGAAGGGAGGTTGAGGGAGTAGAGACAAAGGCAGAGAGAGAGAGAGAGAGAGAGAGAGAGAGAGAGAGAGAGAGAGAGAAGAAAGAGGAGGAAGAAGAAGAGGAGGAGGAGGCCAGTCTCGAACACATGAAGAGAGAGGAGAGAGGAAAATGGGGAATGAAGGAACAGAGAGGGTAAGAGTGTAATCGGGTAAGGAAGAGGCAAGCAGCCCCTTTTATAGTGAGTCAGGCACACCTGGCTGTTGCCAAGTAACTGTGGGGCGGATCCTAGAAGGAATGCTAACAAGGAGGCCACAGAACAATTCTCTCAGCCCAGCTGAGTACCAGATCACCTGAGACACATTTTAAACCACCCAGTTGCCACCCTTTAGAATAGCGGAAACTAAGACAGTGATTGCCTTCTCTCAAGTGCTTCCGGTGCAATACCACAGCTAAGAGTTCCTGCAGGGAAAACCCACCTTCATGCTTGGGTGCTGATCCAAGAGACATCATCAATGCCTGTCACATACTTCTAGCAAAGGTCTGAAGAGAAGCCAGCTACAGTCCAGGGCTGCGCTGTGTCCTTCCTTCCTGTTGCATCCCTGAACCAAGAGAACAATGGAGCCCCTAACCAACCTGTTCCTGGCAGGGAAACTAGGGCCACATGCCTGGGCTTCCATGGGGGAAGAGGAACAGGAGCTAATGTCCTGGTATGAAAATGAGCAAGGACATGTGGCCAGAGCACCAAACAGGGAAACACCTGTTCGGGAGCTAACATCAATCCATCAAAAATCAGAATCGGGTTGCCTGGGGCGCCTTAGTGTGGCATACAGAATCCATACAGTCTCCACAGCCTTGGCTTACTGCCTGCCACAGAGGGTTCAGAGAAAAGCAATAGGGCGGGGAAGGAATCACCATCCAGACCCACTTTTATTAATAACTACCCTTCATCACAGAGAGACGGAGGCAGTACCCACTGAAGGCCAGTATCACCTTGGGGAAGGAGGTGGGAGCCTTTGAAGGGTCTCTGTGAGAGCCTCTCCACCCCAAGGCTAGACATAGTCTCAGACAAAAGACTGTTGCTATTGAGTTTTAGTGAGGACCTTTGGTTTATAAGAGAATGTCTTGGTTAGGGTTTTAGGTGCTGTGAACAGACACCATGACCAATGCAAGTCTTAAAAAGGACAACATTTAATTGGGGCTGGCTTACAGGTTCAGAGGTTCAGTCTATCATCATCAAGGCAGGAACATGGCAGCATCCAGGCAGGCATGGTGCAGGCAGAGCTGAGAGTTCTACATCTTCACCTAAAGGCTGCTAGCAGAATACTGACTTCCAGGCAGCTAGGATGAGGGTCTTAAAGTCCATGCCCACAGTGACACACCTATTCCAACAAGGCCACGCATACTCCAAATAGTGCCATCCCCTGGGCCAAGCATATTCAAACCATGACAGACAATTTCACTATTACAGTCCAGGCTGGTTTTGAACTCATGATCTTCCTGTTCTAGGCTACACAGTACTAGAGCAGCAGACATTCATCCTTAAAGACCAGCTCTTTGGGCTGAAAAAGAAGCGTTCACAGGGCTCCTGGGGAGTGGGGAGCAGCCAGTCCTACCCTCCATGCTTTGCTTTGGTTCAGTCTTCAGTCTCACCACCAGCTTCTGCATCACCAGCCACAAAGTTGTCAAAAGTGTAGAGCATTGGGTTTGAAGCTTCAGTAAGCCAGTGAGCAGCCATCAGCTCTGGCCCCTAAAACTGCCTCAAAGGCCCAAACGCCCATCAGCCACCCTGCCTAATGTTAACTCTCCACAGCCACCAGCTACCACCCTGCCTGACACCTAAAAGGCATACGAAGCAGTCCTATAAGTAAACACCTCTCCAAGAGGCTCTTGGCTCCCTTGGCCACTCTGCCAGCGCAGTCTCCCTCTGCCCCAGCGTTTCTGGGTGATGGGTGAGTCAGGTAAACAGAGTCTGAAGAGCAAGCCCTGATGTGCACAACTGGGGAGCTGGGAACCGGTAGGCAGCTCAGCACAGCCTGCCATGAAAACCCTGAACCATCTACCTCATCTACCTCAGAAGGCGTGAGCGGGTGTTGCCAGCCCTGCCTGAGGTCGGCAGGGAGATAGAGATTTCAGGTGTTTCCTGGGCACTTCCTGTATAGCAGGTACAGGGACAACCGTTTCCTACAGGACATCACTTATTCTGCACACCAAGTCAACAGTGAGCCTTAGATTCCAGAGCTGGTGTCTGGGTTAAAGATCTCAACTCTGTCACTTACTATGTGACTTTGGGGGAATTGCTTAACCTTTCTGGGATGAAAGCCTTTTCTGTCACCCATTGTCATTATCTTTAACGTTGTCATTACTCTAACACTTGCCCATAGGCATTGCAGCCTCACACTCTGACCCAGGACTAGTCTGACTTTAAAGCTATCAGCTTTCGATTGAAGCTGAAGGTTGTACTCTCCCCAGGAGACCTGAGGTGCTTCACATCCTTTGTCAGGCCTTCCTGGGTGCTCTTTTGGCCAGTAACCACACACATCTGGGTACCAGAGAACCTGTTGAAGCTTGCGGCCGTCTGGGAAGGTCGGGTGGTGGGCAGAGTCTGCATGCCAAAGATAGAAGTTCTCATACGGAGAGCTGGTACAGATCTGCCTCTCCTTTGTACCTCACCAGGAACCTCCATCCAAAGCCCTGTGTTAGCTACTGGCAGGGGAGGCCAGGCTTAGGAGTTTAGGTGGGAAGAGGGGCGGAGAGGGGAAGAGCCATGACCAGCATGTCTGTGATGCAGCCCCTGCTCCTCATTGGTAGTCTCCATCTGCCCCTAGAGAGCAGGTCCAGGCTCTTCTTGTCCTTGGTGGATAGAAATGGCCAGGAATCTGCTCTGCCACCCACCGAAATGCTTTGATGGTAACGAGGTAACAGCTTGCCCATCCTCCATCCCATTCTTAGTTCTTACAGAAGTAGCTACTGCTGTGTAAAGGTGGCTTGACCGGACTCACCCTAAGCAGTCATGTGACTTTGCTCTTCTAATCAGGACGTCACATCTATTGACTCAAGGAAGGGTACATATCCAAATACAGGCAGACTAGAACAAAAAAGTCTCGACACTAAGACTGTTGTTAGCATGAGCAGAAAAGAGGCATTCTCTACAATGAAGTTGAAATTCAGAGTGATGAGCCTGGAGCAGCCAGCTGCCATTCTGATAGTATGAGAATAGAGCCAAAGAAGGTAAGAAGAGGGTGCAAGACTAAGTCCCAATGGCTCTGTATTTATTAGTTTCTGGATGCAGCTATGCCTGAAGCCAGAATTCCAACACATTTTTGTTATCTCAGTCCAAACCTAACCTTCCTTGCTAGTTTGACCAGAGCTTGCTCACTTGCAGTGTGGTTTGAAGGACAGAAAGAAGAGATTGAAGGTCATAAATTTCAAAATGAGATTGGAGGAGCATCGGAACCCCGTTTGTCCCACATACTGTAGACAAGAGCCTTCCCCCTGTATATTATGGGCCACTCGAGTCAGTCCCAGCTGTACTCCAGCAACAGGAGAGCATTCTCCCAACAGGTGAGGACAGTTGTGATGTTTGGGCCACAAAGAACAAGGGAAGTCTAATCCGGCACAGAGATACTGGCTTTTACATGGCCCAGAAATTTATGTGCCTCCAAGAAAGCCTTCTCTTCAAAAGACCATGGCATTGATTTGGGTGAGCCAGCCATAGATACACCAAGCTGCCTTAACTGACATCACTGCTGTGTCAGCCAAAGCTGGCTGGTTGGAAACAACTGGTGTTAACCAGCCAAATCAGGGGTCCTTTGGACATCAGAACCAGAGACAGAGGTTCCCTAGAGCAGCTGTCCACAGTCAGCCTGGGTGCCGTGGAGGGTCTAGGTGCCTTCATGCTCACAAGAATAAAAATTCTGTAGCTGAGAGGCAGTTTGTGCTGAGGAGCTGGGGGAACATCTCCTCCATAGCACACTCCTCTTGTCTCCCAGGACTTCAGGGAGGAGGGAAACACAACAAGCCCCCTTATTGTGGTTGTTTCCTCTTCCCTTGTTAGAAATCGGAGGCAGCCTCCCTCCCATAACTGGATCAGACGAGCTGTGGGCGTAGATGCCAAACAGAGGCAGAGTTTCAACCAAGCGAGGCAAGAGAGAGGCCATGGCAGAGGCGGAGCTCCATCTTGAGTCAGAGGTGGATGGGGACTGTTTACCAGGGCCACACTAAGTACTACTCTCCAAGAAGCTGCTCCAGGGCCAGGGAGGCAGACAGACAGAGGATGCTCATATAGCTTCTTCACTCTCCCCTAATGACTGCACGTGGGTCGGTGCATCCCCCCAGGGTAGAATAGGTGGCTAAGGAGAGACAGATGATGGTGAGACCTGAACTGTCTGTCCTGAGTGGAGAGAACTGTTCTGTGTGAGTTCTTCTTCCTTCCGTTCAACACCTGAGGAAAACAGATTGACTCTCATAGTTGTCTGGAGACAAAGTCCCAGACACCAAGGCTGGCTGGGAAAGGTTCGAAGGAAATGTGGGAAATCATTGCAGCTCCCAGAATCTGAGGAGCTACAGACAAGAAAGAGGAAAGAAGGAAGATGTGTCTATGTGGGAGTCAAGGCTAGGATTGGAAGAGAGCTGCAGGTATCTTTTATCTGAGAGAGTGGATCTTACCATCTGAGCTCTGCTCATATGCCCACGCACTGGACAGAGGTTCAAATGATAGGAGAACCACACTGGCTAAGGTTAAATCACTCTCAGGTCCTGGGGTAGCATTTCATTGACAGCCCTACTTAGAGATTGGAATGGACAAGTCATTTAGTGAAAACAAACCTTATGGAACACCAGAGCTAGAGGGAAGGACAGCATACGGGAAGGACCCATTGTGAGCAAGACAACTATACCCAAAGTCCTGAGTTTTGCAGTGTCTACTTGCAACCAGCCAAGTGATCACCCAGTGTTCCTCCGAGTCTTGACTCAAGCAGGAAGACAAGTTAGGAGCCCCACTGCTGGACCATGTTTGTGAAACCCTTGCCTGGCCAGTGAGCTGGGCGTGTTGTGCTGATGAGCTAAAATCAACCTTGTAACAACGACACAAGGGAAGGGACCTTGTAGGTGAGGCCACCTATGCTCAACAAAGGGGCTTGCCAGGAGCACATGACTCTTAGAGGCGGGACTTACAAATTCAAATAATACTCCAAAACTTGGGCAGTAAATAAATCACTGGGCCTCAAAGAGTTTCAGGAGACGGAGGAGGGGAAAAGTCAGGAAGATGGCACAGAGGAAGAGGAGCAGCCGCACTGTCATCTGTATGTGAAAAGGATCATGTGCTGAAGGATGGGTCCCCAGAACCATGCTGGGGAGTGGGACATTGGGGCAGAGACTGCCTCATGAAGGCTCAAACTTAATCAGTGGAGTCAAGTGTCGGTGAACTCATCATGTAGGGGGGCATTGTGGAGAAATCGTGGGACCAAGGAGATGGGACCTGGTAGGGTCAGCAGCAGGAAGCATGGCTCTGAAGAGAGCTTCTTATCTCCAGGCTCCTCCTTCCTCTGTCTGTCTCTGCTTCCCAGCCACCAAGAAGTAGCTCTTCTCTTTTCTCTTTTCTCCTCTCCTCTCCTCCTCTCCTCTCCTCTCCTCTCCTCTCCTCTCCTCTCCTCTCCTCTCCTCTCCTCTCCTCTCCTCTCCTCTCCTCTCCTTCTCTTCTCTTCTCTTCTTTTCTCTGCCACACGTTCTTGCCAACATAATTTCTTCCTCATCACAGACTCTGCGATGGAGCTCGCTAGGCATTGTAGGCTGCCTTGGTTGACATGTTCTGTAAATTTAACACAAAGCAGGAACATCAATTGAGAAAATGCTCCATTAGATGGCCTGTAGGCAAGTCTATGGACACATTCTTGATTAATGATTGACATAGGAGGGCTGTCCTAGGGTTTCTATTTCTGTGAAGAGACACCACGACCATGCCAACTCTTACCAAGAAAAACATTTAATTGGGGCTGCCTTATGCTGCCAGAGGTTTCATCCATTATCGTCATGATGGAAAGCATGGTGGCACGCAGGCAGACATGGTGCTGGAGAGGTAGCTGAAAGTTTTACATCTTGATCCACAGGCAGCTGGAAGAGAGTGCCACACTAGGCCTAGCTTAAGCATCTGAGACCTCAAAACCTGCCCCCCTACCCCGTGACACATTTCCTCCAACAACACCACACCTGCTCCAGCAAGGCCACACCTCCCAATAGTGCCAGTCCCTGTGAGCCTATGGGGCTATTTTCACTCAAACCACCATAAGGGCCCAGCTCACTATGGATGATGGCACCCTGAGTGGATGGTCTTGGGCTGTGTAAAAAGGCAGGATGAGCAAGCCATGAGGAAGAAGCCAGGAAGCAGCAGGCCTCCCTGACTTTGCCTTGAGTTCCTGCCCTTACATCCTTCAGTGATGGAGTGTGTCCTGAGGCTTGTTAATGTGAAATAAACTCTTTCTTCCCCTAGTTGTTTTTGGTTCTCGTGTTTATCTCACCCATAGCAGCCAACTTCAGACTCTGGGCTAAGACTTCAGAAACCATGAGCCAAGAGGAACCATTCCCTCTCCTCCACTTTGATTTGCTAAAGGATTTTGTCACAGTGGTGAGGGATAAGTAACATAACGTGGAGGAATTTCAGGAAGGAGGCTGGGGGAGAGCACAAGGCACCACTTGAGATAACAGGAAATGCAACCTGGATTGTGTGTAGCCTGAGCCACACCCACCCTTTCTGCTAGCATCCTCTCCCTCCTCAGGGTTGGAATCAGTCTCTACCCTAAGGTGGCAGATGCAGCATCATATAGCAGTCAATCCACAGACATCATTGTTATTGAAAACCCCTGCATCCCAGGTCGCTTCGGCCAGGGTGCTTGGAGCAGGAAGGAGATGGTAGGTTCACAACTATCTGAGTCTCTGATAAGAGAGAATGTAATAAAGTTGTCTGGCTATCTTAACTCTCCACTAGATCTCTCAAAACTCAAGGGAGGGGTTGGGGAAGTAGCTCAATGGATAAAGTGCTTGCTGAACAAACATGAGGACCTTAATGATCCCTGGAACCCTTGTAAGACACAGGTACAGCGGTTACGACTCTAACTCTAGTCTGGGGACTGAAGGGAAACAGGTAGACAGGGGATGGGGGAGCTTGCTGGCCAGCCAGTTTAGCTGAATCATCAAGTTTTCGGTTCAGTGAGAGATACTGTCTTAAAAATTAGGCTACAGAGTGATAGATAAAGACATCCCTCATCAACCTCTGCACTGCACACCCATGTACACCTCTGCACACACATACACATGCAAACGCACATGCCTATGCACACACACACATGCTTACACACATACATGTTCACACACATGCATGCCTATGCACATACACACATATACATGTGCATGCCTACACACACACCCACACACACATTCGGAATAGCCTTCCCTCTGATTGAGTACCTACTAAGTGCTAGGTGCAGGTGTTCCTCCTGCTTCATCTCTAACTTCAGGGTAATCCAGAGCTCTGCTCTTCACAGTCTGGGGCGTGTGTGTGTGAGGCCACATCCATCCAGGCAGGCCAGGAACACCCACTTTAAGGCTCATCTTCCCATCAGACATTTACAACAGGACAGAAAGTGCTGGGTGGCCTCATCCTCTGCCCTGTCTGCTGGGATCATGGTCCCCAGCACCTGCAAAGCCACCAAAGCCAACCTCGCTAAGTTGCAGCCTTACTTAACCAAAGTTTGTAAAAGGGCACCCTGGGAGAAGAAACAGTCTTATCCAGGCAGAGCTCTGCTAAAATCCCAATAAGCCCATTGCGAGCTGGAGATTGAAGTGCGATTTTGGCATCTCTCCTCTGGTGTGGAAAGAGATTACAGAGTCATATTTCAAAAAGGCCCCACTGACACAGTATAATCTCTGGTTTTAACTCACCCTGACCTTGAGAGAGCAGCAATAACGCACAGGGGCCGTGGCAGCCGGGAACACAGACTTAGCTGATCACCAAGAAGCTTGGCGACCAGGAGAGTTTCATCAGCGCCTGTCTGAGGTCTCGTGGAGATGTTACTGAAGACATGGCCTCATTTCCCTAAGACCTAGAGTCAGCCAGCCACAGCCCTGCTGCCCAGCCTGGCTTTGACCTTCACCAGCCTCTGCCTGCTTTCAAGCTCCCGAAGGGCTCAACAGAACCTCCTCTCCTCTGCGCGCCATCCCTGTCTCTTTCCCAGTGACAATAATGAAGCTGAAATGTTGCCAGAAAAGCCATCGATCTGTTTATCTATCACTCGCTAATCAAAAGTTTCCTGCCTCCTGTTAGAACGCCAATGATTTCCTTTGCGGAATCAAACAGGTCTGTTCCCAGACACAGCCTGTCAGCAGAGACACTTTAATTACCGTCTTTGATGCGCCTTCCCTGAATACCAATCTTTCTAGAGCTACATGATGAACATACATTAGGGGAAGAATTAAATCAAAAAGCAGGGGCTGACTAATTGCAGAGTGCCTCTGGTGGACTCAGGCTCTCCTGTCATGGACTTGATGCTTCCTAGGTCCCAGCATTCCAGAGGAGCAGCCCCAGGAATGCCATGCAGTAGGTGGGGACTCACTCAGCACTGCTCTCTACATGTCTCCTAACACATTATACCATATGATACACAAAATAAACAGACGGCCGTGTTGAGGGCTGCAGATTCAAAGTCTGGTTCCAACCTTTATTCCAATGCCAGCCAATTAATTTAGAAAAGCCTTAACTTCCTTCTATGTAAAATGGGGACATTAAGTAGTCACATAAAGATTACTCTGAGGCAAGGGCAACCTGTTATCATTAAATAAGAAGAATAGCATGACATCTAAAAACATGTAGGTGAGCTGAGCAATGTCGGTGCACACCTTTAATTCCAGCACTCAGGAGGCAGAGGCAGGCAGATCTCTGAGTCTAAGGCCAGCCTGCTCTACAGAGCAGTGAGTTTTGAGACAGCCAGAACTACACAGAGAAACCCTGTCTCAAGAAATAAAAGCAAAATAAAACAAACAAAAGTGGGTGATGCCTAATACCATATTTCATTATAAAACATGCTAAGCACATAATTGTTACAATTTTCAAGTTCGTTAGAGTATTTCTGTACTAATATTGTATAGATTACAGTAAGGAGACAGGAACTGTGCTGTCTATAGGAAGAGGGCATGGATTTCCAGGCCAGCCACAGGACTCAGAGTCCTGGCTGGAATACCCTATTTCCACCAATAGACTTATGAAGAAGAAAAGAAAGAAATAGGGTGACCACACATGCTCTTTCTCATCTCCTTGGCCCCAGTTGATGTTCTTTCCTGGGCTTCAAACTCTCAGGCTGTGTGAGGAAGTCTGGGAGCCTCCTGCCACCGTTCACCAGCCTCTCGGGTTTAACCAGTGCCTCGGATGTGTCCTTCCTCACCGCTGAACTGATTGGCAGGAACAAATGACTGTCAGATAGTGCGCCGTGGAGAAAGATGCACACAAAGCAGCTTTTAGGTTTTAGGTTCTATCCTTCCTAAGAAAAAGGATAAAACTGTTTCTGAAAATAAAATAACTAAGTAAGCAATCAGGGCAGCGAACCTCTTCATATTCCTCTACCACTGTGCCCAGGTCTCTATTTCTCATGTACACACTGTTTGGATGAAACCCCCACTCATCCTCTGCACAAGCTAAGAAAGCCTGTTTGCTCTTCTTCCCCCGAAACCATGCCCGAAAGAAGAAAACTCTGGACTAACATATCATCTCTCCCCGTCTCCGCGTTCCCAGCTACCCACCCATGAGTGATAGCCAAGGGCTCAGCCTCTTTACCTTATAATGGGCATAATCCCAGTCCCTAGCTCATACATCACCACCCCACACCTCCAAAACCCATAAATCCCCTTGCTTGGCACGTGACTTCCCTGACCTCCACCTATGAGATCAATGAACTTACCCGAGAGCCGCCTCTCAATAAACCTGCCTTTATACTTCTGATTTGGCGTCAATTGTTTCATTTCATCGGCGGAGAAACCTATCTCACACCACACACACTGATACAGAGAAATATAATTAACTTATAAATACCGATACACATACATAATATATACATTCACGGAGAATATAGATACATGCACATGTGCACATGCATACACACATACCACACTACACACACACATGTACACACATACCACACCACACACATACACGCACACACTCCTCTCCTGCCCTCATTTCTCACCTTTCCATGTGGATGGAAGTGGGGTTTCCTCTACTCCTTGGCACTACCTTAGCTATGGATGCTGTGTGGGGCTCCAGCTGAAGAACCAGCTGAAAGCAAATGACCCCGAACTACTGGATCACCTTCATCCTCTCTGCACTGAGAAGCATCGCACTGACTGAAGGTTAAGCATACCCAGCTTCAGGGAGTGCCTGGGTTAGTCCTGACAATGGGCCAACTGAAGGCCCCGCAGACAGACTCCTCTTGCGTAGCGACAATGTTAGTTTCTTTAAACACATAGAAATGTTATAGTAATATATTTTTTGTTTTGTCCCTGGTTTGGGATATGGGGCTGCTTTAGATTGTCCACAGCAGCTGACTATGATTTGTCTTGTGCTCTGGTAGGGGCGTGATTTTGCCAGCTGAGGATAGTTTCGAAGGTGTCTGACATTTGGAATCTGGGAACTCTTGAGAGGGTATAAAAATGTTAGCCCCGAGAGGGGTGTGGCCACTCCTGCTCCTTCTGCTGCCACTGGCTGCTGGCTGCTGGCTGCTGGCTGCTGGCTGCTGGCTGCTGGCTGCTGGCTGCTGGCTGCTGGCTGCTGGCTGCTGGCTTCTGGATACTGGAATCTGGATGCTGCATGCTGCATGCTGCATGCTGCATGCTGCATGCTGCATGCTGGTTGCTAGTTGCAGATTGAATGAAAATCAAAATTGTCCCAAGGACCTTACAACTCCTAATCAGCAGGAAGTAGTCTAATGGTACCAATGCCCCCTTTCCCCTCTAACCTTCATTCTATCCTACCTAGTGTTGGGAAGTTGGAAGTGATAAGGGTGGAGAAGGGTAGTAGAAATAGAAACTCACAAGGTAGTCAAAAGTCAATTACACTCTTGCACATGGCTTCTACCCTTCCCTCCTGCCCAGTTTCCTAACCACAGCAGCTGCCACACCGAGGACAGAGAACACTTTCCTATGGATAATCTTTGCTTTCTCATCAAAAAATACAGACAGAATCTTCAACGGGGTTGACTCATCCCCTTACCCTACTGAACCCCCAACACATCTGAGTGCTCTGCTCCTTCAGGACACAGAAAGAGCACAGTGCCCTTGAAATAGACAATTGGAAGCCCCTTCTCTGGGACGCTGCCCGGAAAATTAAGGTGGTTCATACAATTCAACAAATATGCATACAAAAGTGATTGTATGTATACATCGCCGCGGTGACTGAGACAAGTCCCTAACAATCCTAAGGAGCACAGAAATTCCCGGTAATGGATAAACAACTACACAGGCAACAAGTCTGGTGGGCAGCATTATAGCTCAGTTCGTAGAGGGTGAGCCAAGTGAGCACAAGGCTGTGAGTTCAATCCACAGCACCACATGAAAGAGGCTTGGTATGAACACTTGTAATTCCAGCCCTTGGGGAATGTCTGTAGGAGGACCAACACTTGGCTGGGGACACACAGGGAATGCAAAGGCAGACGTGCTCATATCTGAGCCCAGGAACCATGTGGATGAGCCATAGTGACAGATTGCGGCTCAGTGGCCAGCCCCTGCCAGCTCCAAGCAAGAGAACCATTTGCATTGGCTTCACTGGGTATTGAGAAGTGGCCCACAGGATGGGCCACTTCCTTGTCTGACAACCAGCATAGAGACAGTCTAGCCCAGGGTCTGCGCCCAGTGTCTGTGCTTGACACCGCCTACTGACCACAGGCTGCCTTCTACTCTCTATCTACTGTTGGGAGCCGACTTTTAGCAGAAAGCGGCTATCAGCTTTGCAGCCATCTTGAGCCATATACCCTGACGTGAGACTTGTTTTTCAACAGCCTACAACAACTGAAGCACACTCTGATATCCAACATATTTTGTTTTGCTGTTTACTGCCCCCAGCTGCAAGGTGCACGTGGTAGCCACGCCTGCAAGGCATGCGGTTCACGTGCTATCCACGTGTTATCTACGCCATACATGCCTGTAAGGTGCACGTGGTATCCACGTCTGTAAGGCTTACGTCATATCAACACCTGTAAGGCACGTGGCAAAAGCGTATAAATACCCCAGATTTCCCTTCAATAAACGGGACTTGAGACTTGATCAAAGACTTGATCAGAACCTCTGTCTTGTCTCCATTCTTCATGTCTCTTCCCCTTATTCTCTCTCTCTCTCTCTCTCTCCCTCTCTCTCTCTCTCTCTCTCTCTCTTGCTACACCCTGACCCGCAGACCGGAGCAGAAGCTTGGAACAGGAAACAGTGGCCGCCAAGCGAGGAGTGGAGAGGGCCGCAACAATCCACCCCTGCCCCTCTCCTCATGCTCCCTTTCCTCTCTGTGCCTCTGACTATGCATTTGTCTTGTCTCCTTCTGTATCCTCTATCTCCACCTGCTCTTCCTCTCTTGCCCCTCACCTTCCTTTTCTCCATAGCTGCCATTTCTCATCCCCTCATCACTTTCTGTGTCACAAACACAGAGAGCTGTGTTTGCCATCAGTCCTGCAACTTTTCTTCACCATTGACTGACTACACACAATCTCCTTCTACCCAGATCATAACGTGAATTCTACCTTTCTGATATTCATTACAGATTAATGGAAGAAATTTGTTTCTCTAAGCATCACAAGAGGCCTTCCCCTCCAGAGAGCACACAGGGCCTCTCATGCTGACTACTATATTCTCAGGTCCCCAGAGGCCCCCGTGTGTGATGAGGATGCTGGCCTAGATGAAGCACCTAGGTCGGGTCTGAACATTGTCAGAATCACTTTGAACATAGACTGCACTGTGGTAGTGCAAATTTGTAGCCCATCCTAGCATTCTAGGAGTCAAGTGGCACACAGGCAGGCCCTCAAGCCTCTCTTCCATCTTCCTCCCCTGGCATCATGGGATAGAAACCAAAGGCAGAGCCCCCTTTGGCCTATCTCAGAAGCAACTCCTTCTCCCCTGTTTAGTCTGCTCCCAGGAACCACACACCAGGACGTTGCAGTTTAGGGTGAGCATATGGTTTTAGTAGGTCAGTGTGCCAGGAGCTGCCTTTCCTCTGCATTCCCTCCCCTTGCCTAAGTCTCTCTTCTTTCTGTCTTCCATCCTGCCTCCTCACCCTCTCCTCCTCTTCCTCCTCTCTCTCCCTGTCACTAAGTCTGAAAACAGACTCACAGCTCTCCAGGGATTCAATTTCCCAAGAGGAAGACACAAAAGGCAAGGGAAGGAAGCCAGGGAGAGTACACTGCTTGGATTGGGCTCTGCCTGGATGCAGCTGGCCCAGCCCAGCGAAGGGTGTTCCCTCCAGGGCTGTGGACATAGGCAAGCTTATCTCCAGGTCTCTAGAATGGCATCCTGGTTCTCACTGAGGACTCCTCTATATCAGGAAGAGGTGGGCCACCCAGCCTGAAAACAAGCTGGGGTTTTTAAGAATGCAGTCGCTCCCTGGGAAGATAACTTAGTCAATAAAATGCTTGGTTTGTGAGAATGAAAACCTAAGTTTGAGCCCTAGATCCAGGTTTTTTTTTTTTTTTTTTTTAAATGGGGGCGCTAGAGAGATAGCTCAGTGGTTGAGAGCACTGGCTGCTCTTTCAGAGGACCTGGGTTCAACTCCCAGCACCCACATGGCAGCTCACAACCGTTTATAACTTCAGTTGCAGAGTTACACATATCCAGGCAAAATGTCAATGCACATAAAAATGAATAAATATTTTTTAAATGGGTATAGTAGCACGGCTTATGAATCTAGTGCTGAGAAAGCAAAGAGAGGCAGGTCCCTGCAGCTTACTGGCCAACCAGCCTAACCTACTTGGCAAGTTCCAAGCTGCTGAGAGAGCATTTCTTAAAATGATGATGATGATGATGATGATGAAGGTAGATGGATAGATAGATAGATAGATGATTGATGGATAGATTGATAGATGGGCAGGCAGTGGTGGTGCATGCCTTTTAATCCCAGCACTCAAGAGGCAGAAGCGAACAGATCTCTGTGAGTTTGAGGCCAGTCTGATCTACAGAGCAAGTTTAAGGACAGCCAAGGCTACACAGAGAAACCCTGTCTTGGAAAATGTAAATAATAGTAACACCACCAACAGCCAGGTGAGTGCTACTAAGCCTGGTGAGCTGAGTTCAATGCCTGGAATCCATTTGGTGGAAGGAGAGAACTGACTCCCACGAGGTGTCTTCTGACTTCCACCTACTCATGTGTTTGCCAAGCTCTGAGCATTCTCTCTGTTTCTCCCTCCCTCCCTCTGTTCCTCCCTCCCTCCCTCTCTCCTCCTCCTCCTCCTCCTCCTCCTCCTCCTCCTCCTCCTCCTCCTCCTCCTCCTCCTCCTCCTCTTCTTCTTCTTCTTCTTCTTCTTCTTCTTCTTCTTCTCCTTCTTTTCCTCCTCCTCCTCCTCCTCCTCCTCCTCCTCCTCCTCCTCCTCCTCCTCTTCTTCTTCTTCTTCTTCTTCTTCTTCTTCTTCTTCTTCTTCTTCTTCTTCTTCTTCTTCTTTCTCTCTCTCTCTCTCTCTCTCTCTCTCTCTCTCTCTCTCTCTCTCTCTCTCTCAGTTCCAGAGTCTTATCCTGTTATCCTCCAGCCCCAGAGCACACAACCCATAAGAAAATCCCCAGACAACATTCATTGCCAGTACATACCCGTGGCTTCATTGCTGGTTAGGGAGGAGGCACTGTGGACATGGAGACTGTCCTTACCCCACATGTCTGGGTGTTTGGAGAGGGGAGATCAAGCTTTATGAGTGACAGTCTCTCATTCTCACAGGCAGCACTGGGCATGGTAGCTGTGTGGCTGTCTCCCCTTCTGGAGAAAGCATCCCTGAGTGTGGAGAAGGAGGAACAGAAACGGAGTGTGAAGAGCGAAGTCTCAATGTTTCCAGATGACCAGGTTCCGTCACAGGATCTAAGGTACAGCTTCATGAGCCGCCTGAGGCAGCCAATGCTACTTACTCAAGGCTACCTCACCAAGCAGCCCAGCAGGCAACCTGTCTCCTAACCCTGAGCCAGCAGCACTGCCTTCTGCATCCTGGGCTTCAGAACACTCAAGCCATGAAGGGCCCTGCCATTCCCTTCTCGGTGATGAGAGGGCTCTGTCCACCTAGGCCTTCACTTCTGCTCCCCAGAAAGAGCCACAGGTCACTGTGGAAACCAAGGCTTCTTCATGTCTTCACCTCCTTTCTTTTTCCTATCCTTCCTGCTTCCCTCCCTCCTTTCCTTCTTCCCTCTCTCCCCTCCCTCCCTCCCTCCCTCCCTCCTTCCCTTCCCTTCCCTTCCCTTCCCTTCCCTTCCCTTTCCTTTTCCTTCCTTCCTTCCTTCCTTCCTTCCTTCCTTTCTTCCTTTCCTCCTTCCTTCCTTCCAGAAGAGATGCACTTTGGTGACACTGTAAGGCAGCTCAGGGTAATGCAGAGAGAATACCAAGAAATGTGCAAAAAGGAAAGTTCAAAAGGCATCCATACACCATACTCCACACGTGTGCACATAAACCTGCACACACACACAAGTACACACACACTCAAGTACACACACACACACACAAGTACACACACACACACGTACACACATACACAAGTATACACACACATACACACACACCCAAGCTTGCCAATCTAGCATGGCTAGGCCTCTGCCTAATCTTTGTTCATTTAAAACAGAAACAGGGAAGGGACTGCAGAAAGCCTTCCTTCCATTCCCCTAACTCCCCTGCCTCAGGCAGGGCTGACCCCTTAAAAACAATCTGTTTACCAAGAGGCTTCTTTTACAACTCTGGAGCCTATTACCATAAAAGATATCTTCCCACATTCAGAAGGTTAAGAAAGCATAGTCAGGTGTTTACCCTAAAGAGATAGCAGACAACAGTTATTGAAATGCATCAATCGCATCCTTATCTACAATAGAAAGATACAGAGAAACAACCGCATCGTCCACCATCAGGGTGGGCTTGAGTCCATGGTCATGCATCAAAGATGTGGTCAGCAAAGCAAGAGATAGAGCTCTGGAGACAGTGAGATTGTGAACTAGTGCCAAGGAGCTGGAAGGCCAGTGAGAGATGCCAGCTAGGTAGAGGGTGCACGGGAG
Organism: Arvicanthis niloticus; assembly: GCF_011762505.2. Classification (NCBI taxonomy): domain Eukaryota; kingdom Metazoa; phylum Chordata; class Mammalia; order Rodentia; family Muridae; genus Arvicanthis; species Arvicanthis niloticus. Next base: position 19,090,879 of record NC_047675.1, on the reverse strand, counting down.
ACAGAAAGGATGGGTCTGCAGTTTTAGAAAGACTTCTGGAGGCCTGTTTTAGTCAGTGTTCTATTGCTGTAAAGAGACACCATGACCACAGCAACTCTCATAAAGGAAAATATTTAATAGGGATTGGATTGCCGTTTCCATTATCGTCTTGGTGGGATGCGTGGCAACATGCAGGCAGACATGGTGCTGGAGAAGGAGCCAAGAGTTCTACATCTGGATCAGTAACCGGCAGGAAGAGAGGGACTCATTGAGCCTGACTTGGGCTTCTGCAACCTGGAATGTCCACCCCACCAGTAACAGACTTCCTCCAACAAGGTCCCATCTCCTAAAAGTGCCACTCTCTGGTGACCAAGCATTACAATCTGTAAGCCTATGAGGGCCATCTAGGTGTTATAACATTCTTGCTAGCTGTATACAGCCCCTGAGAGTCCCGTCCCCACAAAGCACAGGCACATGCCTGAGAAACTGCTGCCCCCAAGAGATAAGCAACCCCTGACAGCCTTCAGGCAAAACACACACCACCGGCAGGCATCTTTTCTTTTGTGTGATGAAGTGCACTTTACAGTCAGAAGTTCAGCTACCGGCTACTACAGTATTTGTCTCCGTTCTGGACAACTTTTGTTTTGGCTGTTGAGTTGGTTACTCATTGCATACATGTTAAATTACCGTGGGGTAAATTTTAAGTTCGAGAATCAATATTTACAATTTCACGGGTTGTTTAGGTTGGGAATTTGATTGCACGAAAAAATAGTGTGGTATTGGTGTAAGGATTGCTTTTGAGGTAACAGATCCAAGGTCAGCCAGGGTTATAGTCATGTGACCACTTGGCTGAAGTCAGAGGCTCCATTGTCAAGGTGATATGTTCATATGATTATTGGGAGGAGGCCTCAGTTCCTCACCACAGGGACGTCCCCAGAGGGAGCTTGAGTGGCCTCACGGCATGGTGGCTGGCTTCTCTAGACCAAGTGACCCAACAAGAAATGAGCTGAAAGCCACAGGGTCTCAGAAGTCCCACAGAGTCATTCAATCACAAACTTTTTCTTTTGTGGTGTCAGAACTCAAATAGTGCAGTCTTCATAAGTGTTACATATGTGCTGTGCTATGTCTCAAAACCCAGTTGGTCAGTTGTTTGCTGTGAGAGAGGAGTCTTCAAGGGTATGAACGAACATGAGGAGGTGGGGGCATTGGAGATCAACGGAAGGTTCTACCTCAGTAACTAATATTGCAAATGGAGGACATCATGTACTATCTGTGACGCCTCCCCCGCTCTCTGTGTCCTCCAGCTCTTCACCTAAGCCACAGATGTCCCACCTTCCAGCATCTCTGAGGTTCATCTTGTCCGTATTCATGGATGTGCTCAGTTACCGAAGCAGTACACAGCCTATTCTCCTACACTGAAGGCTTACGAGAATCTGGACCACATCCTCTGCTTGACCGTGCCAGCCTCTCTATGCCTACGTTCTCCTAAACTCGGTGCCCTACAAGTCCCTCACTGCAGCACTTACCTTCCTAGTTGCCCTGTTATTAAAACTAGCTGTTTGCCTTTTGAGAGTTTCCCAAACCTCTCTGAGATTATCATCCCTCGGCTATAAACTGTGGATGATCAAGTATTTGTTCCCTCCCCCGTGAGTTTCTTTTTCTAAAGATTTTATTAATTCCTGGGTATGAGTGGTTTGTGTGTATGCCTGTGTGTATGTATACAGTGTGCATGCCTGTTGCCCACAGAGGCCTGAAGAGGATATCAGATCCTCTGGGACTGGACTTACAGATGTTGTAAACTGCCATGTGGGCACTAGGAATCGAATCAGAGTCTTCTGCAAGAGCAACAAATGTCCTTAACCACTGAGCCATCTCCTCAGCCTCAGTCCTGCTGATCTGAGGGAGAATAAAATGAGATTGCATGAGCCAAACCCTTTGGACAGTCCCAGGCATGGAGGATATACTAGCAACATCCCCTCTGTGTCGTCTTAGGAACGCTGTGTTTTCCTGGACTGAGAGATTTTTTCCCCCAAAACATTTCCTCTCAAAGATCCCAAGATTATGTGCAGAAGATGCTGGCCAGACTGAACCCCATCCCTTCAAGGATGCTTCCTCATTTTGTTGCCTGAGATGGCTCTGGCCAGAGCATCACTATTGTGGCCTTACCAAGCCCCTTCAACAGTATCAGTGGAAGTGAGATATAGATGTTCTGAGCAACCGGATCCACATTTTCTCGAAGAAAGGGCTGATGCTGCAAGGAAATAAAGCTACAAAGGCAGGACCCTGGAGTTAGGGCTCTCAGAGGGAAGACACTCAGCTGGAACTCGGCTTTCTTATGGGTGTAAGTATACATACACACACATACACACACAGAGATAGAAAGAGAGAGACGAAGACAGAGAGACAGAGAGATTGAAAGAAGACCTCGAAGACAGACATTACTGACTGAACGGAGCGTGCTGGACCAGCTAAGGTCTCAGGAAGAAACAGAGATGATACTTTTGGGAAACTTAAAACATTGAAAAGCATCTATATGTATGGGAACTAGTAAAATTCAGGTAAGATACATATGCAGAATTGCTGACCATTCTATCCGTCAGTCTGAGAAGCTGGGAGATTTCAAATGCCCAGTTTTCAGGAGACACACAAACAGGAAAACATGGCCCATTCACTAGAACAAAATTAATCTTTAGACTTTGACTGTAAAGAAACAGACATCAGACTTACTAAGCGAAGACTCTAAAACAGGTCTTAAATATGCTCAAAACACTAAAGGAAAATACAGATAAGAGTTAAAGAAAATGAGGAAAATAATATGTAAATACATCTTAATGTTAACAAAGAGATGCAAATTTTTTTAAACAGTATGGCATTTTTTGTTGTTTTTTTGTTTTGTTTTGTCTTTTGTTTTTCAAGACAGGGTTTTTCTATGTAGTCCTGGCTGTCCTGGAACTCACTCTGTAGACCAGGCTGGCCTCAAACTCAGAAATCCGCCTGCCTCTGCCTCCCAAGTGCTGGGATTAAAGGCGTGCACCACCACTGCCCAGCCAGAGGTGGGTGTTGGATCCCCTGGGACTAGAGTTACAGATGGTTGTGAGCCACCATGTGAGTGCTGGGAACAAACCTGGGTCCTCTGGAAGAGCATCCAGTGCTCTTAAGCACAGATCCACCTCTCCAGCCTTCAAGTTATTTTTTAAATGAACAAAAATTGCAGTCAAAAAAGTAAGTGAATCAAAACACTCAGTGCAAGAATTCAACAGCAGTTGACTCAGGCAGGCAGAAGAATTAACAGTACTGAAATGAAAGCATTTTAAGTTACCAGATCTGTGGGGAAATGAAAGAAAAAAAAAAAAAGATAAACAGAGCCCAGTGTGCTTACAGATACTGTCGAACAAACTGCATCATGGGAGTTCTAGAAAGAGATGGGGCGGGGGGCGGGGTGGCTAGAGAAGGACCAGAGATACAATCTAAAAGACTAATGGTCAAGTTTCCTCAAATTTGAAGAAACATAAATTTAAACATCCAAAATCTTAACAAATATCCAAATAGGTTGCATGCATATTAATTCAAAAGCAAAGCTTACAAGGATTTTTTTTTTCTCTAAGAACATACTTGGATCTAGGACAACTTGAACTTGGCTGAGCAATTAGCTGCAAGTATTTATCTTGGAACTAGAAATGGTTGTGTCCAGTAACCAAGAATCTGCTTAGTGGAAGTGTTTCTGTAAGACAGAACACTACGCAGCCATTACATGACGTCAGCGGTGTGTGGCACGTTATATGAAAGGAGGGTCATAAATGTCACGTGAGCTCTTGTTTTCATTACACAATATAACAGAACTGTGAATAGATGCCAACAAACTCAGGAAGCAAGACATGAACAGGTTAAGAATTCACTTTCTTTTAATCCCAGCACTTGGGAGGCAGAGGCAGGCGGATTTCTGAGTTCGAGGCCAGCCTGGTCTAGAGTGAGTTCCAGGACAGCCAAGGCTACACGGAAAAACCCTGTCTCAGAAAAACAAACAAACAAACAAAAAGAATTCACTTTCTTCTTAATAAATGAGATTAATAATATTCCCCATTCTTTTTGCTTCTGAGTAAAATTATGCCTTCTGTAATAAGTTCTGAAAATACATTTAGAAACTAGTAACATTCCAAGAAAGCATCAGAGAAAGGCTTGCACTGATGCTGAGGTGTAGCAACGGTGCTGTCTCCGGTCAGCATTCTGTGGCTCTCAGTGACTCTTCACTCAGGGGCCTCTGTCTCTTGTCCATCACAGGCCTTGTGAAAGTTCCAGGGTGTTGTCACTTCGGGTTTGTTAAGATCTAGGGAGAATTTCTAGGCTGAGGTGAAGTTTCATCATTCAGTTGGCTCCCTAGTCACATTTTTTTACCAAGCCACACTAAGTGTTTCCGCCTTGACATTAAACCTCCACAGACATCTCACCAGCAAATGAAGACACTACTTGCTCCGTCAGCACCTCCTTCACTGATCGCAAGTGCAGAGCAAGCATGGAGATGACCAAACATCTACAGAAAGCTCAACTTTCTGGGCTGATACAATGGCTCAATGCCAGAGCATCTGCTGGCAAACCCGATGACCAAGTTCAATCCCAAGGACCTACAGGGAATGAGAACAGCTCCTTAAGTTATCCTGTGACTTCCACATGTTTGCTGTAGAACACACACACACACACACACACACACACACACAGATGCACTATCAGTCTGTCTATCATTCAATCACTCAATGGCAAAAGAAAATTTGGCTTTCTTAAGTCTGAGTCTTTCAAAGTATCTTGGTGATCTTTCCTCTAAATTTATGAAATCTCATCTTTTACCAATATCCCCAAGGAGCTTTTTTGGAACCTAAATACAAGCAGGACATATAAGCCAAACCCCCCTCAGTTTTGCAAAATCCAAATGTAAAAATCATAAGATAAAATGAATGGCACTCGTTATCTGGCCATAACTGTTTCACAAGATTGAGGTTCTGACATACTGACCTTCTCGATGCAGCCAGATACAAATGCTATAAAGCCAAGTTTACTTCTTAGGACTGCAGACCAGGCTGTTTCCAACCCAGAGAATCTGCCAAAGCTATGACCTTTGACCTATGCAAATGTGCAAGGATGAAATTTTTGCCAGGGAAGGGTTTCAGATAGATACCAACTTGGCCCACGGGCACATCCTGCTGTTAAAAACAGAACAAGTCTTGGGCAGTGGACACATCTTAGAAGTAGTGTTTGCCTTGTAGACATGAGGTGAGGGTTTGTTCCCCAGCGCTATGAAAATAGATTAGTATATCTTACCACAAATCTGAGAATGCTTTGCCATCGAGAATCAAAATTCAGAGCCATTGGAAAGCCACGCATACACAAAAGATGCGAAATCAACGAAACCATTAGCTTGGGGGAAGGCACAGGGGTCAGGCAATGTTCACGGGGTTCAAGTCCTTTTCTGGCAAGATTCTAAATTTTCAAGAGGCTCCAGTAGTTCCCCATAGTGAAGAACCAATCGAAACACAGCAGGGAGGAGATTTGCCCTGGGCCCCATGTTCTTCTGAAAAACAGTTCATTGGGGAGGGGGGACGGAGCCAATGTATAGGTCTGTAGCCAACTTAGTAGCACAGAGAAACTAGGGATGAGGAAAGGAAGTGGGTATATAGGGACAGAATGTAGTCACACATGAAAGTAAAACCAGAGGAATAACCATCTCTATGGACTCCACTTCTATGGCATAGGACCATCTCCAAGCAATGGTCTCTACTGTTACATAGGGCCACCTCTGAGCAATGGACTCCACTGTGCCAAGGGCAGGCTTGCTTTCTTTCTTTCTCTCTCTCTCTCTCTCTCTCTCTCTCTCTCTCTCTCTCTCTCTCTTTCTTTCTTTCTTTTTTTTGTAGTCTGCCTCCATCCCCCATCCTGTTCAAACTCCTCTCAAACACACATTCCAGACCATCTGATTACTTAAATATTAACAGAAATTTGCATTTTCGTAAGATTCTAATTACCGTAAAAGTTTCCTCGGGACTCAAGTAGTTGGAGCTCCACACAGGTCAGAGAAAACCAACTGGGTAATGAACATAAGAACCTTCTAGAAGGTAAAATGCCACACCACAGGAAGCTGTGCAGGGAGCTGAGTTTCCAAGCCCATGTGTCCTCCTTAGGGACCTGCTTGGCAAACCTTTGTTCAGGGTGTTATTAGCTGCACGCACCCGGAAATGAGACTGGCCTGAAACCAAGCTCTGTGCTCATTAATGAGGCAGCTCTGAGCCTAGTTTTTCTATCTGCGAAATGGGACCGTGAAGCTACGGGGAGTCAGAAAGCATGCCCGGGATGCTCTCTGGGACATTAGCATCCCTACTTACCTTGGACTCCTCTTCCTGCTTCCGTGCCTGCTTCCATCCTGCCCACTTTCTGATCTTACTTGTTTTTCAATGAGTGAAACAGTCTCTTGAGGAGGTCTTGCTCCTTGAAGGAGTCAGATTGTGAACTTATGAGGGTTCTTTTGGTTGTGTGTGATGAGCAAGGAGGGAAGACATCAGCTCAGGTCATTGAATATATTAGAGATCTATCTCTGAATGGCTTCAGGCATGGCTGGATCAGGGGGTCTGATGCTAGTAAGTCTTAGCCTCTCTTCTCAACAGCTGAACTCTATTTGCTCTGCACTACTTTGATTTTCAGGCAAGGTCTTCCCATATGATGCGCCTGGAAGCTCTAAAAGAAAGGAATGCCTACCTAAAAAGAAAACATCCCCCCCCCAACAACCCCCAAACATTTACAGAAGTACCAGTACCAATGACTGTGGCCAGAGTGACAGCAGGGTAGCCCACTTCTGGAGGCAAGTGGAATATGCCAGTAAGGAAGCCTTGTCCTCCCAGGGAGATCAGAATTCTCTGCAGCAGAAGAGAAAAGATGACTAGGCACAAACACTAGCTGGTGCATGCATCTTCCTCTTTGAAAGAAGGAAAATCAAGAATAAAGGGATGTCCAGGCAGAGACTGAGGGCATGACACCCTCACACACTGCCACAACCTGGAGAAATGAAATGGAAGGATCCAGAATCAAAGCTCCCAAAGAGTTTAGGGTTATTTGAAGTTTGGTTTTGTTTGTTTGTTTGTTTGTTTTGGTTTTGGTTTGGGGGGGGCATTGTTTTTGGTTTTGCTGTTTGTGTGTTTGTTTGTTTACAACTAGGAAACTAAGGTCTTCCCAAATGGAACATGCCCAACTGAAATCCATAGGGAAAGCTCCCGAGAGGAGGAAAGGGGCACTGGGCACCGGCAGGACGTATCAGGTATTGGGGAGCTAGCCCTTCCTTCTTAAACGCTTATTGAAATGTTTGAGACCTAAAACAAGACGCATTTCCTGGCACTGAACAGTGAGAAGAAAATCACAACACAAGAACTAATCGCGTTTAATTAAATGCCAGAATGCCTGCAGATCTTCATATTTTATCGGGTTCATTGATGGCTATGTTTACTATTCCTCCCAGATCCCATTACGCTGGGAAGTAATTGTAACGGTAAATACTGCTCCTTTCGCAGGCTTCCGAAGTTCACGCGGTGGTCACTGGGGAGTCTTAGCTTTGCCTGCGGATGCACCCATAGCTAGATCAAAGCCAAAAGGGTTCCTTAAAACCTTCTAGGCCATCATACTGAAAACCAGAGGCAGGTGCATGGCAGCGTGGTGCTGAGAAGGCGTGCTTTGTGGGCAAGGGTACCTGGATCTCTCTGGACACATTGGAGCCAGGGAGGCCACAGCCACAGGCCACCATCCCCCAGTCCCTTGTTCCCAGCGCCTACTTGGCTGAGCCCCCACCCCTCTTTTAAACCTCTATCATGGCAACCGCCCCAGGGCCAGACCCCTAATTACCAGCTTCTTCTAAGTGCCAGGGGGGGGAGAGAAAAAAAGCCTTCGACAACCCCTCCCCCTCCCCAGCACAGGCCCAGGGGGTCAGGCAGGTTCAAAAGGTGAAATAAATGAATCTTTACACATTATAAGGGCCCAAGCAACATTCTCTGTGGCATTAGGGCCTTGAAACAGCAGCAAGTAAAAGCAGGTGTGTTGGGCGCCCTGTCAGCTAACAACACTGATAAGCCTGCCATGCCTGGTTCTGCTTCATTTCAAACAGACTGCTACAGAGAGGAGGAGAAAGCCAGAGCAGAAATAATTGCTGGAGCTTCCAGTGAGCAGGGAGAGCCTGCAGGCAGAGATCAACGGGCCTGATTTCACCCTCTTCTCTTTATTTCTATAACCTTAAATGTTCTGCTATTATAGAAACCATTATGTCAGCTCTCCCCAGCCTCTGCCGCTGCCCATTTTCAAATTGTATCAATTGGTAAGGCTTTGGGGCTGAGGGATCTCCATCTTGATTTCTGGTTTCTAGGTTTTAAAGATAAAGTGACTCCCCCCCCCAATCTGATTCATCAGGATATGCTGTCCTGAGCATGCGTCTAGATCAGATCCCCCACACACACACCCATGAACTGCTTAGAAACCAGGCAGGGCGTGGGTGGATCTTTCTTTCTGTTTTTTTTTTCCCTCCTTCCTTCCAAATGACAAATAATAAAGCAAATTGAGAGGAAATAATACTTATTACAGAGCTTCTGTTGAAGTGGCTAAAGAGCAGTTTTTTTTGTTTGTTTGTTTTTTTGTTTTTTGTTTTTTTTTTTCCTCCCTGGGGATAGGTTCGGCAGGCTCTAAGCTCTGGAGTTTATTGGTAACCTCAGACTTCTCAAGCAGGGAACTTAGGTGCACTTGCCTCACGTAAGCCTGTTCGAACTAATACTTATGTGTTTTACTTTGCTTATTGTTTGAAATATGTTCTCACCGTACTGCCCGGGCTGGTCTTGAACTCACAATTCTCCTGCCTCAGCCTCCACAATGCCTTGCACTATGTTGAACAGACACTTGCCAGGCAAAGTGTAGGAAGGGCTGGGAAACAGGTTGTGTTGGCCTTTTATAGCCAAGCAGTACCAGTAAAAGGAAGCACATTAAATAGACACATATTCACGGAGCTTTGGCAGGCACACGAGGATGTGAGCGAGTTGCTCTGCGGACTCGGAGTGGTTGCTCCAGAGAGCACATTAGTAAAATGTTCGGGCAAATCAAAGGAAAGCGTGTAGAACCAATAATGACTTCTATAACTGTCTTGGAATACATCACCCAGAGACTTGGTTGTGCTAAAAAGGAGAAGAAGAAAAAAAAAAAAGATGCACCATCATCCATCACGAGGGCCTCTGGCAGGCACCAAGAATGTGTGGACAATGAGGTGGAAAAGATAGTAAGTCAGACACAGAGAGAGAGACTCTGCAGCAACGCCAGCTCTCTCCGGAGCAGGTGGGAGCTGCTGACAGTGAGTTGGAGACTTGAGGAAGAGTGGGCATCATGGGTCAAAGATGGAGAGATGGGCTATGTGGCCAAATGCAGGAAGAAGTCAACCAGACGCCTGCACTACCACTGAGGACTTGGTGGGGTGGGGGTGGGGGGTGCTGGAGGCAGGGGAGTATGAGGCCCCATCTACAGGAAAAAGTGCAAACATGGCAGTCAGTCCCCTCAGTCCCTTCCTTAATTCCTTCCAGTTAATGTAAGTGTACAGGAGAGGAAGGGAGGGAGGGAGGGAGGGAGGGAGGGAGAGAGAGAGAGAGAGAGAGAGAGAGAGAGAGAGAGAGAGGAAAAAGAAATGCTAATTGAGCCAGGGACACTGACAGATCTAACAGAAAGTCTCTTCATTGGGAAATTGCCATCTGAAGCCTCCTTGTTCCTTCAGAAACCAGGAGGAGAGAGGCAGAGGGAGCCTGACAGGAAGTGAGGATTCGAGACTTCAAACACAAACATTATGAAAAACAAGCAACATCTGCAAACAGTAAGTACTTATTTATATTTTATGGAGTGTGTGCTTGGGATTCTGACAGGTTTTTAAACAGAGACCATATTAAGCCCATTCAAAGGCGAGAATGTCCCTTTTAAAAATGCATTACCCCGCTGCTCGGGCAGGCAGGCCGACTGCTGGCCTCAGGTGAGCCCTGACCCCTGCCGACCTGGTCTAACAAAACACACATGCAGGTTTGCAAGGGGGGCCGTTTAGTGCTTCTCTCTCAAGGTCATCCCAGGCGGGTGCTGGAGGGTTAGTATGCAGCAAAGCTTTTCCCTCGGCTGACAGAGGCGCTTTGAACTTTTCCCTTCTGAACAAATAGGAAAGGGAACCGCAAGGAAAGAGTCTGAGGAAGGAGCCTTCCACAGCTGAATAAGCTGTAAATAAGTAAGTAAATAAATAAATAAGTGGCCATCCTTGTCCCCAACAAATGAAAGACACCCCTCCTAGGCTTCCAGGGGCTTTGTGCATCTGCTGCATGTGAGAAACTTTAAAATAAAAACAACAAAATAAACCCCTTTCTTCCCCCCTCCGAAGGATGAACCCTTTATTTTTGACAACAAATACGAGATGGCTGGCAGGTACCGTGTGCTCTGTTCCATGAAATATTTAGTAAGGCAATAACGACTCCCTGGACAGCTTAAGAAAACCACGATTATATTCAGAGAGAAAGCCATGAGCAAACAGAGCGGGCAAAACACAAAGGAAGATAAGGGAGGAGCTTTCAACAGGACTTCCTGTCCAATAAGGCAACCAGGCTTGATCCATATGTTTTGAGAAAAATCAAAGTGTCAGAACTATCCAAAATGTCAATAGCTCCGGTAAGGAATATTGTCTAACATTTTCTATTACACCGTTCAAGAATTTGCCTCGCAGCGCAATTTGGAAGGAAAAAAAAACTCTTTCATTTCAAAAACACTCAAAGAAAAGAAGGAAGGGGGAGGTGGGAAGAGGGGAACAAGGCGCGTTTGAGGGGAGTGTAACATGATCGCGCTCCGGGCTCCCAACCGTCCTGAAAGCCGGGCTGATGAAAGTGGTTCTCCTCCACACCTCTCTGGAGTTCTTTCCGTTCTTTCCAGACACTCTTGCTGAGGCACTTCCTGGACAGTGGAGTGGAACGGAGCGGGCTTCGTGCACCAGGCAACCTGAGGCGCAAGCCTTCGGCAGGCTTAATATTGCGATGATCCGAGTAAATGACTTAAGGGATGAGCGGAGGAATGTTCCACTCATCTCGCTAGATGTCGGGTACCCCCTCCCCCCATTACGTTGTCCACTTTGAAAAGCCCTTGCAAGGCAGCAGAGGGACTCGCCACGTGAACAATATACTGCTGCTTTGGCAAAATGTAAACAAAACCCACCCCCTTTTCCCTTGGGACTGGCCTGGCCTGTGTCTGGTTTGACAGAACTTTCTGGCTGTGTTGCTTCTGATTGCCTCTGCCACAATGCTGGAAATTCTAGAGGGACAGACCATGCAGGAGCTGCTGTCTGTGCCTTGTGAAATCTTAAACAGCATGAAACAGCCCCCTCCCCCCAACAATCAATATTACTGACAAATTAATCTCTGCAAATAAACTGTTGTGCACATCAAGGCTGTTCCAAGTCCCCAGAATAATTGCATCAAGGAAGTTGAGGTCTTCACACCAATTCGGTGGCATTTTTTTTCTCCTGGACAGTGGCTGCTGTGGCGGCGGCAGCAGCACTGGTGGAAGGGATGAGACTCAGAGAGTCAGTCCCCAGTGGCCTTGACCTCCAACATTGCTTAAGACTCCGAATGTTAAGTCATCTAGCTCTTCTGAAGAGAAGGGAGAACAGGCAGAACTTGTTTATACTGCCCAAACTCAGAAATCACTGAAAATTCACCTTCAGCAAGGCTTCTCGATATCAGAATTGGGGTTCATTTTCCTTTAAAAACAGAAAGGGCACAGGATATGTTTGTTACTTCCTAAATTCCTAAAGCTGTTTGAAAGAAGGCCAAAAGAAAGTGCTCTGTACCCAGTCTACACCAATATTAAACCCTGGACCCCTGTATGCTGTTTGATGAACACCACCCCCACAGGCAGCCTTCCGCCATGCAGTCTCTGGCCCCTCCCCTCGCCTGTCATCCAGCTCTGAAAAATTAACATGTGGAAAGCCATGGGAGACAAGCTATTGGGCTGAAATTCTGTTCTCACTGATCTAGGGTCTGAGCTACCTGGGAATCTCAGAGTAAAGACTCCTCCCCGCCCAGGAACAGTAACTCGCAGCAGGAATCTGGAGTCACCAGAGTAGAGTTGTCATTAGTATGTAAATTTTAAAAGCTCAGTCAAAAATATCAATACCTCCCACTTAATTTATTACTATATAAAGATGGATAGCGGTGAAGCATATCATTGATTTTCAGAGCTCTTTAAAAAAAAAAAATGGCAAGGAAGAAAATAGCCAAAGACAACACAAAACGCTGTGTCTCAAAATTAATCACTATGCTTTTTAAACACACACACACACACAAATGCACTGTACAGCAGCCCGTATGGTTCAATCTTATTTGATTGCCTTTTCTGAAAATGAAGGAATGGAGCAGGGCATTTGTGTAAAGAGCTCTGGCTCGGAATGGATGAGATGGAGAGGTTAGCATTTTTACTGTATCGACAGCAGACTCTCAGACAGCCACACTCCAGCCTGGCTCTTGAGAGGAAATCGAAGCGAATGCGGTCCCTTGGCAGAGCCAGGAAGGATAACCTATCAGTCCCCAGTCCTCAGGCAGCCTGGCGTTCCCGGGCCAGCCTAGGCCATGCTGGCTCCTTTTATTATTTGGTGCAGTAACGTCCTGTTTCCTGAAGCGTTAGAAGAGATATTCATGATCCATAAGCAGATTCATCACCAGGTTCTGGGAAAGCCCACAACCTGGGAATTTCACGTGTGCCTGAAATGAGAAGGAAATCAGGGCCTGATCATCCCCTGTGCTGCTAACGGGTCACTTCCCTGCACTTGACATTTTGAGATGTTTGCATTTATACAGAGGGGAAAGGCGCAGGAGAGAAGAGATTTTTGAAGAGGCAGAGAAAAGAAGACAATAAAGGTCTGTTGGTGGGAAATTCTCTCATTCTGCCTGGTTTTTGTTCGGATTCTCAAGTGTTTTGGCTCTGTGTCTTTTGAATAAACAGCCACCCGATTAAAGCAGATGAATGAAGGAACGTTGGGATGAAGCAGATGCAGCCTGGAGAAACGCTGCAAATTCTACACTCCCTAGAGGATTCACATTCCCCAAGAGTAAGAATATTTGTATTCTGTAGCAGTAAACCCAGGATATTTGTCTCCTCTTCCCAGAGTTCTGGGTCCTACCTCAAACCTCTTCAGAAGATCCTGGGAATGGTGGAAGGTTGCTGTGGGTTTGCTATGGTCTCTGTGGAAACTTATCTTCTTATAAAGACATTCTACCTGTCATTGGGCCACAAGCCACAGGCAACTCTCCAGGTTCGTTACATGGGAAATATGCAGCTGGTAGACTCCTCCTGTCCTGAGAACCCCTGTCTCCATCAGGGGTTGCTTTCCAGGGTCCCTGCCATCGGACTGATGCCTCTGAATTACCCAACCACGTCTACTGCAGTGAGCAGTAGCGTACTTTCCCTCCTTGCTCTGTTTATGAAAATATGCATCAACTTACTAGGTGTCTTCTTGCTATAATTGGATTTAATTCATTATCTTTCCTTTCAATAAAATCACAGGAAAACACGGGGATGATGTAAATGTGCAGGCTAATTGCTTATGGAAATTCAGGGGCTGCCCTTGGTATAAATTCACCCCTCCCGAGAAAGACACGGCTGCATCGTTATCATAGAATTTTACAACAATGTGTAATTATAGAGAGAGGCAGGTGTAATTAGCAGGCCTTTCCACAAAGCAGGTAGCATTCCTGGTTAAATATTTACAGCTACACAAACAGCCGGTAATAATGAGTTTTCCCAGCCACACATAACAGAGCATCCAACAAATATCACGCCAAGTGGTCATTATCACTCCGGCAAGCTCTGCTTTGCCTTTTTTGCCTGCAAGGATGCTTCTGCAGCGTCTGCAAGACAGGGAATCCAGGCTGACGTGCCTTGCTGTCTTGCAGTGGTAATGAAAGCAAGTATGGAAGCAGGCGCTCTCCTTCTGCAGAGAGCCGCAATTAAACCTGAATATTTAGAGATTCGGAGATGACATCAGCCAAGAGTCCTGCGCTTGGGCGGCAGCAAAACTTGCCCCCCCCTTTCTATTTATTTATTTATTTATTTATCTCTCTTTTTGTTGTTGTTTGTTTTATTTTTCTATCTGAAGGAAACCCGCACCAAACTGCAAAATGCCGAAAGCTACCCACAACACAAGCAACCGCCGAACACGTCCACCGAGGGTCACCCAGATCTGCAGCTGTTGCACAAAATAAAATCAATGCAGCTCACTCTGGGCAAACACCCTCTGTGGCTCTTTATTGCCAAATGATATGAACTTTGACCCAACCTGAACAAAATTTAATATTTTTCTCCCAAATATTTAAAAAATTCATTCTGGGGCCCGCGAGGAGTCAGAGAGTCTGCGAGCTGTAATTTGACATCTGAATTATTCCGAGGTTAATACGGAAGGCTATTCACAAGCTTATTTGGAGACGTGTCAATCAAGATAGCACTTGTGCAGAGAAGATGGACTTGAGCTTAGGAGAGCAGATAGCTTTCAGGGAAGCACAAAGTAAAAGGAAGGCGGGCTCTGATGAATGCGTTACGTCTTCATTCTGCACAATGACATTTTTTTTTCCCTTGAAAGAGCTAAGAGAGCCATCTCAGGGATGTGCCTTTTTCCACACCTGTGAAAACATTTTAACGTTTATTAAAAATGATAACCATAAACAACAAACATGGTATCGAATCTCGCCTCTGCTAATTTCAACGCTCTGATTAAGATTTTAAGCAACGCTTCTAAATTAGACTGTCAGGCTGCCGTCCTCCAGGCTGGGCCGGGGTTCTGATCCTGAGCAGGGTTGCTGGAGCAAGCCGCCTTTCCTGGTCTGACTGCCGATCTGGCTGGCACAGCTGATAGTCCTTTCATTCATTTCTGCTGAATTGGGGGTGATTCAATTAGCCCTGATTGTCCACGAGCTGCAGCCCAAAATAAAACTCTGGCTCTGATAGCCTCTTTCTTACATAGTTCCCAGCTGACAAATAACAATGTTAATTACCCATTGTTATGATCTGAAAAGACATTCTCATTTTAATTATGCAAATTCGGAGCCATTTTATTCAGATAAGCAAAAACTAAGCAGGCTAGTTTGTCCAAGGATGGCTGCACCCCTGTTTGGAATCTCCCCAGCCTGTGTGATCTGTCAAGCAAGAGTGGACTTCATCTTTGGGCATCTCAGGGGTAACTTCTTTCTCAAGAGACAAAGAATAGGACGTTGTCTTCAACATTCTGTTTCTCTGAGCATCATGGAAAGCTGTGACGGCCAGTTTGCTTGGCAGTGGCTGCTATCTTGGGGGTGTCTATGATGAATGACTGGGCATTCAGCAAACAAATATCTCTCGCTTTTATACCTGTGAGAGCCAGAGACTCACCGAACATAAATCACAGTACGAGTCTCCCAGAGATTGCTCAAACACGCTGGAAGCACTTTCTGCTACCGAAGTTCTATTTAGAAAAATGCTATAAACGGGAAAAATAAAACCAAAATTATCTTCAAAGGCTTTGGAAGAGGGAGTTGGCATGCAGAGGTCAGAGGACAGATGGCCTCAGGGGACTAGGTCTCTGTTGTTTGTCTTTACAAATGGCAGTTTGGGTAGTCTTGCAGGGACTACACTCTCTGCCTTCCATCTTGATGTAGGAACACTGGGATTATAGATCCATACCTGGCTCTATGTGGAGATCGTCTCTTCTTCCTCTTAATTAATGCCCACTATGGGTAGCGTCATTTCCTAGGCTGAGCCCTAAAGGGTTTAAGAGTGAAGAAAGCTCACTGAGTATACGCAGCTGGTTGAGATCCAGCCTTGACCCTCCTGAAGTGATAAACTGTGACCCACAATTGTGAGCCAAAGAATCTTTCTCCCTAGTGCCTGTTTTGGTTGTATTTTTTTTTTTTTAGTCAAGATATTTTATCACAGCCACAGAAATAAAATGAGGATATATTGCTACAAAGAAATGGTTTAGTTACATACGTGTGTTCACAGTAACTGTGCCCATCTGGATCTGGGATACCATAGGCACTCATGTGTTTACAGTACATTAATACTGAGAATGAACAAACTCACTTCCACAGAGACGGTCTAAAATACAAATCAGGTCTTGTTTCTCTGATATTTAAAAAACTCTTCAGAAGCCTCCAGAAGGAATTCAAGGTTTTTAATGGAGCTCTGGATTCTGCTGCTGGTTCCATCTGTATGTAACTCTGTCAGTCACTGGGTTCTATGAACCAGTCATTTGCAAATGCTGGTGTTTCTCAGCTATGACCTCTTTACCTTTGTGGCTATGCTTATGCTGTTCCTTCCGACTGGATCTTCCCTTGCCTCTCAGCTCACCTCTCTGACTTCAATATAAGTCCTTCTCCAGGAAGCCATTCCGAGTCCCATGGGATGGAGTCTGGGGACCCATTGAATTATGGGTTATTTGTTCATTCATTCACTGTGTCATCCAATCATGAGATCCAATAATAAGCAAGCTTTCTGCTCAAAACATATCTCCTACCCCACGCCCCACCCCCACCCTGGGTTCAGAAACTGCAACATGGTGTTTGATCCATAAACATTTTTACAGGCAACAAAATACTGCATACAATGCTCCAAGTCTCTCTCTCTCTCTCTCTCTCTCTCTCTCTCT
Source organism: Arvicanthis niloticus (assembly GCF_011762505.2). NCBI lineage: Eukaryota > Metazoa > Chordata > Mammalia > Rodentia > Muridae > Arvicanthis > Arvicanthis niloticus. The sequence goes on along the minus strand of NC_047675.1, from coordinate 19,074,210 downwards.
CTCTCTCTCTCTCTCTCTCTCTCACACACACACACACACACACATATGAAAGCATCTCCCAGCAGGTGGGCTCTTTCACCCAAACCTCCACCTATGTGCTGGACCCGTCTTCTCCCTTCTTGCCTATCCCAGAGGAGATGGGTTGGCTCAGTCATAGAGTTACCAGTTAGGCCAGCCATTTGCTCAGGGATCATGAGCCCTTCAGTACAGAATTACCTTGTGTCCAAAGCCATCAGTACTGGGAACAGCCTGCCAAATATTTGCTGAGAGTCCCTAACCTTTACCTTCTCTCCCACAGCCCCACAGGGATGCCAGATGAGCTGGGCAGTGGCAGTTGACTGGCAGGTCAAGGCTCTTCCCCTCCTCCTTCCTCCCCATTCATCTCTGGTATGAAGGCTTGGCTGCAAGGCCAGCGCCTTGCCTAGTCACTCTTCATATTAAGTAGGGAGCCTGCGATACTTTCCATGTTGACTCTGCTAACACCATTAATGCCCTTGGTGTCATCACTTTAATTTGTGCTCTTGAAGCTAACTGCTGTCATTGGAGCCCCAACAGGAGGATATTGCTTATATTCTCAGGATGGAGAGACAGCAGCCATGCTTACAGAAGCACTGCCAGAGATGGCTGCTAGCAGCCGAGTGGTCCAGGAACACCAGCCTGAGTGAGACTGTGTATTTGGAAAAAGATGGGGGCGGGGGGGGAGGGAGGTGCTGCGATATTTCCTCAACCCCACAGACAAGATGAATCTCTTAAATAATCCACAAAACTTACACAAGGTTGTTAGCAACATTGCATCCTCCTGGCCGGCAAAGTCCAGGACACTGGGCATGAGGTCAATGCTTGACAAACGGCAATGGGACAACTGAGGAACTGAGCAGAGCCGTAGACAGTCGCCAGCCTTCTGTCTAGCCTGTCTGCCATCTGAGGATGGAAAGAAAGAAAAGAAAGCCTTTTCTGGTGATGGGCACGGGACAGGGCCATTCCAGAAGGCACAGACACTAGCTATATGGCTATCAGATGACATCAGAGCCCCCAACAAACAGCCTTGTGACCCCTGATGGGCTGGAGAGAGGTTTACTTGATGAAAAACCATCCAGTTAAATAGGCTATCGGTTAAATTTGAATTTCAAAGAAACGACATTGTCATAACTGGGTAGTATTCTATTACACGTGTATATCAAAGTTTATTTATCCATTTATCTACTGATGGATGCATGCATGCATGCATGAGTTGTTTTAATCCACTGACCTCTATATATTGAGCTGGGAGGACCATGACCAGGAGTGCACATAATTTTGTTTGGAAACCAACATTGGAGTGGAACTGATGAGTCTCATGGGAATTCCACATTCAGGGAATTCCATGTTCAATATCTCAAGGAGTTACCAAGTTGTTCTCTTCAGGGGCCATATCATTTGATCTTCTTTACAAAAGGTCTCAAACCCTTGAGAGTTTTCAGATCTTAGAATGTGATGATAAGAGACAAATAGAAAACATATAAAGAGGGCAGTGAAGTAATGTGACCAAGATGCAGATAAGGAAACAGCAACAGACAAAGAGGCATCAGAGATGGTCCCTAGGGCCTCTGGGTAATTCACTGCCAGGGGTAGTCTGAAGTAGATCAGTTTGTGAGCTGACATGACAAGAGCTAGGTTTGGGGCATGTTGATATTTATGGCATGTTTACTTTATCTGATGTTCTGGCCTCCAAGAAAGGGTTGACTCTAAAGAGGAGAAAGGAAGAAAAGAGAGAAGAGGAAGGAAGGAAAAAGGAGAGAGAAAAAATGAAGGGAGAAAGGAAGGAAAGAGAGAGGGAGGGGGCAGGAGGGAGGAAGAAGAGAAGGATGGGAGGAGGGAGGGAAGAAGGAGGAAGGGAGAAAGGCAATAAAATAAATTGACAAAAATTAAAAAGAACAATAAAATAACCAGCCAAATGGGAAGCTCTAGGGCTTATGGAGTTCTGTGAGATCAGAAACTTCTGAGTAGACATCAACCAACTGTGGATTGGTCAAGGTTGGGGGTGGGAAGCAGACAAGATAAAATGATGCCACACCCCCCAAATTCCCACTCAGCTCATTACAGCTGTGGGAAGAGCCATGTCATCACCTCCCAGAAGCTGGGGAGAGGCTCTGTGGGAACAAACAAAAGTAAACACCATGCGGTGGATAGTGTCGGGGCTTCGGGGCTTGCCACATCATCCCTGATGCAGTTGTCTGTGCTGAAGTGAGCAGGAGTGACTTGAGGCCATCACTAGGGATGAGAAGGATTCAGAGTTTCCTGGGTCTTGCTTCCCTGCTGGGTAGACAGGTGGTGCCCCTATGTGTGGGTGCTGCGGCCCCTGGGTGGGGCCCAATGGACCGGAAGAGAGACACCCCAACCACTCTAATAGTGTGAGCGCCCATGGCCTCTGGCCTACCACGTGATACAAGATGGAGGATCCAGCAAACTAGTGGAACCTCAGAATGGGCCTGGAACAAGGCAATGGCAAATTCCCCATCTTTACAGAAGTCCCCTCAGGTGCTGGTAGCCTGGCACCCCCCCATAGTGACAATGGGATGGTTGGCTACTCCAGAGCTCAAGTCAATTCCCCATTGGTCCAAAGGCTGTATTAAAAATGCTTGCTGCTGCGCAATTCAGTAGATCTGCACCCCAATGCTGGTATCTGGAACCTGATTCCAGGTTTGGTGACTCCACCTCCCTCACTCCCTTCTGGATCCCAGTTCTCACATCTATGGACCAAAAGGGGTCCAGACTTCCTATGGGTGCTTTAGGAGAACCCCATTGAGTGGCATGCTCAGTTCTAATGAGCACGACTGACTGACATCTCCAGGGCATGGGAAGTAACCAAGTGACTTCCAATATAGAGCATTGCAACACCATCAGGAAAGAGGAGAGAAGAAAAGGGAGCTTACATAGAAAAGATACAGCAGGACCGCCTCAGACAGCACACAGGTCCCTCAGGTCAGGAGGTTCTTGGAAACAAGAAAGGTAACAAATCAACTGCCACTGACTCCCAAGTTTAGATTACCGTTAGTAGAATTAAGGAAGGGACACAGAAAGGGTATGTCGTGATTCCAGCAATGATCCTGTGGCACTCGACCGTCCACCCTGTGTGAGGGGCTGGGAGCTGGAGTCACATGGAGGAAACACCTGGACGTCTGAATCCTCCACTTCAGAGAAACAGAAGCCACAGAGTCTTGGTCTCATGTGCTGCAGTCTAAATTATTCCCCGGCTCAGCATCATGGCAGTCAGGAATCCCCAAAACTGATCAGAAAGCCATAGGCCACCTGTTTCTGTAGGCCAGATGTCCCAGGTTGGTCCTATGGCTCAGCCTCCCCATGAGACTCCATGTTATCTGGAAGACTGGTGGCCACACCTGTTGAGGGAGCACTACCAAAGTTTCCCCCGTGACAATGGGTCACTCACAGGGCTTCTCCACTGGCGGTTGCTGTTCCTGGCTCTGAGTCTCTAATAGGTCTGATGTCAAAAGTGACATCCTGTGCATTACTATATTCCGTTTGTTAGAGGAGGATCGTTGTGGTATACAGTACTGCAGATGCAGCCAATGCCCCTAACTGTACACTTAACAGTAGCTAAAGAGGTCAGTTTTGTCTTAAACATAGTTTGCTATACACTCTTCAAATATCCCCTAGAGGCCCCAGAGGAATAATTCTAAGATCTTAGAGGCTACCCACAATAAACACCTCCTGAGAGTCTGCTGTGGGCAGGGAAGGTCCCCTGCACTGAGGCAGATGCTATAAATGACTGTCTGGTGAGCACATTTGAGGAATAAGGCAACATAATGTACAGACACATGGGCAGTGGAGAGAAAGAAACGGAGGAGGACCCTTTTGAGGTGGTCCCTAACTACTGCTCAGCCCCATCATTACTTCCTCCAGGAGGTCTGCCCAGGGACTTGCCAGCATCTGCTTTCTCTGGAACTCAGTTCTCCGCGAGTCTTAGCTGGCTGTGTTACATGGGGCTGCGGAACCTGAGTCTCACACTGGCCCACAGGCACCTGGGACAGGGCCCATGTCTGGTTTGTATATCCCTGGCAGCTCAGTGCCTTCTTGGGCCTATGGTACCACCGATGGACAAGGAACATTGGGTTTCATGACTGCTGTATCCCTGAGAATGACAAGAATGGAGTCCCTGGCCCAAGCAGCAGGCAGGTCTTGGTTAATAAAGGCACAGGCTAGAAGATCCCATGGAGACTCATTCCCTTAGCTGGGAGACACTCTTTCTCCTCAGACAGAGCAAGCCTCCTACTGCTGGGCTCCCCCAAGGCCAGGAAACCCAGGTGTCTCTCCAAGCAAGCCGAGGCCCTTGTCCGGCCACCTTGCTCTTCCATGCCCTGCCCGGGGCTCGTCCTCAACATGGGTACATTGTTTTTCTTGCTTTGTACATAGATCGGGGAGGGTTGGAGAGCTGAAAGCCCTGGCAGGGCTGGGGGCCCGTGCCTCTCATAATGGAGGTCAAAGAAAATGAAAACCCTCCTCCCCTGCCCCACCATCTGAATTCCTACATTGGCTATGACATGGCTAAGGGGGAAATATTGGATTTATTTTTATGAGTTAGTCATAACCCTAAGGCCCTTAAGAGGAACTGCATGAAGTGAATCCATCAGAAGGTTGAGAAGGTCACAGCTAACTTGTAAAAATAAATCCAATATTTTTCACTCTGTCTTATTAGATTTATTTGATGCAGACATACAAGAGGGTTCTCCTTTAAAAAAAAAAAATCTTTTTTTTTTCCAATGGTCATTTTTAATGCTATTTAGAGTCTTCCCAACCAAATACTCCTGCCATCATGATCATCTGGCCCAAAGGTGTTTTCTTGAATTTTATTCTTTTTTTTTTTTTTTTTTTTTTTTTTTTTTTTTTTTTAATTTTTGAGATAAGTATCCAGGGGTCCTCATATCTCCCGTCCATCGCTTTTCCTCTATAGGAATCAGCGCTGGTCTGTAAGGTCTGAGGCCAAGCATGGAAGCTGGAAATAACTGAGAACATTTCACGGGTGATACTGTTGATAGGGTCAAAGTTCAAGCCAGCTCTGTAATCCTAGTATCAGGAAGCAGACATGTGAGGATTGGGAGTTCCTGGCCAGCCTAGGCTACATAGAGAGATCCTGCATCAAAATAAATTATCTGGAAAAGAAGAAGAAGAGGAGGAGGAGGAGGAAGAGGAGGAGGAATAAAAATTAGGAGGAGAAGAGGAGGAAGAGAAGAATAGGAGAGAGAGAAAGAGAGAGAGAGAGAGAGAAAGAGAGAGAGAGAGTCTTCAATAAATACATGCAGAATGACTGTTTCAGAGGTGAGATATTTTATACTATGGACCATTTTGGAGACTGGTAAAGTCTCATGTGAAGAAAGTGCCTTCCTAGGGAGCCGCAGTTACCGAGCAGGTGGAGGCCAGGCTACTGTGGAGCAGAGGGTTACCCCTTTAAGGGTGTCCTCTGTGGAGCTGAAGCAGGACACAGAACAGGAGGGGAAGCCATGAGTCTGACATGGATGACATTTGGGGCATCTTGAATGCAGCTGCCTCCCAGAAAGGGTGGGGCCTTTGAAAGGTCATGTCCTGGAAGCCCCTTTGAGGGAAATATCAGTTGGATGTGCTGTCTCTAGAAGGTTCCTGACTCACTGTGTTATAGTGACATCAAGGATGCAATACACAAGTGTGTTAAACAAAAACAGTAAAGGCTTCGGAAGAAAGTGATGTTTATGGGTTTGTCACCAAGTCCCCAGCACAGAAGTAGATGTCTGAGGCAGAGCCGTGTGTCTGGGACAGGATGCAGCAGCAGGTGCAGAAGGATCAAGAAGAGAAGCCAGGAACGCTTCGAAGACCTGCACAGGTAAGCAGGGAGTCTAGCGTTTGGAATGTCCTGGGGACAGGTGAGATAGTCACCACTTCCCCAGGCTGCCCCTGCTCCGTGATGCCCCCAAATGAACTAGTTAATTATCTGACAGCTAAGTCCATTCTCATCCCAGACAACACAGAGACAGAGAGACTGAGAGAAGCAGAGGCTCCCACTGCTCGGAGCTTCAATTTAGTTTTCCCGTTGATGTGCGGCTGCCATGATGTGCATCAAACAAGTGCAATTTAAAACTCAGGAAGCTCAGCTCTCAATAATTCCCCGCTAGGTTTCCATCTGCAGAAGAGTAAATAACGCAAGCGCTACAAACGCTGCGAGCAAAATCTCCAATAACAGATCTATGCTTATGAGAACTTCCCCAATTTTCTCCAGTCTCCACCGCTTCTCTCCTGACTTGGGTCTGTATCAGATTTTTTTTTTCCCCCTTTATTGAACATCTGCCTTGGGAGCCACTGTCACAAAAAGTAATAAACACATCAATCCAAAAGAAAAAGAGGATTGCACAGTCCAAACTACTTAACCAATCAAATCGGCAGCCAGGGGGACGCGATGAAGGGGTGAGAGCGGAGAGAGACCGGCTTCCTAGAGAATTTTCTAATAATGGTACCTACCCGGCGAGGAAGAGTGCCCACACTGTACTTGGTTCCCAATAAGTTAATTAGAGCTTCTATCGCTAATTACAGATTTCAACCTTTGTTGTGATTTCCAGCCCTGGGATTAATTTGTAAGTTTCACTCAGCCAAACCCTGACAGTTCCCAATTCCTCTCTGCATCTTCCAAAATAGAAGGAAACGGGGGAAGAAAAAATCTGTCTTGGAATCAAAAATTATTTTTTCCCTTAAAAAAATGAGCCCAGACCATAATAATGCCTTCCTAACTTATTACCCATGGAGTCTGCAAGCATGTATCAGAGACAGCAATCATGTTGTTTGCTGTCCCTGATGGTCCCCCCCTCCCCACCCAAAGAACAACAACCAAAAATTATGCCTGAAAGGAAAAAACAAAGCAATTTATGTTTCCCAGTAATCTTCTCGGAAAACAGCTCAGGATTGCATGCAAAGCAAGCACACAAAATCAAATCTTTCTCCAGAAAAAAAAAAAATCCTATTACAAATTACATTTAACTCAGGTGTGTATAGTTTGCCAGTTTTTATCCAATTGTAAATTAGACCAGTGTTGCCTGTTGGGAGGGAAAAGTAGCGTTTGAAACATGTCTTATTGACTGGGTGTAAATTACCTGCAGCGGATTTGTGAAGCAAATTCGAAGCAAGCGTGCCTCCTGGCAACATCATATTGATTGGGCATTGATATTCAGCTGATTTTTAAGGCAAAAAATAAATATTGTTTTAGCAGCAATTTAATTAACAAAATCATTGCACACATGGTAAGAAAATTGTGTTGTTTAATACAGGGACTTACGCTTAAAAAAAAAAAACAATTATCTGAGAAATGTAGTTTCACATGTAGATTAATTACTTTTATTACCAGAAGTCTCTGTGCGAATTCATAGAAAGCTGTCTGATGTTTGTGGGCACCTGTTCATTTCTCCTCAGGCTCTGGAAATGAAGGCCTCACTCCTAACTGACAAACACCCCACTCAGCACTGGCCAGGATGGAGCTGTCCTTAACCAGAGCTCCCAAGGGACAGTTGGAAGTAGAGTTGGGGGAGACCTGTCTGCCAAACCAGCTCTGGCTTCCTGCCACTGTGTGACCTTGTGCAAGGTGGCTTCACTGTTTCTAGTCACCTTTCTTACAGATCAGCTCTCTGCAAAGCCAAGGGTGCTGGCAACTGTTTACAAACAAACTCTAAAGGGGGTCCGGAATGGAAGCACATGCCAATTGCTTTGGTGTAAATACTCCTAAAATTAAGAACAAAACAAAGACGAAAAATAAAGAAACCCCCAAACATAAAAAGGTGGGCCATGGCAGCTCACACCTTTAGTCACAGCATGTGGGAGGCAGAGGCAGGTGGATCTGTGTGAGTTCAAGGCTAGCCTGGTCTACAGAATGAGTTCCAGGACATTCAGGACTGTTGCACATTGAACTGTCTCCAAAAAAAAAACCCAAACGAACAAACAAGAACAAAATAAACAGGTTCTAACTAAAACAGTAAATACTCCTAGCACATCTGATTTCAAGTCACCACTTTGACTTTCCAGATGTCACTGCCTTGAGCCACCCCCACCCCTCCACCTGCCCTTAACCCTTTCACAGTTCAGAGTAACACAGGTCTAGGAGTGTAACATATAAATACTCACCAAAATTAAACCGTACATGCAGACAGACAGAAAGAGACTCACACCTTTCTTTCTGTTAATTCAGGAGTTATTTCAGAACCTTCCTGGATAACAGGGCCAGTTTTGTTTTGTTTTGCTTTGTTTCGTCCCAAAGAAATCTTTTAGAATTATTTATTTTATGTGTTTGAGTGTTTTGACCACGTGTATGTATGTGTACTACTCATATGTCTGGGTCGCAGAAAGCGTTGGATTCCCTAAGACTGGAGAGAGGAGCAGTTCCGAGCTGTCATGTGGATTCAAACCCGACCCTCTGCTAAGTCAGCAAGTGCTGATTTAACTGTGATTACTATTACGATTGCTATTACAATTAATACTGATTAACTATAGAGCCATCTCTCCAGCCTGGTTAACAGGGTTTTAATGCTCTGTATCATGACGATATTCTCATTAATAACATGACCAGAATGCCTGGCTGTTTCTCGTTTTGATCGTTCGATGAGGTGGGCAAGGCAACAGATAGTCCTGAGGAAATGTCTTTTCTGGTTTCCAGAAATCCTGTAATAAACTGATGAAAAAAGGAAAGCAAAGTGTGTGCATTAAAAAAGAAAAGCCAGGAATTGAAGTAAGAATGTCTGAATCTCAATAATCACGTCATCCAGGAAAAAGACATTGCTATGTGCTGTCTACCTCTCTACACGCTTGTACACACTTGTACACACTTGTATACACTTGTACACACTTATACACATATATAAGCACATTGGGCTGTTGTGTTGAGTGTGGATGGCTATGCATTTGTGTAATTTTTTTGTGGGATTAAACCTGAGTCTTTAGGCATGCTAGACACGTAGTCTACCACTGAGATATATCTCAAGCCCTCTCTATTATTTTTTATAAAAATGGCTCAGGCAAGGTTTTGTGATTCTTAAACAATAAAAATATTATCATTCTATCTAATACACCTGCATTATTTTTGAGAGCCGCATAGCCACGCATTAATTGATCTCTCAGGACTTTATTTTTGGATCTTTAGGCTGTTTGGGGTCAATGAAAGACAACTGCAGCATAGATTCACTTTTATCTATTGCCAGTCATTGCTGGGGAATCCATCCATCATAAGAATGATAGTTGCAGGTTCTGCTAATATACTTAATAATAAAAAAAAAACCACAAACTCATTATCAAAACCTGTTGTTAGTGTTTATGTACTGATTGAGCAACACTATCTGATTTTTTTTCTTGTAAGGCAATGAAAACCCAAGCAGAGTTGGATGCTGTCTTGTAGGGCAGACACTACTGCTCCTCATAGCATGATCTGTGGGCACCGGGAAGACTCCAGAGGACCAGTTCGTGATCCCTCACCCAGGAAGTAAAGAGAAGTACTGACAGGAACCCTAAAAGTGCCTGTCCAGAAGGAGCTAAGAGCTGTGCAGATGGTGCCCCAGGAATGTAAGGAGCCCCAACAGGTCAGAGGACAGGATATTTGGAGGCCACGGAAAACACTCTCACCAAATGGACTTTTCTGCAAGAAATGGCAGCTGGAGGCAATTTCTGATTTGCTTTTTCAGTGCCATCGAAGGCCATTGAATCCAGAAGCCGAAGTGCGCAGGGCGAGAAAGGGAGCAACTGATAAAGGGACAGAGAGTAGAGAGGAAACACAATTGATTAATTAAAAACTCATATGAACAGCAGGGTGGGTAGTGCAGAAAATCAATTTAATGAGTTAAAGGGACAAATTCAAGACATTTCCCATTCTACACATGGGAAAGCTTGACAGATACTGATTCATGCTACCAGAGACAAAACGACCCAAGACACATCTGAAAAACTTAGAGGTTGCCACTAAACGGAACAATGTGTGTGTATGTGGGGTAGGGGGGTGTACTAATTATTCTTAATGAAAGCAAGGCAGCAAACATAACTCATGCAGCTAAAGGGAGTGGAGGAGAATCAAATGTGCCAAAGAATAGCAAAAACCAAACATGACTGACACCATCCATACATAGATCAACTCCCAAGTAAACAGCCACGCAGATGGGCTGGCACTACTGAATTCTCACGCAGGGTCAAAAGATGCCTTGTGTGCTGGCACTGACCTATGACCCCAGCACACGGGAGGCTGAGACAGGAAGACCACAAGTGCAGGCCAGCCTGGGCTAGGTATCGAGATGCTGTGTCAAGAAATTAAAACAAGTTGTTGATATTTGAATATCCCCCATCACAAAAAGTGTTCCAAAGTGTTAAATAGGACTGATGTAGGGTTGAATTATACATGACATGTTCTATTTTCTACCCAGGAAGACTGTATATATTTTTTTAAATCACCACAGAATATTTACATAAAGTGTACTATTTTAATCTAAAGTTTGGCCTAAACAACTTCAAAAAGAATCAAAACAGCTCTAGAAAATAGCTTTCAAGTTGAAACTAGAGTCCAATTATCTTCCCCAAGTTTGCAGAATTCTATGGAAATTTTTGGAATTAAAAAAAAAAGTTTAAGAAACAATCTGTAGTTACAGTAGAGACCTTAAAATAGTTCAGTGAATGTCCCCAAACTGTAAAGTATTTCCAGAAACTGAGGAAAGAGAAGTGAAAGCAATCCCAGAGTGGCTCCACCGTTACCGATGCCAGGATGAAGGAACCCGGAGAAGAACTGGGAAACTCCTCAGTATTAAAGAAGAAGGGCTTGCCAGGCGGTGGTGGTTCATGGCTTTAATCCTAGTGCTTGGAAGGCAGAGGCAGGAGGATCTGAGGAAAAAGAAGAAGAAGAAGAAGAAGAAGAAGAAGAAGAAGAAGAAGAAGAAGAAGAAGAGGAGGAGGAGGAGGAGGAGGAGGAGGAGGAGGAGGAGGAGGAGGAGGAGGAGGAGGAGCTCAGCCATGGGAAGCAACAGCACTCAGCACACTTCTCTGTGACCTTCAGCTTAGTTCTGTCTGATGACTGACCAACCCCCTTGCCCTGAAGATGACGAATTGCTCAATATCAGTAAAGTCCTGAGTTGGGGGTCGGTATAATATCAAACAAGGTAAAAACAGCTGGTAAAGACCCACAGGAAAGTTTTCTCTAAATGTCTTTCCAAAGTGGTAATTTGCCTCAGCCCCCACCATTCTGGGGGCGCAGCACCCCCATACTCAGGCCTTACACACTCTTACTGTCATTGATCTGGAGGCTGGAAAGCTTGGGGCACTGGCAGACTTGGTGTCACCTTCTTTCTTAGTCCCCAGACCACAAAAGAGGCAGGCAGCTATCTGGAGACTCCATTGTAAGGATGTGAATCTTGTTCGAGAGGGCTCCATCCTCCTGATTTAATTCCATCCCAAAGTGACTTTGGGATGACTCCGTGATGCTGTGGTTTTTAGTACACAACTTTTAGAGGGACTGGTGCAGGTGATATCACCTACATATATAAAGAATTGAGCTCTAGGCATCTCGTTTCAGCTTTTGGACTGGGGGGAAGTAAGAGGAACCAAGAGCCAAGCCATACCTGTTTTTTGAAAGTGAGACCCACATGGTTTTCTCTGCACCCCTCCCCTACTTTTTTTTTACTGTTGTCTTTGGGGGGGGGGGGCATGATGTCTGGTATATAGTTTGAATTGTTTGTTTTTTCAAATTCTAATTTGAGTAAAAAATAGTATAGCCTAATGTCCTGCCAAGTGCTTTGAGATATAAATAACATCACAAATCCCATTTACTGAGCCTGGCTACTATTATACCCACTTAGCAGAAGACGAAGAAGAAAGCCAAGGCACAGAGGTTAGGTGTCTTTCCCTGGGCCTTGGAATAACAGAAGGTGCTAACTTCTGCCTAGCCTTCCTGCTACCCTCAGCCATAGTCATAAAACCTTGACTGATAGATACATCAACAAACTCCACGAGAAAGCAACGTGGCTAACAGGAAGTGCTTATTGCCCGTGAACTTTGCCATCGAGAGCCTGCCCAGATCTGCAATTGCCTTTTCTCTTTAATTAAATGGGGAAAGAATGGGGTGGAGGTTGGAGGAAACTTGGCTCTGTCCAGCCCCTTCCTGCGTCAGTCCTCCTTGGAGCCCACCCCTGGAAACCGAGGTGAGAGGACCCATCCCCTTGGCAGCCTATCACTCAAGCGAAGGCAGCCAATGACTTCACCACAGAAGGGTGCCGATGCAAATGAGGTTCCAAGACCTTTCCCACGTGATTTGCCTATGGCTGAGGACAAGGCTCTCTGAACTTCGGAGTTCGGTTTTTTTTTCCCCAGGCTTGGCACAAAGATTTACGATCCAAGTGTGACCACACTCGTCATCCATCACGATTAGTTACAATAAAATCTCTCTTCGTGTTTTTAAAAGCCCTTCGCGTTACATTCCATTATGCAGTTAACATCTCGCAGATGGTCAGGCCATTGTTCACCCGGTGAACCATTTTTTGATGTCTGAAAACCAAAGTAGGCAACCAGCACTTGACCTTCCCGGAGGCCCTGGAGACCTGAGCCTGGAGCAGAAGAGAGAGAACAAAGAAGGGGGTGGGGGAACTGGTTCCTCTGCAAGAACTTGGCAGCTGGACTAAAAGGAGGGGACAAAGAGGATAGGCTCAGGTGACCCGCCTCTTCCTTGCGGGAAGTTAACCTGGATGCTCTCTGGTACCTAGAATACCTGGCCGCCCCTCCTCTAAGCAGCTAAACTGCACATAAATGCAAACCTGAGACATGACACCCCCAGGGAGTCCTGTTCCCAGCCTTCAAGAAGCATTTGATCCCAAGCCCTGCTGGGAAAAGGAGAAAGGACAGCATAGACAGCACCAGGCCGGTGAGCTGTTCCCTCCTCCCCACTGCCCACCCTACCTTGGACTCTACTAGCTGGGTTTGTGGATTGACATTAACTGCTAGGTTGTGCTCCCTGCTGAGTTTTGGGTTTGCAGTTTGTGGGGGGACTCTGTTCCGCACACCATGGGCACAGTACAGAGCCCCACCCGTTGACTGACACCTGACCACATGACATCGATTAGCCAATGGCATGTGGCAAGTCGCAGCGCTTTAGGCTCCCTCCCAGAATTCTGTTGGTTTGATCCTTGGGATAGAAGCTGCTTCCTCCGGGTGGATCCTGAAATTAAAGACTCCCAAGCAAGTTGCAGTGACCATCAACTGGCACTGGTGGGAGTGAGTAGTAAGCTATATTGTAAGCTGCTGAGATTCTCCAGGTGTCTAACCACTGGTCAGAGGGCTCACTTATGATGGTCTTCCCGGGCTGATACGCCTCTGCTCTGGACCTTCTCCACGGATAGTGTCTCAGTCCCCATGCATCTCTGACCCTGTCGCAGCCCTCAGTTGACAACCGTTCCCCTGCAGTAGTGACTTTCTGGCTACAGTCTGCAGGTCTTCACTCCCAGCTAGACTGTGTGTCAAACTGTGAAAACAGATCGCTGTAGTTAGCTCTTTGTAGGTGTCTCTCAAAGACTGTCGCTGAAAGCTGGGTCTCCAGGGCTATACTGTTCACAGGGATAGCTTTGGGGAAAAAATGACTGGATTGTGGAGGCTCTGGGCTGTTAATGCATGAATCCATTAGAGTTCTTGACTGAATGGACGGACCATTGAGAAGCGATGAAAACTCTGGGATGTGGGGCCTGGCAGGAGGAAGTGGCACTGTTGGCATTCACTTGAAGATAAATCTTGTTCCCACCATAGAGGTGAGCAGCTCACCAGGAGGTGAGCAGCTTGGCTCTAGGACAGGTCCCGGAGCAATGGAGCCAGTCAACACGGACTAAAACCATGAGCCAAGCAAACCCTTTCTCCTTTAAGTGGGTTTCCGTCGGCTCTTTCATAACAGCAACAGAAAGCTGGCTGACACAGATGAGGCTGTTTCATGCTTAAGCTAAGCCGTCTCACAGTGTCTCACAGAAACCCACATACTGTCCCTGCACACGGACCCTGGGTAGCCGGCTCTTCCCATCTCTCCTCTCTAGCCTCCCTTCCTCTCTGCTGTGACATGCCCACCTGTCACCTAGGCCATCATTCTCCTCCTCTGTACTGTGACAGAGTTCTCCCTAGAAAGTTCTCCCACATATCCGACCCAGAATCCATACGAAAGCCGCTTCCTCAGAGGGGCCTTCGAGGCCCACCTGCCTTCTTGTTGCCCTCCATTTTGGTACAGGGGGGGCTCTAGCCACCATGGATGACTACTTCTCTGTGGGGTTACTTCCTGTCTGTGTCATCCTCGCAAAATGAATGACAGCTGCTTTTCCTTTCATGTGTCCCCAAGGCCTGGTACATGAGTGCTAGACACACATTTGTTTAAAAGAAGAAGAAAAAAAAAAAAAAAAAAAAAAACCCACCTCAAAACTCTCTCTGCACAAATGGGCTTGAGTCAGCCTTCTTATTTTATGGTTGAAGGGACTGATTCCCAAGGAGTTTGTGCCTGGCCAGGTCCTGAAGGTAGCTAGTGGCTAAGCCTGGAGGGAACTCAGGTCCGCTGACCCCATTCCGGAGCTTCTCTTGGCTACAACACACCTCTTTTATTCCTTGTGCCTGCGTTTGACATCCAGTAATTCCAGAAACTTCCCGGTGTCTACTACATACTCTCTTAGTGTAGTTCAAAACTCCTATAATTCAACCTTTGGCAGTGAAATTCTGACCAATGTTCCCACTCCCTGCTTATAAAAGGATGGTAATAACAAAAGCCAGCATATGAAGGGGCTGGAGAAGTGGCCTCTGGTTAAGTGCACACACACACACACACACTGCTTTTGTAAAGACCCAGAATTTGTTTTCCAGCCCCTGTGTTGGGTTGACTCAGAACCACCCGGGAACCCCAACTCCTGGGGATCTGATGCTCTCTCCTGGCCTCTGTGAGCACCAACAAGTACATATCACATGTGCACAAGCTCATTCTGTGTGTATGTGTGTGTGTGTCTGTCTGTCTCTCTGTTATGCATGCATATATGCATGCCCACTTGCACACATGCATACACACACACACACACACTCAAAAACAGAAAAGCCAGCACTCACTGAGCACCTGCATGTATGAACTCATTCGTCTCCTCAGCCACATAGCAGGCAGGCAATGTTACCATCTTCACCTGTTATATCAAACTGGAGACACAGCGTGGTTGGCTGGAGCAGTTAGCTGGGTTTGTATTGCTGTCACCAAAATACCAGACTGAAGCAACTTAAGGAGAGAAGGGATTATTGTGGTTCATGGTTTCTGATATTTCCACCATGCTGGGAGATCTGATCAGTTCACCATGGCTGAAGATAACCTTCAAAGGCCTGTCCTTAGTGACTGTGGCCCTATCATCTAGGCCCCACCGATGGCCTCCTCAGGTAACACCAACAGCCTGGGAACACGAGCTCAAAACATGAACCTGTGTGGGCATTTCAGATCTCAAACATCACAGTGACAAAACTACCCAAGGCTGCAGAGTGGTTACTGACGGTGGTGGCTTAGCATGGATGTGGGCTCATGCAGCCTGGCTCTGGACCCTGAGCACTTCTGTGTGATCCCAGCCTGGTCAGCAGCCTGGTGGAGCTCCCACCAATAGCACACACTTACTCAATCAGAAATAGCATACGTCAGTATCTTGCAAGGAGACATCTACATTTTCAAACCTAAGACAATATCATGTGTTCATTTTATCAAGGTTCCTGTGGTATTAGGAAGAGAAAATGGGCTCTGGGACCAGCCAGACCTGGGATCCAAACCTCAGCTGTCATTACTGAGCACTGACTGTGTACCAGGAACAGGGCCAAGGACTCAGCATGCACTATCTCATTTAACAGATGAGGAAAGAGGTTTGGAAGATAAAGTCCATTGCATGATTAACCAAGCAGGAGGGGAACGTGGCAATTTAGACAGTTTGATTTAAAGATACTAGTTGACATACTTGATCTCTCTGAATCTGATGCAAGCAAGTAGTTACAAACACTCACAGAATGGCCATGTAGTTAGTGTCTGGTACCTAGTAGGCCATCAGATGGCAGCTACCCACTGCTAGGAGACTCCACCGCTGGGCAAAATTGTTCTCTGGCTGTAACTGCCAGGTTCAACTATTAAGCAGATGTGGATTTCAGGGACTCTTGAGAAAAGTATCGACCCACAAACGACCTGCCTAAATCACTTGAAAGCCATCTGCAAACAAAACGCCCTGGAGAAATCATCCGTTGTCACCGTTCCTTCACCTCCATGGCCAGTCGTGTCAGACAGCAAACTTCATTCCCTAATGTGTGTCCTCCCCCTCCACATCCTCAACCTCTCTGTGTGCTGGTAAACAGCGTGGGGACAGGGTGTAAACCTCCCCAGGCTTCTTCCCAGCTAAGAAGGAATGGCACTCAGGTGCTGATCCCCAAGAGCTCCGAAGCGGATTCATTTGCTCTAGGTCCCAATAAACAAGAAGAAGGCAGAGTTTCTCTGCTCAGGCTTCAACCGAGCATCTTGGGGATGTGCTGGTGAGGCTGGGAGCGTGATTGGCCATCTCAGCCACGAGCTCATCAGACTCCATTCCCTCCTGTCCCTCCTGTCATTCTCCTCCTCAACAGGGAAACCAAAACACTAGAAGGCTTCGCTTGGAAAACACTAGAGTTCTCCTCTTCTTATCTATGGCAAATCCATGTCAGCACCAGCTATGCGAAGCCTGCAGGCTGGAAGCTAGCAGGGGAGACAGAATCCCCCAAACAGCTGAAATGATCCCCTAAGCAAACAGGAAGGCAAAGCCTAACGTTGGGGAAAGCTTAATACGGTGCAGGGTGCAGACTTCCTCGTGAGTCCAAAGCAAAGTGTAAATCCTCATTTTTGCTTGAAGGTAAGGCGGTACAGAGAAAGGCACGGTAGCCATGCAAGAAGGTTCTAGAAGCTAGTCCAGAACTAGAGGCAGAACCTGGCATAGACGAGAGCTGTATGTCAGGAAAATCACTGGTGGATTGAAGAGCAGAGACAGCTGTAGCAGTCCCCAAGTGAGCCATGTGTCCTGTTGAAGTAATCCAGTCCTGGGTCTTGAGGGGTCCAGGTGGATTCATGTATTTCCAACTACTGTAAGGTTCAGGGGACAAGGATCACTCTGATTTTTCTAAAGGCATGATCTAAACGGTGACACACACTAAGGACTCAGAATTTGGAATTCCGTTTGTACTTCACCCTCTGCAAGACCTTGGATCAGTCAGAGGGCTGGCTGTCCAGGACCTCTGTATCCTTCTTCAAAAAAAATGAACATACCAGATAGTTCATTTCCTAGACCCTTCCAGCTCCAAATTCCAGGTTTCTGGTCCAAATTTCTAGAGCAAATATCCTCTGAGATGTGAGTTGGTGCCTCCTTTGCTGAGTCATCCTTTCATGGCAAAGTACGTCGTGATTTCCCCTGCATCTCCTCTTTCTGATCAGTCTTGAATTCAGAGTTGGTTTTCCAAAGGCCTTGGAGTTCCTGGGTAGTGAATGCTCAATGAACTCCTGCGGGAGGTCTCCTTGCATGCCATCTGATGTCCCTGGCTGGCATCTCCAGGCAGCTTTGTGGGAGACATCTCACTCTGTGTGCTGAGGATAGAAGGAGCCACAGGGGACCAGGGTCCAGCATTTCTGGTCTCTTGTCAACTCCATGGACAGGTGACCTTTGAGGACAAAGACTACTTTGGGAGGGGACACAGCATCACTGAAGTGAGTAGAACCCTACCCCTGCACTGGAGAATGGATTCATCCAAAATCCTAAGATACTCACTCATCAGATGTGTGGGAAAACTGGCCTCTGGGAGCCGGGCATCATCTCCACAGAAATCGTTAATCTGGCAGCTGACTCTTAGTAAATTTGCCTTCATAAAGGGTCAGGAGTGAGGCCTTTGGGCTGGGGACAAGGAAAGAGGGGCCATCAGGAGGCATCTTCCTCTCTGACAAGATCTTCTAGCTTCTGTTAGAGCAAAGTGTGAGGAGAGAAAGAGGTGCCGGGTGTAGGACCATGGCTTCCAGATGGAGGGAACCCAAATTCCATTGCAGCTGTGTGAATTTTTTAGCTAAATCCAAACTTGGCTCAGCCCTGGGCCACCAGTATACAGGTGGTTATAGGGAGAACTGTCAGATTCATTCATCAGGGCCACTGTCCTCCCTGCAGAGCAGGGAACTAAAAGAAAACATACTTTCCTATGACAGGAGAACAGCCCCCTGAAGCTAGGGAGGTAGCCAGAAGCAAAATGAGAGGCAGGAGAGGTGGACTGAAAAGGTGAGGACAGCAGCTACCCCTGCTTTGCCCACACACAGCACTGCTGCAGAAGGCGGCCACACTGCCCCGTTCCTCAGACCCACGGTCCAGCACAGCCACAGCCTAGGAAGACCCAGGAGGAAGTTACAAAGATGGATATTACACTTCCTCTCAGTGCCTTCTCAGGAGACACAGGTCTGCATCCTGGACCTCCAGGGAGGACATAAAACCGCTGGTCTCTCATCCATGTCCAGGATACACTACTGAAAAGCTGCAGAGCCTCTGACTGTCACTTGGTACCAACAGAAGCCTTCTCTGAAGACAGAGGTGGTCAGGGCTTGTCTGGACAGACGTCCCTCATCTTAGCGGTACAGTGCTATGCATATTGCAGGATGTTGGGGGTCAGCGGTCAGTTCTACTGAAAGTCTAGTTCCAGTAACACCGTTGGAGGCTTCATGGGTTCTCTAGGAGCTGTTTAATTGAGCCACTTAAATAGGAGTGCCTCTTTCAAATTCAACAACCAGATAAAGATGTTATAAGAAGACATCCATGACTTGGAATGTGGCTGTGGGTTGGACGTTCTTTTGTGAGCTGTTACTGTGCTCAGTTTTAGGGGTGCCTCCTCTCAAACCCTCACTTTCCTCACTGAATTCTGATCTTGTGTCATTGGCGATCTAGCCCTTTGTGAGGGCTCCTCCTTGCGTATAAACAGCAAAGGCTCCTGGGATGTCTTGCTCTTGCTAATATTAATGAGTACTTTGTTGTAAGAGGCGTCATGAGGAGGGGCTCTGGGAAAGAGTCAGGTGACACTTTGAAAGGACAGGGGGAAGAGACCAAATTCTCTGTGTCACAATTTAGCAAATCTGCTTCTTTTATATTAGTGAAAGTGTACTAAGTCAGTCAGTGGGAATAGAAAGGATTGTGGGGGACTGAGGGGACAGCGACAAGTAAGGATTCATATACGCTCCACAAAGAAAGAAAACAAAACAAAACAGCTAAGGAGAAACAGGGATCGAAATGCTGGTCCCCTCCACTCAAGGCAGCGGGATAGTGACAAGTGTCAGATGGATGTGAAATGTCAGAGCCCTGTGTGCTGCAGTGGGAACAGCCTTCTGCTGGAGCCTCTGCAAGCACAGAATCACCATGTGACCTTAATCACCTAGCCACCTTAAGTTTGGCTATACACACACAAAAGAATTGAAAGCAGGGACTCCAGAGTTTGCATACCTGTGCTTAAGGCGCAGTTCTTGACAGCAGCCAGAAGGAAGAAGTTACCAAGTATTCATCAGCTAACAGAAGAAGCACTCGTGGAATATTCTTCAGTCTTTAAAAGGAATCAAGTCTGATACATGAAACATGGGTGAATCCCGAAGACTTGATGCTATGTGAACCGTGTCAAACAATGAGTGACTCACCTCACACTCTTAGACACAAAAAGCAGAACCATGGTTGTCAGGCACTCCAGGAACAGGCAGGAGGAAGTCACTGTCTTACGGATACAAAGTTTCTGTTTAAAGACGTAGAAAGTTCTGAAGATATATGGTGGTAAAGATTGCATAGCTTTTGTGGACGTATTTAATTCTGCTGAATTTGTATGCTTTAAAAAAATGGGGTAGGGGAGGACCCAAGGGAGGGCTCAGCAGGCAAAGGTGCTTGCTGCTAAGCCTGAGGATCCAAGTTCAAGACCTGGAACTCACACCATGGAAGGAGAGAACAGACTTTCACAAACTTTCCTCTGACGTTGTAAAAGGAAAGGGGGTTAGAGGAAAGAAGATATTTTATAGTTGGAAACTCTGGCTTCTTTTCTTTTCAGTCTAGGAATCCAGTTATAGCCAGGGCTCAGGTTAGAACAGAATACACACACTTTGGGACTGGCTGGACCATGCTGCATAACAAACATACCCATAATTCTTGACCCAGGCTCCATGTCTAGCAGGGGCTGTTTGCGGGGCTCATCCAAACCCTTTAGAAGTTCCTGTGGACAGAACAGCATACGTCCAAGGGAACACAGTTTCCTGTGGTCTTGAACCAGCAACCTGGATGCTTTGATTTGGATATGAACATGCAACATTTATGCTCAGGAGTCCTTGGCCCACCTCATAACACACACCTACCTTGTGCTCAGAAGGCAGAGAGCTAGAGGTTCTGCCTGGTAAATGCCAGCTTTGATTGCTGTAGGCTCTCATCACTTCTTGCCCCTAAGAAACACCCCACTTACCTTGGGTGATGGCTGAGGCAAGCAACTCTAGGAATCCACCAGTATACAAGGACAGATGAGTGTCTGGAAGCCAGCAAGTCCCTTCCTTGCCTGCCCCACTGAGAGAGGAAACTCTCTCTAGTAGCTTTGTTTCTGGCATCTTAAGCAAATGCTAGTTGGGATAACATATTTACAGCTGCCAAGGATGATGCTTGCTGTGTCCATCAGCCTCATATTTTTCTACCTATCTCTATCTCTTTATCTCTGTCTCATTCATCTCTCTATTTCCTACACAAACATATATACTTACAGTATCAGATAGAGATAGAGATACAGGTAGAGATACAGATAGAGATAGAGATACAGATAGAGATACAGATACAGATACAGATACAGATAGAGATACAGATACAGATACAGATACATGAGGCTATCTGTGGCTAGATACAGAAAGCATCATCCTCCGCGGCAGTCAATATGGTATGGGTGTGCGTGTGTCCCTCCTATTACCCCCTCCCCCATGCCTTATGTTTCCTTCTTTCAGCTCATTCTACAGTTTCCCCCAAGAATGCCTTTTTTTTTTTTTTTTTTTTTTTTTAAATAACGCTCCTGAGCGCGCCTTTGTTCATCCAGTAAGCACATCATGAATGTATCCTGTGTGCCGCTGTTCTAGATGGCAGAGACAGCAAACAGGACAGACAGAAGTCCCGGCCTATGCAAAGCTGTCAGTCAGCTACATGAGCAGATGTGTTGAGGGCAGTGTAGAGAGTATGGCTTCTCCGATGCTGGGTCCGAGTGACAGGTCAGCCCTTCTGCATACTCTCACCCTGCCTCAGCCAAAGCTTCATGACATACCACTGACCACAGACCTTCTCACTTGTTCTCCACAAATGGTCATCTGTGTTCACTGGGAACACGGGGATTCAGTGCAAACTGTCAACTCCCCATAAAAATGAGAGTTAAGCATGTTAAAAAAGATGGATTCTATGGCTCAGCAGCAAAGTGCTCCTCCAGAGGACTCAGTTTAACTCCCAGCATCCACAGGGAAGGTCACGACTATCTATAACTCCAGTTCCAGGGGACCCAACGCCCTCGCCCAGACAGACATGCAAGCAAAACACTAATGTACATAAAGATAAACAAATCATAAAAAAAGAAATTTGATCTAAATAAAAAAAGATGGATTCTCAAGTAGAATTGAGTGGTTTGCCTTTGGCTGGTGTTAAGGACTAGGTTAGCCTTGGATGTTAAAGGATGGGTTAGCCTTGGCTGTACAACTGTTTCCTCACCTCATTCACAAAAATGTCTGATGAATTAGAGACCTGAAGGCAAAATCATAAAGCAAAAAGCAACCGAAGAAAACAAGGAGTCTTTTTTAACACCACACAAAAACTATTTTTGTGGAGAGCCTTTAAGAGAGAAATGAGAAGCTATAATAGAAAATATTAAGAAATTTGATGTTGAAAGTCAAATGCCTGCACGAGATAAGAGATAGTGTGTATACATACAATAAAAACAATGCAAGCAGCATGGGAAGACAGTATTTAACAGAGGAATGGTGTGCAAATATGTAAAAACCTCCCACAAATCAATTAAAATTAATTCTTTAAGTGACAAAGAAGATAAAAAGCAATTCACAAAAGCAGAAACAGTCAAAATATGCTCGAAGATCGTCTTTCTTAGCCTGTCTCTCTTGCTTCCCAGTGCAGATCATACAACACAGCGAGGGGCTACCCATCTTCCCTGTGACCCATAAGCCCAGCTCTTCTCTGGCTGCCATAGCAGAGGACTCAGGGCAGCAGCAAGCAGCAGGTTTTAGGGGGAAGTTGAAGTGCTACCTGACCAGAGCCAGGAGTTTGGGATGCTGACACAGACAGATGTGAGATGAGAGGCGGCTTGGGAGTGGACCCTTGGATAAGAAGCTCATTTTTGTTACTGCTTTGAATAACACTGAGTGACAGCCACTGGCTGGCTCTGAGAGGGGCTCGTCAGCATGAAGTCCACTGAAGAGACAACCACCCACCCACGGCCCCTCATTAACACCCAGAGTACATAACCACTCAGAGAGACGACCACACCACAGACCATCACCCTGTAGCCCAGGCTGGCCTGGAACTCTCTATGTAGACCAGGCTGGATAGGATTTAAGATCTTCTTGCTTTGGCCTTTCCAGTACTGGGTTATTTGTCAGTTTTGCAGAAAGCCTAGCCCGGGTAGTATGTTTCCCTATGTGTTTTCCTGTGTAGGAGACACTACAATAAAAAAGAATTCTAGAAGCCTGTAGAAGCACCGTTTGGGAAGACATTAACCCAACCCCCACCCCCAAATAAATCCAAATGAACTATCTGATGCCCTATAAAACAAACTTTTCAACATTTGCAGGCTTCCTAGTGGAAGCTACAAACACAGTCTCGAGAAGCCAGAGACCCAGCTCCGTTGTCGTACCCTCTGGGAAGCAGCCGAAGCACAGGATGGTCTCCTCTGCATCCTGGCCACATTGCGAGTCCATGACCTGGTCGCCAGTTCCAGGATTCCTCCTCCACCCTGACCCGACTACAGCTGAAGAAGAACCAGTGAGCCCAGACCAGGAAGAACACGGGCAGGCTGAAGGACCAGCTCTCGAAATGAAATAGGTCAAGACACAGTCAAGATTATGTTTGAAAATTGCCCCTTTAATACAGGACCATGCTCCAGCCCTGTGGGATAAGGATGCAAAGCTTACTGTTCCTGAGAGGCGGCTTTCTCAGGTAGCTCCCTGTTTAACCTGGAGGTTGAGCAGTAAAATGGAAACAAAAATAATTGACCAGTTTTTCAGTTAGCTGAACCCAGCAGCAGTCCCTAAATAGCTCTCACCTTCCTGGAGCTTGTGGTCCTCGTAAAGCTACAAGATGCGTTTCAAAGCCATGAATTTGCTAAATAGAACTTCATTTCCTCTTCTTATTAGAGGTAATTAAATTTATTAGACGTCAGTAAAAGCCTTGTAAACAGAAAATATGAATGCTTATAAAAGCCTGCTCTTTCTTTTCAACCCAATAATTAAGATGCAGGAGGGAGCGGCTAATATCGGCTTGTAATTTACGAGGTGCCATTCAACCCTGAATCCGAGACAGACTGCGGAGGTATTAAACACCAAAATGAAAATAATACCCACTGAAACGCATTATTTATTAAGTACATAACTACTCGAAAATAAACACATTGCAGAGGAACTTGCTGTGTCTGGTGGAAACGGTGTGTATACATCACCTCCTGCCGTGGATAGATTACCCATTGAGTCAGATTCTTAAATCAAAGTCATGCTTGCTTAAATGCAAACTGCCAGTGGCAGTCAGCGAGCCCCCAGCTCATTCCACGTTCGCCTGGGTTGCGGCTTTCAAAAGACACTGCAGTACAGTTGTTTCTAACCTTCTCAAAAGAGGAGAACTCCCCCAGCAGCCACCTGAACACCAGAAAGAAGAAGAAGGGGGCAGCTTCTAAAGAGAACAGTAAACAATTACAATTTGTGACAACCCTTTCTCCCCGCTGCATCCCAGGCCTGCACTCTGTTGACTTGACTAACTGCTAATTCGCTAATGCAAGGAGCCCAGGAAGAAGTCAGTTCGGGCACATTTTGCCAGCACTCCAGCAGAAACGTGGACTTGAGACTCTTTAGAATAAATGATTATAGGAACAATGGAAGCTCTATTTCATCGGCTCAAAGATTCCTTTGATTTTAAGGTATGTCATTACTCAGTGTGTCACAAAGACAGGGAAAATAAAAGAGAAACGATTAAAGTGGCCAGGCACAGGCTGTCCTAAGACATGTTGTGAGACCAAAGATGTCACAATGGAGAATCGGGACAGCCCCTCTAGAAGCCACAGGACACAATCAAAAAACAAAACCAAGAGCAAACCAAAACAAGAAAAGCCCCTGAGGCAACAATCAAAGACACTCTGAAAACTCTTACTTGGGTTTGGGCATATGAATAATGTCCCAATAAAGTTGCCACTGCAAATGTTATTTGGGGGCTAACATTGAACCCTAAATCTCAGTTGTATAGAGGGCAGCAAAGAAAGGACTGAAAGAAAGGTCTGGGGTACACCGGGCAGATCAGGCCAGCAGTCAGCACGGGAAGGGAGGAGCAAGTGCCAGCAGAGTCTGGAGCACAGGCTTTTCAGTAGGGGAGCACCGGACCCAGGAGTGTTAGGGGAAGCTGAGAACACTGTGGGAGGAGAAGATGGAGAGACCAGAGCAAAAGTGACCTTTTCCTCTGATCTTACAGGAAAAATACTCTTTTTAAATTTAGGAGTGAGTTCATCCAGCCACTTTACTCTAAAACCAACTTTGATAGCTTCTAGACTATTTAAGAACCAGCCTCCTGGGGTTAGGGAGATGGCTGAGCAGTTAAAAGCACTTGTTCATGCACAGGACCTAGGATGGATTCCCAGCATGCACACAATTGCTCACAACTATCGAAAACCCCAGTTCCAAGGATCCAACACACACACACACACACACACACACACACACACACACACACACACACACACAGAGTACATGTAAATGCAGGTGAGCGAAACATTCAAACACATGAAACTAACAAAGGAATCTTCTGAATAAAAAAAAGAACCAGAGTCCCTTCACCTGTCTGCTATACCTTGACCAGTTCTGGTAGAAGCAGCCCCTCTTCCAGATCCATTCTGCCTCCGTTCTGAGAGGGCTGGAGGTAACTGGTAAGGCTGGGAAGCTTTCAGATAGCAGGACGGCTGGGACATTTGACTTTTGTCTGGGACCAAAACTCGTCTTCTTATATATAATAACACACAGACAAAAGCTGTCCTACCCCTGAGCTGCCACCCAGCACCAAAGAAACAACAGTCTTCAGCATCAAAAAGCCAGGGTACTGTCCCACAGTAACAGTCATCACTCTTGGGTGGTTGCTATGGATCGTGCTGACTTTTGTGAATTTTCCCCTCAAGCAACTTTGTGCTGTTGGTGCTGTGAGCAGCTCCGTTTTGTAGAAGGAAAACAGGGGACTGAGAGACTGGTCAACTTGCTCACAGCCGACTGCTGCACACAGGCTTATAACAGGGCCCTGACAAGCTATGTGTTGAACTCCATATGCAACAATCTCGCCACTGTACAGCAGGGGTCTTGCCAGGGCGCTGGGCCGAATTGTATAGGAAGTTACGGGGTAGGGATACAGCTGAGGTCAAGTGAAGAGAAATGGTCCTCCTTATGAAAGCAGCTATGTCATGGACTCTTCTCATCAGCATAACAGGAAACCCACCATTCTGCATCGCACCGGATACACTGTATCACTGTGGCTAAAATGATAGCCACCACTGCAGATGTGTGGTGATGTCTCCGATACGTCGTCTCTTTTTAATTGTTCTGTTGTGTAAACACATGTTTCGGCTGCATGTATGTCCATGCACCCCATGTGTGCCTGGTGCCTACCGAGGCCAGAGGAGGGCATTTGATCCCCTGGACTGAAGTTACAGAGAGTTGTGAGCCACCATGTGGATGCTGGGAATTCAATCCAGGTCCTCTGGAAAAGCAGCCAGTACTTTTAAACCACTGCGCCATCTCTCAAGATAGTTTGAGACTGTGCTGATGGCTCACGTGTGTGATGCTTTCCTCCTGCTTAGGGGCTCCCAGCTGATCTTCTCTGGCAGAACGTCTGGGCAGCAGCTCACCCAGTGCAGAGCAGATGGCGCCTAACAGATGATGCTATGCTTGTTTGTACTCAAAAGACACATGGTGCCATGGATCCACCCTGTGCCAAAATGTGGCTGTCTCTGTAGCATCGTAGGACTGTCCAGTGGTCCATGGCTGCCTCTATGGCTCTGCTACCTGTGGCACTGTGGATCTGTGCCCTCCACCATGTCCCTAAGCTCCATGCTGTGTCCCCAAGGTCTCTGTGTGTAACATGGGGATGGCATGCTTATGTTGTGTGCCTCATTTGTGTGTATGTGCTGAGCACAGGCAACCTAATCCTCCAGTTAGGTGTTCTTGATGTGGTTCCACCACCCTAGAGGCCTGGCGACTCAGGTCAGTGGGGTCTGAAATCAGTCTTGACAATCTTAGGTCCAACAGGCCCAGCGGTGACAATGGGCTTTCCCACTTCTTTATCTGACTCCCCTGGCTAGAGCAGTTTATCTTTGGGGTTTTATCTCTGGATAAAACCAGAGAGCTGCGTGTGGGCCCACATACTGAATACCATGGTCCATATAACAAGAATACCACCGGGCAGTTTAGCAGTGCTATGGAGACAGACACATTGGTGTAGGGCAGAGCTACAGTGACATGTCTGAGCCTCCACCCAACAACGGGACCTTACACGTTCCTTCCTAGGGTGCTTCCTTGGCCCTTTCAACTGTAGAGCCAACTAAGGCCTTCTGTAGGCCTCTATGCCCTGACCATTGGCTCACTCTCCAGGGCTCTCGTCTTGTACCTCCTTGGCCACTGTTTGTAACTATGCTGACCACAAACACCTCAGCCTACCTGCTCTCGGCATTATTTTCTTACCCACTGCCAAGGGTCTGTCACAATCATGGTCATCGTACCTGGCCTTATGTCAGAGGCACGGGGCAGTGTGGGATATGGGGCAAAGCAGGTGCCACAGGAGCCAAGATGAAGGGGGTATTTCAGGGGTGGAGAAAGAATGGGGTGCTTTCCACAGCTCTGAAGCCCACAGACAGAAAACATCAACAGAAAGGCGTGGCTCAGGGCCTTTTTAAAGTAAGGAATGGCTGGGTTAGTTTTGTACCATCAACTGTTTATTGAGCACCAGTTAACTATCAGATAAAGGCTTCCTGGGAACGTTAATTCTACTGAATGGCTTTGGGGATATGAGACGAGGCGTTAGTGTGGAATGGGACCAAATAGAAGCAAATATTCGGTTCTGTAAGCTTGTCTTCTAGTATTTGATTATTTAACATAAAGGTCACATTTGGCATGCCATGTGTTCAGAAACACATTGACAACAAGAATGGAGATGGTCAATATGGTGGCTTCCAGGGGGCTCCAAAGTTTCGGTGGAGAGGGAGGCATTGTGGAAGGCAGGCGGGAAAATCTTGGAAAGCCTGCAGCCCCAAAGAACAGCACACAGTGCACCATGAGAACAAGAATAGGGCAGCAGAGAGTGAGGCTCGCTTTACATCAATGTGGAGCAAGTAAGCTATTTGGAATTCCTAAATCTAAATCTAAAAGCTGGAGGCTTTTTGGAGGTTATCCAGTATGGGCTGACCACCCATACTGGATAACCAAGTGGTGTACACTTCTCTGGAGAGACTGTTTCTCCCCATCTCAGCATCCTTTAGCTGCTTGCAGTTCTTTGTGAGACTTGAGGCTTCCTGGGCTTTGCCCCATTCGCCTTCATGTGTCTCCTGCTGTCCTTGTTCAGCTCGTGTTTAGGAAATCATGTTGGTGCAACTGTACGTGTGTGTGCCGTACTTTAGGAATACCTATGTATACACACATACATGAGGCATATAATAATAATCAATGGCAAAAAGAGGCCATGCATTTGAAAAAGAGCAAGGAGGTGGGTATGGGGGGAGCTTGGAAGGAGGAAAGGGAAAGGGGAAGTGATGTAATTATATTATAATCCCAAAAAGTAAAAAGAAGAGGAAGGGGAAAGGGAAAGAAGAGGAGGAGGAAGAGGAAAAGGAGGAGGAAGAGGAGGAGGAGGAGGAGGAGGAGGAGAAGAGGGAGGGGGAGGGGAAGGGGAGAGGGAGGGGGAGGGGGAGGGGAAGGGGAGGGAGAGGGGGAGGGGAGGGGAGAGGGAGGGGGAGGAGGAGATGAAGAAGGAGGAGGAGGAGGAGGAGGAGGAGGAGGAGGAGGAGGAGGAGAGGAGGAGGAGGAGGAGGGGAAGAACTGGGGGCTTCTGAGTAGTCCGTCTAGCCTAGAGGTAGAAGCAGGTATAAGTCAGATGTAGGGTGCTGTACCCAGCACTCAGGAGGCCCAGGCAGAAGGATCCTGAGCTCAGAGCCAGCTTGTGATACAGAGCAAGCACCTGTCTCAAAAGAAAAACAAAGAAACCCATGACACACCCCTCCTCCAAAATAACACAAAAAACGCAGCAGCTGTGTGTTGCCGACCCTGTACAACAGCACCATCAGTCAGCCCTGAAGCCACAAAACACAGGTACACCCTGCACTCTAGAACATTCCAGAGTGAGATAACGACTCTCCCAAGTAAGCCTCCTCTCTTCCCCCCTCCTCTCCTCTCCCCCTCACCTTTCTGCTTTCCTCCTCTCCCCTCTCCTTTCCTCTTCTCCTCTCCTCTTTTTTATTTTTTAATTTAATATTTTGAGACAGGGTCTTTCTTGCAGTTTCTGAGGCTAGCCTTGTCACTCTGTGGTGTAGGTAGGTAGGCCTTGCATGTTTGTCCCTCCCACACCTCCCCACTGAGTAGCAGAGATGTCAGGCCTGGGTTACTAGACGAAGTTCTGTCTCTCTGAATGATCAGCCTGGCTTCTTTGAATCTCAGTGGCTCACTCAGGCAGTGAATCTTGCCCAAGTCCCACAGGCATTTGTGGCTAAGGAAAAAGCGATTAATGACATACAAATTATTTTCCAGGCTGACAAAACTGTTCCTTTCTGAGCTAGAACTGGGAGTGAAAAAAAAAAGACCATTTCAGTAAGGGACCCAGAATTGTTGTCTTCAATAGAACACAGGTTTATGTGGGAGGCTGAGTTCAAACGTATTGTTTCCAAATTCCACTAAACAGCAGAAACTTGAAGCCCAGTTTACATCACTCACCTTTTATAACCCAATCAATCCCACTGGGGCTTCATTTGCCCTATCTGTAAAATGGATATGATATAGAAATATGTCTGCCTGGGGTACATGCCCTTGCAAATAGGGTGAGGATTATCTTTAGCCAAACTGTTCCCCCCTCCCCCATTTTCAGGCCTTGTGTCAAAGGCAAAGGGCAGGAAACAGAAAGGCTCTTTGGGAAGGTCTTGTGCTCCTGCTGCTCTTGTGTTTAAAAAGGAACTGACAGGTATCTGTTAGGTGGATCTGTAGTACTGAGGCAGAAAGAATGGGCGGCACTGGCTGAGCTGGCAGTGTGGTGCTAACTAGGCTGCCTTGGCTGCCCCCTTATGTCTTCCTCCCTTCAGCTCCACAGGCAGGCTGAACGAGGGTATCTTCGGCACATCCAGACGTGGTCCCCGCATGGTCTGGGCATGGCGATGTCAGAGTCACTTCAATGCTGGCCTCTTCATGCTTCAGAAAGAGTTCCTCCCTAGCCTTCCAATGGAGGCCCTCGGCAGGCATGCTCCTCCCTTCTGCAGCGCAGCTCACTCAATGGAGACAAAGAAACAGGAGAACCCTCGGAAAAACATAAAAAGTAACAACCCCACCCAGGCTAACCTTCCGAAACTCCACCAGTGGCCACATGGCTTTGAAAACTATACCCAGTGCTTTTCTGGTCAAATGAAAGCAAGCTTCTCACGGAGGGCTGGAGACAGCAAATGGGGCCGGAGTCATACACAGTTAGTTTCAAACTTATGTTGCTGCTCATGGGGAGAAATCAATGTATGGTATATTAAAAACAATCACTGCGGCCCTTAAATGATCCAATAGTTTAGCTTTGAATGCATTCGAGCTAATGGGGGCTGTAATAGCTTCTGACAGGTCATTGCACTGATCAAGGGGCATGTATGAAATACACTGCCTACTAAACTCTGTTTTGATTTTGCAAAAGGAAAACTAAGCATCCATGGTAAACAGGGCTGATTGTACAGATAGTCCCTGGGATGCCTCTCAGCCTGCCCCTGGTCGGGAGTTGTGGAGGGGGACAGTGGGAATTCTATACACCTGGCCTGCCCCCAATCCCTGCTCTAATCACTGTAATCAAGGGCAACCCACTGTCAGAAGAGCTGGGGGGGTGGGAGAGAAAAGGAGGGGACCAGGAGCCGGGTTTCCACGACGGGTGAGTTATCAGCTATAGCTTTGCTGCTTTGAGAAACCGATTGACCCATGGTGGGGCTTGGAGGCTGCTTGCTCCTCATCCTTCATTTGAAAAAAAAAAAAAAAAATGGGGTCATCTGTGGGGACAGCCATTTTGCCAAGAAGCAAACGGAAGGCATATTTATCTTCCCCGGAGCGTCTGAGGCTCTGGGATAATTTGATGAAGAATGGAATGTATCTGTGCTCAGCTTTTGTATGGCAGCAGGGTGAATGGAGTTCGAAAAACAAACAAACCAGCAAGAGTAGCCCTTAGCATACTTTTCATGGCTGTTTGGGGACGTGGCTGTGTTGCTGCTGAAGCTTCCAGAGTGAGCCACATGTTGCCGCATTGCCTGGTCAGAAGCCAGAAATGTTCCTGGGCACTTAGCAACACTCTCCGTGGATCTGCACCGGCTTGGGTGCCTACGTGATATCTTCAGGCAAAGAGCTCAAACCAGTGAGTTCTGAGGATTCCTCTGGCTTAGGATGTATTTAGAAGGGTCAGATGGTCACTTTGATACTGGTATCATAAAGGGAATGATGGTTGTTGATCTCTGCCCCCTTTAACTGCAGAGCTGTAAATGAAACCCAGGGTCCCCATGTGCCAGGCAAGTGCTCTGCCATCGAGGTGCCTCTCCAGCCCCACGGATGATCTTAATGTGCCACCAAGCAACACAGTGCCAGATTGGCCCAAGGGCTTGGTTTCGAACCACTGCACTTTTGGGAAAGTATTCCCATAGAGTGGCCTTGTGCTGGTCTAAGGCCAGCACGCTACCACCTCCGCAGGCTAAAAACAAAGAGAAAACCCAGGTTGAAAGCTCGTTGTCCTTTGTATCGGAGCCGGGTTAGCCAGTAGCTTTTGTAAAATTGATGAATTTTGTGTAAAGGCAAGTGCAGACAGGCAAACAGATCTGTATCTGCTGTGATCCATTTAGCCCGACACATATGTGCAGGCGAATTGGTTCACCTCAGTTCCTTCAGGACTGATGAAAAAGTAAATGAGGACCAAGTCATGCACTGCGAGTCATTGGAAAAGAAATAGAAGGTCTAGTGGCGGGAGTTAATTAATACTTCCCTCCCCCGAAGCGGACTGACCCTCGTCCTTAGGCATCCGAGTCAATAAACAATTGTTGTACACAGGCCATCCATTAGAAGGTGAGGCAAGACTGTTTTTAAGCAAATCTGAAATTGCCAGGGGTGACCTAATCCTGCTTCGGTAATGGCGGTATGAAGGAATCATTTTTCATACCATCTCATTTATAAGAAGTTCCAGGCCATCTGCCGAGAAAACAAAATAAAACAAAAACAAAACAAAAACAAAACAAAACAAAACAAAAAAACCCGGAAGCAGTGAAGAGCAATCGGGATAAATATGTGTTGGTGGCATTCTCTTCTCCTTAAGCAAAACTGCAGCTAGCTGCACTCTCTTTCTTGGTGACTATTGAATATTTTGGTTGGGGTATCATTGACTATAGTAACTGACAGGAACTGAGTGATCACTGAGATACTATGGGGCTCACTGACCATGCGTGTCTGCAGTGGTGGGGCACAGCTAAGAGTTAGTTCACACCACCGTCTTCCCCCACTGTGTCAATCTCAGAGAGAGAGGTCAGCCATTTGCCTGGGTCCTAAAGTGAGAACCTTGATGTTGGGGAAATGGGTCCATGATTGCTGGTACTTCCTGAAGACCTACGTGTGCCACTGTAAGTGCATGTGAACCTGCCGGATCTTCACGACCTGCTCAGACCCCAGTCACGTCACTACACCTTCCTTTTGGTAGACAGGTGAAAGGGGTAGGTGGCCTTAGGATCACACATACACTACTAGCACAGACCCAGAAAGTCTGTACCCAGAAGCCTCTACTGCCAGTTTGACATCTTGGGAAATCAGATGAGGATGTGTGGAAAGGAAACCAGCTTCCGATGTAGGAAGATTTAGGCTAGATAGCAGAAAGAACCTGTGCTGGCAAGGTTCTGAGGGGAAAGTGAACCATGAGGTAAGAAAAGAGGATGTCAGAGAGGATTATGGATCTGCCTGCTTGGGCCTTGGGAGGACATTCTACCGTGTCATTGTACACACAACAGAAAAGGGACCGAGCTTCTTCCCTGGATTCGCCAGCACACTCTGGAGTCTATCTGAATCTATCTGGGTGTCTCAGGGGAGCAAAAGTATTTCTTTTGCTGACAACCCCTGAGAACAGCCCCCCTCCCCAGCCCTGGGTGCTCTGGTCCCCTTTCAGAAGTCATTACAGCCGCCTGCTTTCTCTCCAACCTCTCCGAGCCGCTGACTCTCCGTGGCTCTCCCAGCAGTCTCGGTGGCAGTCATTACAACCCGCCCGCGCCTTCCTCCCTCTTTATGGTTGTCAAATTGATTTCACCACCTCGATACCTATGGCTCCCAATGAAACTTAATTAAAAATACCATTTAATCACAGAGTAACAAAGGCAAACTGGATAAACGGCATTACCACTTCAGCGCCTTTTAATCCACGCCGCTCGGCTCCATCTGAACCTGTTTGGATGAGAATTGCCTTTTCAAATCAGAATCCCCTTGTCTTCCATGCACTGGCCTCTGACAGATCCACAGAATAAACAGTATTTAGCGTGGCATGGATCCAAATATATGCAATTTGCCCAATGGTAAAATCAGCCTTAACTAGAGCAGGCAAAAAAAAAAAAAAAAAAAAAAAAAAAAAAAAAAAAAAAAAAAAAAAGTTGCACTGGAAAATACCTTCCCTGGAAACACACACAAAGCCTGCGCCCCGGCATTAGGCGGGGATCATGCAATCTCTCTTCTGGCACCCCTCCATTCACTTAGTGATGGATTTAGAAGCTTATTACTAAAACTGTGTCACAAGCCATGCCATGACCCCACTTCTTTTTGTCTAGAAAACTCTGTCAGGCAGGAGGCTGCTGGTTAGAGCAGGAATAGATGGGCTGTTTGGGGTGCTACTGGCGTGGACTCCACACCCCGGAGGTGGCTGCTTGCGTCCTTCCCACCACATGGAATTTCTGGCTGCCATGATTCTCCCTGGAAGTGAACCTATTCCTCCCCATGACCTTAGGACCCAGGCATTAGTCACAGCGATGGCTGAAAGCATAAAGTATCTCATCAAGCAGCCCCTACCTGCCCCCTGTGGGAAATCCTCCATGCTGTCCAGGGAATACGGTTTCCATTTCTGCTCTAGGAGGGATGGTAGGACTCTTCTGGTTTTCTCTGCCTGGGCCACCAAACCCTTCTCCTTTTTGGGGGGGGGGCGGGGGAGGAGCACCGACAGTGTCAGCGTCTTTGTGACTACTATCCCTTCTGGAAAGCACCGACAGTGTCAGCGTCTTTGTGACTGCTATCCCTTCTGGAAAGGTCTTCCCTCCCGCCCCTGGAGAATCTACCAGTTCTCTTCGTTACTGGTCACAAGTTCCCTCCATGCCTACCTAGGTGCTTCCATTCCAAGCACAAGCATCCACAAGGATCTTGTCATAGTTTCTTGTCCATCTCCGGATGACAGTATAAATCCCTAAGTGGTCATTCTGTATACCCTGGCAGACAGAGATTGGCGGTAGTATCTAACCTAGGACTCCCTAGAGTCCTGGAGAAAGGAAAATCCACTGCTGGAGTCTGGAAAGAGAAAGGCCAACCCTCCCCCCCACCCCCCAAACACCCAGTGCAATGCATCTTTTAGAGCACTTTCCTCAAGTGATCTGCAACCTGTCAGCGGTGAAAGGCCGGTAGGAATTCGGTTAGGTGCAACTGGAGGATTTGAGAACCTCCTTCACCCACGCGGCAAGGCTAGCCCCACACTGGCGTGCAAGGACAGAGACACTCTTGGGCTTCTCATCTTTTAATTCTTTATTGTGTATGAGCGGATACACACAGCACGGCAGTACAAGCAGACCGTGAACACAGGTCAATGGGAGACACACGGACCGAACACTCGATGCCACTGCTTTCTACTACAGGATGCGAGCGAGCAGGTTTAGAAAGCGCTGCTGGGGAGCAGGTTTACAAAATGGTGACAGGGAGCAGCAGGGTCACAGCAGAGCACAGAGGTCACAGACAATCCAAGCCACTGCCATGCGATTATGGAGACCCAGGGGCTTACAGGTATCCTGGCTTCTAAAGAGAATGTAGACATTTTTATTTTATGTGGAATCTCCCAATTTTTAGTTTTGGCACCCAATGAAACTAAACAAAGAAGAAATATCACAAGGCCTAATAAACCACAGAGCCAGATGGCTGGGGATGGGGGTTTTGGGACAGCCTGTGACATATGAAGCCACCTATACCCTTACTTAGAGCATTCCATTTTACCCTGTGAGAACGTACCTCACCTCTCTACTGCTGAGGAAGTCCTGCCTCAGAGACAAAAGGGAACAAATCAAGGTCTGAGAGCCTTG
The DNA here is from genome assembly GCF_011762505.2 of Arvicanthis niloticus. Classification (NCBI taxonomy): domain Eukaryota; kingdom Metazoa; phylum Chordata; class Mammalia; order Rodentia; family Muridae; genus Arvicanthis; species Arvicanthis niloticus. Next base: position 19,039,422 of record NC_047675.1, on the reverse strand, counting down.
GGTTCTTGCACCAGGAAATCCTAGGTGCTTGTGGAGTGTAACTTCCGTGGCTAAGTCTAGGCAAGAGGACACCTTAAATGGAATCCTGGCTCAGTAAAAAAAAAAAAACAAACAAAAAAAAAACACTACTGTTTTGTGCCCTTCCAAATGTAGGTCTCAGCCAATTAAGAAAACCATGGGCTAACTGTTGTCAACATTTCAGCCACCAAAAGGCTTCAGGTCATCAGAGAAAGATGTGGGCCAAACGAGACACAGACAGCAAAGGACTGCAGACTGGGGGAGGAAGATGCTTCCTCCAGGTCAGCTCACATAACGACACTGGTACGTATTGGATATTTAGAGTATGCTAGGAACTACCCTAGGTCTGTAGCTCAGTCATATCACGTCACTGTCGTGTTAGGAGTTGGTACTTTTGACACCTCCCACCATACAGATGAGAAAACTGAGACCCAAGGACATGCAAAGGTCACAGAGTGTGTGTGTGTGGGGTCTTAATCCTGGCACTTTGAAATCAGAGTGCAGGCTTAACATCTGTCCATGGTCTCTCTGATTCTCTGACATCACTGGATTGAGAACTGGGTCCTTCAAGCCCCATGTCACCTGCCATCAGTGCTTAGGAGTAGGGGGATTCTAGGGAAACACTAACTCCACAGAATAGTGTCCACAGGGCTGGCCTCTGTCATTGGGTCAGGGAAGCCCCATAAAGACAGAAGGTGGATGTTTTCTTTGTAGCTCCTTCCTCTTCCTGTGTGCAGTGGTGCATAGGACTCACGGCCCCTTTCCTCACAGAGGAGGGAAGAGGTGACTGAGGTGATTGCCTTTCACTGCTTTTCTCCATGTTTTAGCTGCAACAGAAAACTATGCTAGCTCATAAGTGTGAAACACAAAAACATCTGTATGTGTTGTATAAATCGACAGTCACCAGCACACATGAAGGCAACTGAAGAATGGAGTTTTAACTACAATTGAGCTGACTTTACATCTGTGCTGCCACAGTGAGCCACTGGCTGCCATCTTGGATGGTCTAAGCACTAGAAGTCATGGTGAGAAGCTGGGATGGATGTCTCTAGTTCTGTCATCCCATGGCTAGGTCTAGTTCCGGTCTCTGAGGGGGTCAGCCAAAGAGGAAAGCAGGTGAGGCTTGTCACAGGCTTAGCTCAACCTTGTTGCTGCCTTGGGGACAAAGGGGCTCCCAAGGAGGAAAAAATGAGTGAAGAATATTTGGGGGGAGGGAGGGGTGCTCTATTTAACACCAAATCAGACTAAAACACAATAACTTTTCAACATTTCAGTATCTGTGGACTTTGTTCTCTAGCCGTTTTGAACTGGAACCCAGGTCCTACAACCTCTGGGCTGAGAGGAATCTATACTACCCTTGTCCAAGGTTTGGGGAGGAAAGCCAAGAATATCTTTTCCTTCTCCACCTAAGACTTCCTCTAGGATCTCGCTTCCAGAAGCTGGCCTCTGAGCTCGGAAACCACGTCTGTGAGGTCAAAGGGCAGAGGCATGGAAGGGTCATCCTTCTCCCAGTACGGCCGGCAGTCTGGTTTCTGCTGTGCTGGTAAAGTCCGGACGATTCGGGACTGGCACCTAGGATAAGAAGAGCAGGCAGTTAGTCCACCGGGGAAGTACTGGAAGCTCCAGGCTTCTGGAAGATGTGCGGAACGGCACTGGCAAGTGCACACGAGTCCCTGTGAAGGCGAGCGTGAGGCAGACAGCACACACTTCTGAGGAAAATCTGCCTCTCTGAGTGCTAGAGCTTCAAGTTTTTCCAATTCCCATATTTGTATTATCTCCAGTGGCTGCAGGAAAGCCAATCACCAGGGAAATTGAGTTACTCTGCCTTTAAAATGGTGAATTATTTTTTCATTATCTCAACAGTTATTTAAAGTGTGTGATTAAGCCATTATCAGATTTAAATGTTTGTGGGATTTCGATGTATTACTAGATTACTGGGAAAGATTAAATTGAATTTACTGCATTAAAACGTCCAAGAATAGATTAAACAATATTACAGACCAGGATTGACTTTGGAGATCCTGGAGATTTACAAGTGTCCCAGCTTGCTGGGCTCAGAGAAAAGGCACTCCAAGGAGAGAGAGGTTTATAAGGATATATGCAAATAGAGGTTAATAATCATTTCCACTGATGAATAGGTGGAGAAACTTCCACAAAATTAAATTAAGAGGCTAGCAAGAGTTAGTCCCCAAGGAATACACTTAAATCACGGTTTTTATTAAATGGATTATTCATCAATAGTAGAGAAATTAATTATCATATGCAGCTAAATTATAGCCTGGTAGGAAAAAGTTGGGGTAACATCCTCACATCTCTGAGGCACCACCCTCTTGGAGAGTCGAGCGCATCTAAAATTGGGCTTGGGAAATGCTTTGGCTTCAGCTCTAGTTATCTGAAAAATGAGGGTCATAGAAAAAAAAAAGACACGGATGTAATAAGTAATGAATGATTTCTTACAGGCAGAGAGCATGCACCAAACCTGTGTTTCCAACAGCTGTGCGTGTGCCCCATCCCTGCCCTCCCCCTCGCTGTCAGTTGAAGAGTGGCCACGCCCACCCCAAGTCATAGGACTGGGCAAGATCCTCAAGGAAGGACTGTCTTCTCTAGGGGATTATTAATGGTGAGGAGACTCCCAGGGGAAAGCATACTTCAGCGTTACACCTATTTTCGCATGTGGTTAATTGCTATACCGGCATCCTATGCACTCAGTCCGTCGTACGTTACACGTAACATTCCAATATATCTTCTGCTCTCTGCATCAGACCCTGATAATAGCGTCTGTTAACATGCACTAAGTACTATTATGTAGCACACCACTTCATAAATAATAAGATTAGCTGACCTCGGGGCCCCAAGAAGAGTAATGTGTTTAAACGTTCTCATTATTTATTTAAAACAAGAATTAAAGCAACAGAAGCAGATTCTGACAATCCTCTTAGCATAAATATTCAACTGTTTGTGCTGATAAGCACATGTGGTGTGGAGGGGCAGAGGGCGTGCCCTGTAGCCTACTTCACAATGGGTGCTGGAGACTACATGGCTTGCTGTTACCCTTCTTAGGGGGCGTCTCTGCAGCTCCTGTGACAGTCTCTAAATCACTTGAAAAAAGACGAGGGGGAGTTAATATTCAAGAGAAGCTGCGACTAATTACAAAGGGACCCAGCAAAGCTTTTTAAATTGTGCTTTCTCTCGGCCTCAGAATCGCAGAGTAATGCTCAATTTACTGGGTAGGGAAAGTTATTCCAAATTGAGCATTTCAATCTCACAGTGGATAAATTATCCGTGCACATATTATCCTGCTTGGCAGATTAAAGGACTGTGATAAGTGTCGATCCACCTAGAATATCATAAGGTTTGTAAAAAGTCAATAGAGATGCTTTCTCAGCTGTCAAATGGTTTTGCCTCCTCGCTTTGAGAAAGTATTAAAAATCTTCAGACCCATGGCGAAGCTGTGTGCACACTGGCCTGTGCAAGCATCCCAAGGCCTATGGCGGTGCTTCTGGGCAAGCTGCTTCCCACCCTGCTGCCACTGTTCTTACCAAGGATGCCTGGTGGGGGACCCACCTGGTTTCATACAGACCCTGGCTTGGAGCTGTGTGTGTCTGTGTGTGCGCGCGCGCGCATGTGTATTTACAAAGCCACTGACTTCATATGGGTTGGAATGAGAACTGTTGTTGAGTTTCTCTGAGATTTTAAGATTGCTGTGAAATTCTTCTCTCAGTGGCCAGCAAGAGGGCTAAGCAGGGTTTCGTGTTTGAGCAGGGACACCTGTTCCCCCCCCCCCCAGTCTGGTTCAGGGTTATAGCAGACTATGGAAGAGTTGAGGATGATCTGGGGGCTTCTGCCCCTTTTGGCTGCTACTGTGGCTCTTGCACACATCACTTCTGTCTGATGGGGTCACAGTGTCCCTAGGCGAGGCACTGGGGAGATGGCAGCATCATGGGTCATGGCGGGTCCTCTGAAGACACTGCTTCTAGGCAGTGCTTTATCTTATGGAGCTGTGGGCTCCTGTCTGTCTCATGGTGTTGACAGAAATAAGAATAACAGCAGTGGTCCAGGATTCCTGCTATCTATCCCCTGGTTTTCAGTTACCCACAGTCAACCAATGAAGAATTCTAGAAACCTTTGTTAAGTTTAAAGTTGTGCACGATTCTAAACGGTGTGATGGGATCCTGTGTCCCACCCAGGATATAAGTTACCCATGTCCCTTGTAACCATGCAAGTACACTGGATGAGCAACCTGGCTTACACCGTCACGATCTGGAGTCAGAGGGCAGACAATCCTCCTGACATGATGTCAGAAGGTCCAGAGCAGCCCGAGGCTGCACCAAAGCATCATGGCAGTGTCGCCCACGTCAGCCCAGCTCATCACTGTAGAAACCTCACAGCACCTCCCTCAGGGTGACTGAGGGGGACAACTCAAATTCATCTCATTTCTATTGCAGCTCTGTTAAAATGCTTCTGTTTTATTAGTTACTGGTGCTCATCCTTTTCTGTGCCTATATTTAAATTAACTTTATCCTAGGCATATATGCCCAGAAAAATTGTTGTTGTTGTTATTATTATTAACCATTAATTCAAGCATGCCTGAGGAATCTGGGGAAATATTCCCTACAGGTTGTTGTTGTTTTGTACTCGTGTGTGCATGCGTGCATACAGTAATGATACTGTGACTTTGGTTTGCTGTGATTAAGTGAATGAACAGAGATAATGTTTGGAAGACCACCCTGCTCACAGCTCAGTAACTATTAAATATCACCACTATCATTATTGCCACCACAAGTGCCACTGAGGGACAAGAGTTGCCATCAGTCCTGCGTGTTACACTGTGGCTCTCTCCTCCTTCCAAAATCCCTCAGTGGGGGCCTCTGGACGGGTTCTCTAGGGGAATCTCAGCAGTCCTGGCATAGTTCTTTGTGACTGGAGTCAAACGGCCTGTGGCTTACCCAGTCAAGCTGCTGCAAGTTTCCAGTGGCTGGCTATAGGGCACAGACTTGGAAGGAGCAGTAGCTACCAGCCCACACTAAAAAAGGGTGCTGGTTCAGGCCCCTTGAGTGGTGGCTGCTTTGAGTGGACTTGCCACTCACAGGAACCCATGCTGGGTTGTTTCTTAGCATGCATACCCTTTATCTTATAGTCCCTTGCACAAGGGAGGGGCTTTATGGGCCTTGAGGCATGGTGATACTAATAGCACCTTCTCTCAGTGATAGGGGATGGTTAGGAGAGGCGTGAAACTCAATCTGGACAAAACCAGAATCGACCTGAGGTCTGAAGCAGGGGCTGAGGGAAAATTCTCTTTTGCTCTATGCAGCCCTGACCTTCCATGGTCATTTTCCTTCCCTGCCACCAGAGGCAGGGTTCTAAACCATACTGTCTGGTGGAGAAGGCTCACAGGACACTGCACACTGCACGTTCTCAAAACTTTATTGTCTGACGTAGGGATTTTGTTACTTGCAACCCAAAGAATCTGATGGTGCCAGATGCTCTTCCCACCTCGGCCACTGCTCACGTGTAAAGCCCCTACCATGCATCCACGCTGCTGCTGATACTGTGCAGCCTGCACGCCAACGATCTGCCTTTGAAATTCCAAACTTAAGGGCTTTTGCTAGGAAATAAGCCAGTTTTCACGGCCCAGCACGGAGGCCACAGCTTCCAATGTCCGTTTTCATATGAAAAAACTCCATTTTTAGACGCTTCTGGAGTTAGCAAGTAAACATGGATCTACTTAGAAAATCCTGCCCCTCTCTTGAAATACTGAATAAAAAAAAACCCCACAAACAACCCCTCCCCCACACACCACCAATCTACAAGCCCTTCATCCCCCTTTCCCAAATTTTCCTGGCTTCTACTCAAGTGACTCAATGGACCATCCTTGGGCTCTTTGCTGTTCAGGATGGTTCTCCCTCAATGACCTAGTGAGAGAGCAGGATACTGGCTGGTCCAGAGGTCCTGCAGCCCTCACCCGGAGGTATAACTCACTGATTTCCCCCAGGGCTTCACTCACAGCTGGGCGATCAAGATGGCAGCTACATTAGTGAACATTGGCCACCATGCTAAAATTAACCACTTTAGCTAAAGTGTGTGTTAATTATGGGTATGCAAGCAGTCAATAAAGGTTAATGCAAAAGCCAGAGGATAAATTTCTTCCCTTATCGTGTCACTTCACAGACTAAATGACCAACATTATACTTTGTGTTTTTAATCAATAGGTTTTACAGTAATGTGCTGGCCATTGATTTTAAGAAAACACATATGGTCATCCTCCTTGTCCCTAAATTTTGCAACAGATAGAGGAAGGCAGGTAACATTTCCGACACTCTCCAGACAATGATAAGGGTTCAGGACAAGTGGCTTCTGCTAATAGACTCAGGAAGATGGACAAGACACACACGAACTTCATGGAGAAGTACTATCAGGCACAAGCCACGAAGAGACAAGAAAAGTGAGCCACCAAGCGAGAGTTCTTTACTGGGAAAGAGGAAAGCAAACACCGAGGAAAACAACTACAGTCTGGTGTTTGAAAGTCCAGTACACAGTGCTGTGGTCCCCCACCCCACACTGTCCTTGCAGAGAGCTAGGAGGGGCTGGCTTCTAGATTCCTATTTGTATGAGGCCTGCCTTATCCTAGGTTAACAAGAGGCAGGCAGAAACTGAGTGGGCCCAGACCCTGAGCAAAAGCTGGCTGCCCTTTGTATTACATCCTATCTTTATCATGGATTTCCATTTCAATCAGAATGGAAGCTGCTCAGCAGCTCTTAGCTATTCTTGACAAACTGAGATCTATAGGTGGGAGGGATGAACTTTTTTCTTTTCTTATTTTTAGGAATCTTGCTATAACAAATGACTGAACAACCTCACTTTTCTCTCTTTTCATCCTCAGGACTTTGAAGTTCTTACTGGTATTATCTACAGAAATACCTGTTTATCCTTCAAGTGCGGCATGCCCTGTCTCATTATAGCCTCGGGTGACCTTGAGAACATATCTCAAATTCCTGGGTTTCTTGGCTGTTACATGAAGTGCACGGTCCTCCACTCTGCTTGATCTCTGGAGATCAAGACCCTCCACAGTACGAAAAGTACACACAAATGCAATCATGCCAGCATACCAACCTCCTACAAGGCACAGATCCTATTTCTAAAACACAGCTGATAATGCAATGTTATCTAGGAAGGCTCTTAGCACTTGGAAATTTTTTAAAAAGTAATTAATGCTTCAAAAAGTGAGACAAGTTTAAACTAGTAACTATACCAGAAAATCTCTAAACTAATGAAGTGGGGTTTTCACCTACAATGAGGAGGATGGTCACTCTGGCTAAAGTTAGCTGGGAGACCGCTCTAGGATCCCAGCCAAATCCAAATCCATTCTCTCAAATACACCTCAAGGCTTATGGGGCCTCAGGGAAGACACACTGGGGAGAGCCCCACTAACCCACAAAGCCCAGGTATCTGGAGCAATATAAAGAATGCAGGAATAGTGACTGAAAGAGGCACGGCTTTCTTATAGGCCTGAGGCTTCCAAGGAGTCATAGATCAGAGTGGCTATGAAAATACCTGTTTGATTCAGCATCTCTGGGCAACGAGAGTCCGCACATCTGCTACAGAGTGATGCAGTGTTTCTGTGTAGCATGGCTGCATGGTCCCTGCACGTGCACAGTTTAAGGGATTTATTCACCTTAAAACCACTATTTAAAATCTGACGTCGGGCCATTTCATTGTACCGTTTCCAGGCCCCATTGTGCTTTGTTTCTGTTTGTTTCAGTGATGAGCATGTGTGCAGGCAGAGACATAGTGATCTCAGCCTTAGGCTGGCATGGTGCTTGTAGAGAGAATATCTTGTGTATGTTATGGATGAACCACCTGTCAATTAAAAAACCTATGGCCTATAGGAAAGGGTAGAATAGAAAGTGGGACATCAGGAGGCAGAAAGAATTCTGGGATAAAGCTAGGCATAGGGGATTCACCAGGGAAGATAGGATGAGACAGACACATGGTACCTGAGCACAGGTAACCAATCACGTGGAAGAATGTAGATTAGAATAAGTGGGTTATAGTAAGTTATGATCTAGTTAGAGAAGAGCCTAGATATATGGCCAGGGTATTTGTAAATATATTTTGAGTTTGAATCTTATTTCTGAGAGCATGGGGCACTCAGGACCAAACTTTTACAGATATTGGCCTGTCTCTGATTCTAGCATGAAGAAGAAAAAAGCAAGAGGATTGTGAGTTCAAAGCTAGCCTGAGTTACTGAGACTCTCTCTTTCATATGTAGGTATGTGTACACATATGCCTATGTATACATATACTTAAGCATGTACATATGTGCATTATATATGTACATTTATATGTATGTGGATACATATACGCATGTACGTATGTATGTATGTATGTATGTATGTATGTATGTATATATGTATGCATACACAGATATTTTATACACATATACCCAAACACACACTTAGTCTTGGCACTCCAAACCCTCTTTGTAGATTTCCATTACTGCTATTATGACATTATGGACAATGTCTACACATGATAAGCTACCCTATGCTACAGCCACTATGATGGTCTGCTTTGTAAAGGTGGTCTTATACATTATGCTTTGGAAAGGTGATCTTATATACTAGCATGACAGTCTTGAATAACTCATTTATCTGACACAGAAGTGGCTCCTAACTGAATTTCAGAGAGGGGCATGGCTTTTCACCCTCCCCCTCTGGGTTATCACATCAGTGTTTTCAGATCTGTAAAGCCAACACATGTCCGAGGGAGGAACCCCAGCCTTTGCCCACTGGCCGCCTTTCTTTCTTCCAGCTCTGCATACCTTTTTAGCAGTCAGTACTTTTTAAACGTAGCCACTTGAAGCTAGGCCTAAATCCTAGTTGTATATAGACTACGTCTGAACCTCACGAAGGAGGAATCTAATAAACAAGGCTGTATGGATGCTTTTAAAAAGGCTCCAAAACACCAAATATACCAAAATATACTTTTAATGCCAAAACCACTTTTGAATACCAAGATGATGCTTCAAATGCCAAGCAGTCACTGCCTGAGAGCTGGCTAGGCTGCTCAGCACAGACAGTGCTGTCTGGAGGGAGTACACAGAGTGCTGATGGTACTGTTCTGTCAATGGCTGAAGGAAGTGACTGGGAGAGCCAGCTTCTGGAACTAGACTGTGTTCTCCACATTTCCTTAAGACTCAAAAGGCATTTCCTATATAAAGGAGTTTTTAGAGGTCCCAAATCTTTTCTCCAGAATGTAAGTGACCCATAATTTGTCCGAAAAATAACATTAACCCTATATCCCCCAGTACCTATGAGCAGCACGCTTTGGAATATGAAGCAAACACACAAAGGCGTGTGGGTTGGAGGCGAGATTTCAGAGGTACGGTGCTGGGAGGGTAAGAAACTGGATCATGACGGGGAAGACCCAACTGATGAATTAAACCAGTGATGGATTCCCAACTGCAAGAACCATCAGCTCACTGGAGGTGTGCCACTGAAGGCTATGTCATGTCCCTAGCCCCTTGCTCTGCCTCTCAGCTTCCTGTTGATCATGAGGTGAGCAGTCTGTTACATCATGTTCCTGCCGCCATGATGTCTGCTTCACTACAGGCTGGATGGGGCACGGCCAGCCAAGCATAGGCAGACACCTCTGAAACCATGAGCCAAGATGCATCCTTCTTACTGTTGTTTATCAGAGAATGAGCAGCAAGATTTTTGCTTTGTTTTTAAAGGAGAAAGAGCAATGAGCTTTTCAACTCTGGGATTCTAAGAAGAGCCTTTCTTTGCTAAGGGCGTCTGGTCTCCCTGGATGATGGAGCTGGGGCGGAGAGAGAAAGGTACTCACACAGTGTGGCCAGATCAGGAGGTAAAGAGATGAGGATGGAAGAGCTTCCTGCCATTTTAAGGCAGGGACATTTCCTAGTCATGTTAGGGCCCAAAGGCATCTCCACTCTCTTTGCAGGGGTCTAGAGGAATGCCATACCCTCCTTCTATGGCTAATGTGGAACTGCCTAGGCCAGAGCTCTGCCCCATCCCCAGTCTAGGTGATTACACTACATGGTCCTCACAGCCTCAGTCTAGGTGATTACACTACATGGTCCTCACAGCCCCAGTCTAGGTGATTACACTACATGGTCCTCACAGCCCCAGTCTAGGTGATTACACTACATGGCCCTCACAGCCTCAGTCTAGGTGATTACACTACATGGTCCTCACAGCCCCAGTCTAGGTGATTACACTACATGGTCCTCACAGCACCCCCTCCTCCTGCTGCTCTAAAAATGGCCCTCAGAGGTTTGCTGTGGGGGGGGGGAGCGGGGGGGTTGTCACGAGAGATTGTGCCACTGTTCCTTCAGTGACAACTTTTAGACCAAAGGGACAGCAAAATCTCTACTGAAAACATAAAGGTCACTAGTACTAAAACACACGGTGCACATGCCTACGGTGCACATGCCCGCACATTTTCTATTTGAGTGTTTTGTCTTCAAGAAGGAACTGAAGCCCAGAAGATTAACAAATCAATCCAAGATTCTATAGCCAAACATATGATAGAGTCCGGATTCAAAGCCAGAATTGTCTGACTCCAAATCTTATGCTCTTTGTACTATTCTAAAATGCAGACAATGAAAGAATCCCTTGGGTATCTTATTAAAAAGAGTTTCCCAAGGACATAAGCCCCAAGTCAGACTCTCCAGAAGAGAGTCCCAGGAATCTTAATTTTTATAAGTAATTTCTAGGAACAGGCTATTCAGGACAAACACTGCACCATATAAACCTGGCCCAAAGGACCACAAAGATACCAAGGCAGGGATGTAATGGGGTCGGGCGGGTGGGGGGACGACATAGGATGTCTTTGTGTTCACACAGAACATTGAATTCATCTCATTACAGAGGAAATCAGAGACAGAGTAGCTTTTGTAGATATGCAACTGGGCTTGGTAAGCAGACAACTGGTGACCTTCCAGGGTTCAGAGTATCCAACAGGTCTCCCAAGGTCCTTCCCCCACCTTCAGGGATGCTGGCAGGCTCACAGAACCACTTAATACGTGAGACCGCTTGGCCCACCTCTTGAGTGTAAATCCGGGAGGCAGAAGGTTGAGAATAATTTTATCCCAGGTTCATTTGTCGGCTTGTCAGTTGCATAATGATGGTGATGAATGGGCTACCTTGACTGCGAACATTTAGGAGCTGCTGACCTTTGATCTCTGGTCACATGATAGGGTCACCTGAAACCTGCATGACTTCTACCTGCCCAAGGGTAACAATATAAAGGTCAAATGGGTTGGCGGTTCTATGTATCAAGTCTGAGGCAACTTGGTTGGAAGCTTTAAGAGAGGCCGGGTTGGGTTCCCCAGCACACAAAGCTATGGACACACTGCAGAAATGTGCTCGACAAAAGATATACAATTTCAAAGCAGGCTGGAATAGCTTTCCTTGCAAGGGAATAGAATGAACTCATTATTTTTAAAGGGCAACAATGAAAACAAACACTTTGGAAGAAAATATATTCTGCCAGTGACTCAGCCGTTGGGAGGGAAAGCACACGGGCATATGACTTAATGAGTGTTATTAATGCCGTACCTGCCGTGGCAGAAGGTCCAATCGGATGCAATTACTGGAACAAAATCCCCACTGGGTCCGATCAAGCCCTGCTTTCAGCCATAAAATACGGTCTCTCCACTGTCCTCTGTCAGCACAGCACCCCACAAAGGGCTGTGATCGACAAAAGATAACCCTTTCCAATTTCATGACTTTCCTGCTGCTTGAAACCTAAGTCAAGATTGCAAGGGACAGTCTCAAACTTCAGAAAGATTCTAGAATAACTTAGGACCAGAAATTCAAGTCAGTGTGGTTTTTAGATGAACTTACAACATTTAAAAAAAGAAAAAAGAAAAAAACCCATTTCTTCCTGCAAACCTTAGGATTTGCAAATCTTTGGAAATCTTAAGATTTTTTTCAAATCTTTGGAAAACTTCCATTTAGTCAGAATCAGATAATAGCCATCACATGGGTAATAAACATAGTTATAAAAATAAAGGCCAGAGAATCAATGCCATTGATTTCCCAAACCTAGAAATGACATACCCTGGGCAAGAAGCAGATGTCAGAGAAAAATCTGATTTACTCAGGGGGTCTAGTTTTCACAAAGGCTGCCTGCAAAGTCAAAGACAGACAGACAGACAAACACTGGAGCATAATCCATTCATGCTCTGGAGAGATAAGCCAAGGGAAGGACAATGGCTTACTGGATGGAAAGCCAGCTATTCTGACTTAGGGATGAGCGTTGGAGTTGTAAGCTGTGAAGAAAAATCTGAGTTGGTGGCTTCCCCATTTGCTCACCTGTCTGTCCATCTCCACAGCACTGCTACCTTCAGAAAGACTTCTGAGTAGCCTGCTTACCTGAGGGTTGGATGCTGGGAAGCACCTATCTATGTCCATTTTAACCCTATTTGGAACTTGAGGCCCAAGAACATCTCAGAGGTCCATGGTGCTTGCGGAAGGAAGCTCTGGATCACCTGACACTAAGTACTGAGCTACAGGCTATGTTCAGACTCCAGAGAAGATGGGAAGGGCTCAAGAGAGAGGTGCCTGCTCACTAAGGGCATACCAGACTTCTGGTGTGGATTCACACTTTGCATGGACTTAGCAGGTAATAAAAGTCAAAATCCTCCTGGGCATGGTGGTAATCCTGTGATCCTGGGCCTTGGGAGGAGAGGGGGAAGAGGAATAAGAGCTTTAGGTCAGCCTGGGCTACTATGGTCCAGAAGACCCTTCTCTATTTCCTGTTAACTTGTCTTCAATTCTCTGGTTTTCTCTCTTTCCATCGGTCTGCGTGAGCTTTTGGCTCCATACACACTGGGTTATTTGTTCTTCCTTCGGCAGGCCAAGAACATGCTCAGGGTATTGGTATGTTATTCCCTCCACACAGCACTCCTGTCTCCACCGTCAACGGTGCTGGCCTGCCCACTTGCCCTCCGAGTTACTGCTTAGAGACTCTGAAGAAAGGATTTCTGACTGTTTTGCTCATTGCTATAGTCTCAGGCCTGGAGTAGACCTGAAAACCTGGGAACTCACTAAGAGCTGAAACCCCTTGTGCTTGAACTACACCGGTGAGATGACTCTCCCTGCTGCATGACCCCAACGGCAGCAAAGGAGAACATGTGGCATGCTGAACGAGGTGGTAATAATAACATCGTTACTACCTGTGGACAAGAGGGACGTGGTGGGGAGGACGTGGGTCTGAGAATCCAGGACACTGCTCTGCCACTATTTACCCTGTGTGGCTCATTTCTATGATGAGGGGTTAAGTGAGATACCCCTAAGAATCTCCCCAGCTCAAAGCAAAGATCCACACACACTATTTCTCACCACTAGGATAGGACAGAATGTTATCTCAACTTTAGAGACAATCAATTGGGGACCTCGCTCCAGATCACAAAGCCAGTATGTCACACAGACAGGAGCTTGGTTCACTTTTCATTCCAGCATTTTCCTCTTGTGGTATAACTGGAAGTACCACCAGCCACTGTCATTGTGAGTTGAAAGCCATATTTGCACACAGGCCCTAGTTTTCTCAGAGGTAATACATGTGCAAGGAAGTCTCCGCTGTACCACTGGCCAGAGCCTAGGCTGTCAGTGCATGGCAGGCTGGAGAGAATTGCTCCTTTGCAAGGACCTTTGTGGTTGCTGATGTAGCTCTGTAGCTCTTATGAAGGAGAGAAGCCCAGAGCACAGCAGGAATGAACTCAGTGTTCCTCTATGGCCTCTGCATCAAGTTCCACCTTGACTTCTCTCTAAGATGGAGTGTGACAGGGAAGTGTAAGCTGAAATGGACCTCCTTTTCTCCTAATTTTGTTTTGGGTCAGAACGTTAATCGCAGCAATAGAAGGCAACCTAGAACAAGCAGTAAACTAGATAAGGGTCCAAGTTTTGTGGCCCCTACATTGGCTGCTCACAAGAGGGTCTAGGAGTTATGGTTAAAGAAGGTGAAAGCTCATCACTCAAGAAGTCCGGGGGGGGGGGGGTCCCCAGGAAGGCAGCACAGATTTACAGGACCCTGTTGTTAATTCTATGCTCTGCTCTGCCACCCACAGATGAGTGCCTTTCTTGAGGCCCAGTGTGTTCCAGCCACCACACCGCAGTCGCAGGAAGGAAGGAGAACGGGAAGAGAGTGGCATATGCTCCTCTTCATCGTTCAGGGATAGCCAGCCTACAAGGGAGGATGGAAAGTGGCTGTCATGTCCCTTTCTTTCCTATTGAAACTGAGATTCTACAGTAAAGGAGTGAAAGTAGAGGGCTGAAGATGGAGTCGGTGAAGCCCAGGGTCTCAGAGGCCACCGTGAAGACTTGGCTGTTCCTAAGTGAGGGCTGAACTGCTGGAGGGTTTTACATGGGAGGGCGGTGAGGCCTTCACCCCAGTGCTTTGCAGAATGCCTCCATGAGAAGAAGCTTCTATGCTCGCCCCTCACATAGAACTGGAAAAACTCGCGAAGGATCTTCCATGAGTCCCCTCTGCACTAGGACAGAAGAGACAGGCCAAAGCCACCTGTGATCCTGAGTCCCCACCCCAGAGCTCTACAATATCATCAGTTTGTAGTAATACTGCTTTTCTTTTCTGTGTTGTGGATTCAGGCTGAGGAAGAGGCCCAGCCTTCTATGCCAGGGCCAGCTTCAGAGCCAGCACTGGGCTGGTTTGAAAAATGACTTGGCTTGCAAGGTACTTTTACAAAGAGAGCAGACTGAATTTTAAGATCCCTAACTGAGGTTTTTAATGTGTGCCTGGGGACACTATCTATAAACAGAGTTCTCTGGAACCTTGGGAAGAAAGGAAACTGGCAGAGAGATGGCCTTAGGGGAGTACTGGGGTCCTCAAACCTTTGGCTAACTGGGCAAATGGTCCCTGGGAAGGAGAGGCAAGGGATTCAAGGCATTAGGTTTTCTTCTCGTCATGCTCCCTGGCTAGGGTGGGTTCTTCAGGGCCCTGGGCGCTTGAGCCTGTAGTTCCTTCACTGTTCAGGGGTGACCTCATTCTCCTAGGACCAGCATTTGCTTGCTTGTGAGGTGACCCTGAGGAGGGCACTTAAGTAGCATTGTCTCATCTGTCAAGCCGAGACAGCACGGAGACCTCGAGTCACATCTGGTAAATACTGAAGGGCTGACCACCTCAGCTCATAGTCCCTGGCTCCGGGAAGAAGGTTTTCCACTCCCATGCGATAAATGAGCAAGGCCATGTCCTTGCCATGATGTCTGGTAGTGATGAGGGGGGTGAGGTGGATGACAGACTCTTTGCACAGACACCCAGAGGCCCTCACTGTGGAGCCTAGGCACCTTCTCATTTGCCCAAATCCAGAAGGTCATAAGGAATCAAAGGATGACATCTGCTGGAGCAGTGTGTCATTAGAGAGGAGTCTGGGAACAGGAGGCCATTACAAGCCACCTTCCAGCTTCTGAAAACAGGGCGATTAGCAGAGAAGCTCTGCTTCTTTCCAAGCAGGGCAGGAGACGGGCAGTTGGGAATGGCCAGGGCTGGGCGGTGAGTCAGGCTAGCACAGTGAGGCCTGATTAGCTGTTGTGACCTCCTGCCCTAGGCCTGGCCTGTTGGGGAGCCAGGCTTCTCTGCAGACTGCTAAGTTGCAATTTATACTTTTTGGAAGAACATTCTGCAGTTGAGAACACCTGGGAGTTCGCTCAGCCTACCTCACTGCGGCCTATTATGCATCCTCTGCTGCCTCGCTCATTTCAATTGCTCTTTCTGTGAGCTGCCTGCCTCAGAGATGCCTAGTGCCCAGAGGTGCCTGGCAGTAAGTTCCAAGGCTAGGCTTTGGACATGCCACCAGCAAGTAGCTTGCCTGTGAAGCATGAATGAAGTGAAGCCAGAAAGGTAGTCCTTCCAAAATGGCTTTTGCTCTGGCCTTCAAGCGATGCCACAAATGTTACTATTAATTCACTTTTTTGTTTTTGTTCCCCGCCCCCCCCCCCACACACACACCACAACTTTGTGAATTAAAAAAAAAATGACTTTAAAAAAAAAAAAGTGCAGTGGCTAGTATGGAGATAAGACAGAATGCACTGTTTCCTGAGTGAGGAAGACCGGTGAGCTCTCCCCAGGGTGGGAAGAAGAGGCAGAGTTCTGGACAGTTGTACGTGTGCCTTCTGGGAAAGATTCATTTGAAGAGCAGCAGATATGCCCTGCACAGGATTTAATTGGTTCTAAGATGGTCTCCTGGAAGTGCCTGGGAACTGTGGTCACTAACTCTTTTAAAATGATTTATAAAGTTCGTTTCCAGGAGCGAGGTCTTTGGGCAGTGGGCCTGTGAATTATTTCCCCATTGTGGGTAGAGAGTGAGGACCGGGAACATGCCACTGAAAGAATCTGAAGAGACTCTCCCTGGAAAGGAGGGACTTCTCATTTTTCAGTGAGGTAATTTCTGACAGCCATGCTTGCTCTTCCTGACTTCAAATTTAATAGAACCTCTGTCCTTAGGAGTTAATCTCATCTGTGGGTCCCTTGGCTTACGGTGATGTTAACAGACTGGATATGACAGAGTCAGAGACCAGGATCCTGCTGGCCTTTCCAGTTTCCATGTGTTGTCTGAGAATCTACTCTGTGCCAGGTGGCCATGTCAGTGGATCCTACTGACATTGGTGTGGTTAGCATTCCACCTTACAGATGGAAACACTGAGTGGGTACCAGAAACTCTGGTAGCTTAGGCAAGTTACATACCCACCCCAGAGCGCATGCTGTGAATCACTACCTTCCAGTGTTACTGAGCTATTTCTGAAGTTCTAAATCTAATGACATAAAGAGAGTGTGGGGACACAAAACAGTGTCCCTTTAGACCATCTGTTTCTCATGGCAGCTACCTCTAAGATGCACCGACTGCTGTTTCTTAATTGACCAACTCTGGGTATTACATGAAGCTCCTTCTCTCTTAGTCCACGCATGTGCGAATGGTGTCTGTGGTAGCTAGGCTCTTAAGAACCATGACTGCAGCCAAACACTAATTGGAGCTTGGGGAATCCTGTGGAAGAAGGGAGGAGGAGGACTGTAGGAGCCAGAGGGGTCAAGGACACTGTGAGAAAACATAGAGAACCAACTAACCTGGGCTCACAGGGGCTCAGAGACTGAACTGGCAAACAGGGAGCCTGCATGGGACTGACCTAGGCCCTTTGCATATATGTAATAGTCACATAGCTTAGTCTTTGTGTAGAGCTCTGAATAGTAGGAGCAGGGCTGTGTCTGACTCTGTGCTCTGCCTCTGGGACCCTTTCCTCCTCCTGGGTTACCCTGTCTAGCCTCAGGAGGAGAAGAGGTGCCTGGTCTCACTGTAACCTGGTATCAGGGAGATATGCATGGGAGGCCTGCCCTTCTCTGAAAGTAGTAGAGGGCAAATGGATTGGGGGGCAGGAAGAGGAGAAACTGTGGTCAGGAGGTAAAATATAATTATATATATAATACATATTATACATAATAATTACATAGTATTATTTTATATATATACACACACACATTATATATATATGTATGTATATCAAGTAAATATATAGAGGGGAGAGGCTATATTGCAATGGTGGAACGTTTTTCAGTCACTTCCTTAACTGTCTTTGTAACTTCAGATAATATGCTTATGTTATCTTTAGTTCCCCTGAGCCTGGGTCTCCCCTTAGAAGTCTTCTCTCCTCAGTTAATCCTTTCTGAAAATGCCCTCAGAGACGCAGAATAGTGTCCAGATCCCCTGAAGCTAACAATTGAGATTAACTTTTTTGATACGAAGCTCTGATCCATTAAAGTGCACAGTCTTTGGTGAAGTCTAATTGATCTGTATTTTTCCTCCAACAACTTTTTTGTTGGATATTGACTAGTTGACTAGAGCCTACCATACTCTGGTTGTTTTCTTTCCACACTGTACCACTGATAGCCTCTGGCCTTCATGAAAGACTGTTAACCCAGCCTGGAGACAATTCCTAAAACTAAAAGTAACTGGTATGAACTGTCTTTAAAAGCATTCTATAATCTTTGATTTGAACTCACCTGGGTTGGAAGTTTCCACTCTACTTCTATAAGATCACAGGATCTGGTTATGTGTGCTCTTTGTCTCTTGAACTAAGTCGGTGTGGGGGTTAGAGTGGGAATATCTCCAATCGCATCTAAGACTCTTGGCTAAGGGATGATACCCAAGTCCTCAAATAAAAAGATGTGCATGGGATTTAATTCTCCAGATTCCTAGCAAGAGGTGGAGGCATGGTTCTGTCGGCCATGTGTACATATCGTGGATTGGCAAGTCACCCTTCCTACAACCCACCAGCACCTCTCTGGAATATGGGTGCTAGCAGATAAGGTGGCATGTGGAGGAGCACTCTCTCTATGGTTAAGGCATTCCAAGCGACAAGTACAGTTTAGGGGAAACAGTGCAATGTGCAACAGCCCATGTAACAAGGAACTCTATAATGACCAGGGCGCCTTTGGTAGCACAATGTTTACCATCAAGATTCACTGCGGAGTTTGGAATGTCTACTTACTTGTGGGCACTAAGGTACAAAGTATTTCATGACCACAGCTCAGTGGTCGAGTGCTTACCTAGAACACTCACCTAGCAAGGCTCTGAGCTCAGCCTCTAGTATTCTCGCTGGGAACAAGTATTTTGAACTATGAGGTTCGTACAAACAAGGTCAGCATGTCAGTTAGATAGTCTTACCAAACGGTCTCAGCTCCAAACAGATACTAGGAGGCTGCAAAATTTGACTCGAAATCAGTGCCCACTGCTGAACAGTATTAATTGCAGGATACCCACAGAATAGAGTCCCTGGCAACAGTAAAATAGGATGGTGGAGTGGGCGAGGGCGGGGGTAGATCTGCTCTGCCAGAAAAAGATTTCCAAACACAAGATAATTGCTAATTAAAACAACAACCAAAACAAAAACCAAAAACCAACCGGGACACTGATGTTACCAGTCAAACAGTCACGTACTTGCCTAGGGTCCACGCATATCTCCAGATGCAGGGAGTAACAGCTAGGAGAGCAAGGGCATGAGTGGGGTGAGCTATGGTCAAAGAGGACTTTGCGCTTATCTACAAGAGCTTATGCTTTGATGAGGGAATATATTTGTTCATTATGCTGTGTGGCTGGGACCAGAGGAAGAGGCAAGCAGCTGGATTGGAACCGGCTCTCCTCAGCTCAGGATGCTCTGCAGTTATTGGAGGTCATAAAGCCTTCGGTCCCCAGTTCCTCACTCTCGGACTCAATTCTAGAAACCCTGTGAGGACTCAGTTCCTGGTCTGGACAGATCAGCTCGGTAAAATAAGTCTTTTGCATCACGAGGGAGATTTCTCCACAGGACTCTTTGTTGGCTTTAATAAAGACAGGCTCCTTGGAGGGCTGGAGGGGAGATTTATTTTGAAAGTCCACTTTGTGTCTCTAAACTTCTGTTGATGAGACTGGGGTTCAGCCTGGGAAATGGTAAACGGGGCAGGAAGGACCGGCTTCTAATCCTGAACGCTGTGTACAACTTCTCTGCCCTCTTCACGCCTGTTAGGAAAACTTGTCAAAACAAAGTTGGCAAGTGGAAACAGATGTTTTTTTTTTTTTTTTTTTTTTTTTTTTTCCTACCAAAATGCTCTTAGGAATAGTTCTGTCTCTTTTCTGAGTTAACTGTATGAACGGCTTCTCCTTGTCCTCTGTGAAGCCCCTGACATGCTTCTTGGCCCTCCCTGGGCATACATGCTCAAAAGGGCCTGGTCACGGAGGCCTAAAGTTCCCTTGCACCTTGAGGACAGGGTAAGGCCTGGGGCTCTCAGTGCATACTCTGCCTGGAGCAGCCTACACAAGCAAAGTGGGCACATTCTTAGCTGGCCTCCCAAAAGGCCAGTGTCGGCTCTCTGCTGACTCTGTCTTGCCTTCCCTAAGTGGCCTCCAGGATGCTGAGAGGCTTGGGGCTACAGGCCTCAACCCTTGCAGTTCACAACCCCTCCCCCAAGTCTTCGCTTTTAGGCACCTTTGTTGCTAAAGGCATTTAACTCTAATTCCATTTGACTTCAATTGTGTCCAAATTACTGTAAAAAGGAAGAAGACAACACGCTGTAAATATGAAGAGAGACAGAAAATCATTGA
The DNA here is from genome assembly GCF_011762505.2 of Arvicanthis niloticus. NCBI lineage: Eukaryota > Metazoa > Chordata > Mammalia > Rodentia > Muridae > Arvicanthis > Arvicanthis niloticus. The sequence continues at coordinate 19,019,294 of NC_047675.1, read as the reverse complement.
GAATCCTGCCTTTATGAATATTTGATGAGGAAAGGTTAGATCCATAGCTGGTAAATTATAAGAAATTATGTCCGTCATGTGACTCTGTCAGCAGGGGTTAATACAAATGGTGTGGGCCTTAGTTGGGATGACAATGCAGATTAGAAAAGATTTGCCTTGTCCCCGCTGCTGCAATCCCTTTTTCTTCTATTATTGGTGTACCGGAGTTGACCATTAGGACCGTACAACAGAGCACTTGACTTGTTTTCTCAGTCCATCACTACATTTTCACAATGCATTTTTCATCTCTGCTAATCTTGCCCTTAATTGTGTGGTTGCTGTGGGCAGGATCCAATTATTAACTCTTTTGATCCTTCGGTGGCCCTGCCTTGGAGCTAGCTGATGAGACGTACGCTGGGCAGCCAGCCTGCATTTCTCTGCAGTTGGATGCATGGATCTTGTGGTTCATTTAGTGTAAGCAGAAAAAAAAAATGGTTATTTTTCTCAAATAACAGCTCTAGCCAAGTGTGAAATTGTATATAATTGTGTTATAGGATCCTGCTCGGGTTAAAGGGCTTCTTGAAGCTTCCATTATGAACCTGATTTCTCAGGTCTTTATGATTTGCTTTCAGTTTTAAGAAATCTGAATTAGACCTGATGTGTTCTGCCTGGAGGCTTATTGTTGTTGTTGTTACTTTGCGAAGGGGATTAAAGTGGCCATCCTGGATCGTTTGCACTGATGGCCAGTGCGGTAAACCTGATAAATGGCATCGGGTACTCCAATGCACGGGTATCTTGGTGCCCCCCCAAAAGGCTGGAGGAGCTTTGGAAGTGGGTGCTGGTGAGAAGCCAGCTCCTGAAGAAAGGTGAGGGGGCCAGTGAGATGACTCAGCTGGTAAAGTGGCTTGCCACCCAGCCTGATGACGCCACACAGTGGCTGGAGAAAACGGACTGCCATACATGCTCCTTAGAATATGCACCGATCCTTACTCCCTACCCTACTACACAAACAAACAGACAAAGAAATATTTAAAAAGAAAGACACTCCCACTCCTGGGTGCTTCTGTATTCCTACCCCACCTTCCAACGGGCACCAGCACTGCGTGCCGCCACTGAGTTCCTCATAGAAACATCATGGTGGCCTAAGGCCTGACTTTCTCTGATCTCTACACATCATGAATTATATACCTTTCATAAAGTGGCCATATACTTCTAAAGGGGCGGACATGGCTGAGCATGTTTAAACTCTGGGAAGGGCCAAGGAGAAAGGAAATGTAATTTCTGCCAGCAAGTGCAGGCAAATGAAGGGAGGCTCCAGAGGAGGGAGGGTGGGAGCTCGCAGCAGAAAGGTAAATGAATAAAGTCTATGCATGCCGGCACACCCGGACTCCTAGCAGTTCTCCAAATCTAAACTAAAGCTGTAAACAACGGCTGGCCAGGAGAATATCATCCAGACAAGGGTTAAGTGTGACAGCCAAAGGAATAATAATTGGAGTTGTCATGCTGCAGCCATCTGCAATAGAAGCAGAGCCCAGCAAGGACTACCTAGAGTTCTCCCAACAGAGGTGCACGCCTGCTTACACTTGCAGCCACCCCAAAGTACCAAATTTAACACATCAGGGAGCCCACTGGATTATCAAATCAACTAATCAATAGCATTGACAATATTTCTGCCTAAAAGCATGGGGAAGTGCTAAGTCAGTCAGAGCAGACAGGATATTTGCCAATACATTACCTTGGACCTTTGACTTCAGCCAAGGGCCCAGGGGGCACATGACTTCTCTTCCCATGGCCTGGGATTTTCTGCCTAAGTGATTTCTCCCTGCTTGAGTTGAGTCAACAGCATCCTTCCTCAAGAATTGGTACAGGGAACATATGCAAATCACGCAGGCCCAGTCTCCCAGGGCTCTGAAGCAGCGTGCGGGCCATACCATTACCCCCTCTCAGTAAATCTCAGCCGTGTGTGTGCAACATCACTATACTCGGCGGGATACAAATGGCTTCTTCATGTATCCAGATTGCTCCTGAGAGTTGAGCCACCTGAAGAGTTCGGTCCCCTTGGTGTGACCTACACCTGGTGGTTCTGAAAAGACATTTTGGTCGTTCTCTACTCACTGAATTTAATGCTCCAGAAAGCAACAAGATTTTATCATTGAGAATGATGCTAACTGAGAGAGACAAGGAGAATACACTGTTCATGTCCCTGGCTTTAAAGAACCTTTGGGGCCACGCAAAGTGCAACTCATCAACTCTCACACCAAGCATGCTCCCCAGAATCTGACTGCCTCCCCAGACTGTTCCTTCAGGAGTGACACTCTGGACACAGGTGAGCCCCAATACCAGGATGAACCCCCTCTGTATGACATATTTGTCACTGAAGACTAGAACAGAGCTATCAAGAACTCACTATAGGTTGGCTACCTCATTTAATCTCATGTAATTGTCTATATTTACATAATCACTTGATTCTACTGATGAAGAAACTGCCGATCAGAGAAGTTAATTAACACGCTCAAGGACACAGCATAGGGAAGGAATGAGACTAGGATACAGGGTGACTAGTAAGTCCCCAGACTCAGTATTGAAAACTGTTGCTTGCCCAATGCAGCTCAGGCAGGTGGGTGACAAAATGCCAACCTATGACTTGCCAGGAAGCAGGAAAGCAGGATGGTTGGGCTATGGCACACAGGAGGGACACAGCCCCTGGTGTCTGTTTCCTTTTTCCATAAGCTCTCTAAGGGGGCTGGAACCCATGGTGAAATGGGTGGAAAGCCTTCCTGTTTGGAAATGGATCTGCTGCAGGCCATATCTGTACCAGTCCTTGGGTTCTCGAACCATGACAAAGCCAAGGTTCTCTTGAACTGGCATATTATTGCAGTCTGCCTGGCTGTGCTGTAACTATTTCAAGGACTATTAAATTAAACCCTGGAGACAGTTTCCCTTAAGATAAAGAGCATGCTTTTTATTGTGTCATCAAAGGAGACCAGAAAACCTGAAGCTTTCAGCTTTAAAGACAACATAATGAGATCAGAGATTTCGCTTGCAAAGAAATTAACTTTCGGTTAATTAATGAAAGTAACCTTAAACAGCGGGCATGTTGCCAACAACCAGGACACTGTAATAAAAAGGGGGGAGGGGAGATAATGGGCTGCTTTCAAGGGGCCAGGGCTCAGCAGCCCAGAAAAGAAATCTGATGAGGATGCTGCTTGTAAATTTGATCTCAAATTCTTAAGATGAACAAATAATAGCCTTATCTGTAATAAAGTCAGCTACAAATGCTTTCTTTTCCCCCATAATTTTCTGTTCAATTTAGATAGAAGATTTAATTAGATGTTGGTGAAACACCAGTTATTTAATAAAACCCTTAATAAAAATCTAATCTATGGTACATAGAAACCACTGTAACATAATCACAATTTAAAAAATACATTTTAGGGTATTTACTTTTTACAATTAAGAAAATATATGTGTGTGCCACGCTCTATTTTCCCATCAAGGCAAAAGCTAAGAAAGGCAAACCTGATAACTAATGAAAAAGCCCCGAACCACGAGCCTTTTTCTCTTCTCCTGGAGTTGGTTTTTAAAGAACTTTTTACATTAATTACAGCCCAAAGGGGTCCTTAAACCTGAATAAAGGGGATCAAGACTTATCTGGGCTGCCTCACAAAGCTTTACATTTATAATATGGTTACTATAAGGAATCAAGCTAAAGTGAAGGTTTCTAAACTAGCCTAAGACGCAGCGTGGCCTCCCACCCTTGTCCAACTGCCCCTGCATCATCGCCACAGCCTGCGCTCGCCGGCTCTCCTTTCATTGACTAAGGACGAACGTGTCAGAGAGCACGATGACTCCTAACACACACTAGAGCAAGCTGGGGACATGCCGAGCATGCTCTCCATTTCCCAAGACCTTACTCAGTCTCAGAATTCTGGACGGGACACCCTGGGCCCCAGGAACCCATGGTGAAGAGTGGGTGCTGCTGTTTTCCATGAGGGGTCCCTCCAAGTTCCCAGCCTTAGGAAGAAGACTCAAGCAGAAATGGGATGCAAACTGAGAATCTAATAGTTTGCACTGTGCGGATGTACTGCAGGGAGTTGGACCATCCGAAAGGAGGGACCCCACCTTTAAGTGAACTGTGTAAGCTAAATCCACAAAGCCCACGTCCTTTTATTGTCTCTGTATCATTCTCAAGACCCTGTGACTAGTTACATGCAAAAGTCTGAGTGAAGTAATTTCTTGGATGGACAGGGTGGTGGGTGGGGCCCAGGATTGAAGAGCTAAGTTTCCCTGAGCTAAAGGGGCAAGGAAGGGCTGGCTTTTACTGTCCCACTGACCCAGCATCAGGACTAACAGGCCTGTGGAATCAACTCCCTGTGCCCTTGGCCAGGGCCATGTGGCATCTCTGTTGGCAGATGACCTGAGAAGGTCACTGTTCGGCGCATCTGGAGGCTCCAGTCATCAGGTTTAATCATCAGCATGGGGTTCCAGTGGCTTCCACTGTATATAAATTTAAATAATGGTCCCTCCTCCATGAATGAAGAAAAGTCCACAGACTTTGCCCATCTGTTCCATGAGGCTGTTCATTTGGAACTTCTGATTAGACACCTCCTGCTACTCCTATGCATGCCACCGTCTCCAAACAATCCATGGCATTTGGGGCATTTAATGATTGATAGTGTCTTGCTGTCTTGCTTCAAATCTGTCTCTTCTTCGGCAAGGACACTGGTGCTTGACACGGACTGAATGTGGCTTGTACTCATTAGACAGTCATGGGACCACATGGCCATCCAAGAGTGTGTCCCGACTGGGTGTCAGACTGTTTCATTTTTGCATGCTTTACCAATGGCTCAGCCACCCACAGAAACCAACCCCAGATTGAGTTGGAGGACAAGACAAGATGGGGCATGCCAGGGGGCTTGTGGGAAATAGAAAGGGGGTATAAGGAAGAAAGACTTAAAAACCATCTAAGTGCCTCCAGATGGGAGCGTGTGGGACCTGACCAAGAGCCCCAGGCCTTGGATCAACTTTATAGTCTGTGCAGACTTCTTCCAGCCTCATAATCTCTCTCCCTTCTACAGGCTGGCTTCTAGCAGCTTTGCCATATCTTAAAGATAAGAGACTCCTCCTCTTCCTCCTCCTCCTCCTCCCCCTCCTCTTCTTCCTACTTCTGCTCTTCCTCTTCCTCCTCCTGCTCCTCTTCCTCCTTCTCCTCTTCCTTCTTTTGTCTATATGCACATGCGTTTTAGGTGTGGAGGTCATAGATCCAGGTCAGGTGTCTTCCTCAGTTGCTCACTTCTGGAGACAGGTTGTCTTATCTTCTCAACCTTAAGGGGCTTTTTCTTTCTTTTTTTTTTTTTTTTTTTTTTTTAAAAGAGAGGGCTGATGTGCTTATAGGCCTGGAAAGAAAGGGCCAGGGGAGGTGGTGACAGTAACCTCAACTCTTTCTAGCTCAGAGGCAGTTTCTGAGGGTCCCTTAAATATTAACATGATAACTGGGAGACAGGGTCCTTGCTCCAGTGGTGGGTTTCACACAATATCCTGCCCTACCAGGATCCTTGGGCTCCTTCCTGGGAGCTCTCCAAGCCCGGGCTGTACTCACAGAGGGCTGTTCACTTTTGTGGTCTGTAAAGCAAGCAGTGCCGAAGTCAAAGTATGTTCTTCCAGGAGCAGAACGTTGACGCAAGTGCTCCAGGCCAAACGGACACAGGTCAGTCCTCTTTCCCATGAGCTATGGAGCAAATTCTCCCCAACAGCACAGCAGCAAGGGCAAACTGTGCTGTTGTATTAAGTCAAGGAACAGGGAGTAAAACTTACCTAGGGAACCTATTTGTCTCTGTGTTGCCTGGGAAGCCAAGACTCTTGGGTGGTGGGATCCCTGGGCTGAGTCAAGGTGACAGGGCTTCTGGGTAGCCTCTTGGTGTGACTGGCAGGCTTCCCCAACCATTGGCACATTTGTCTCACTGGGGGAGACTCAGAGGTTTGACATCTCAAGAGAGGTTTCTCCTGGAGTCTTGGCAGTATTAGTGAACTTGAGAAAAACAACAGAATTCTGTGGAGTTGTGTCATCTATGAGAATACAAAAATCCATTTTACAGACCTGCTACAGAAAGTAACATCTATGAGACCCAGTCACCAGCTCCAGCAGTGGCAGCCATTACAAGTAAGTGACATGACACCTCAAGGACACTGACATTGTCTTACAATGTGCCAGAAGGCTTCTCCTCAGAAAGTGTGATCATGATTAGCCTTCTCTAATGTGCCAAAGCATGAGAGCCACAATATGGCTGGTCCTGGAAGCCACTGACACTTTAAATTAGAACTTTTAAGTCTCTAGCCCAGAGGTATCAAAATCATGGTTTTGGGGCCACATATACCTACACATTTATTTTGGCTCAAACATTGTTGACTCCTTTAATTCCTTACAGTATGAATTAGCCGTTTAAATAAAACTAAACTATAAAAGTATAGAAACTTTATTCAAAAATAAAGATTTGGGGGCTTCCCTTGAAACATGGCAAGATCTGCTTATTTGGGCCATGATTCCTCCATGACATAAACTGGGCATGCCAGAGTAATGGCTACACTCTTTAGGCAGGACACACATGCCCCAGACAGAAATCAGGTCTGTGTCCCGGTGCCCGGCCTGCCTCATCACATACTCCCAGTCCCTACTCAGTCACTGAGCTGCCGAGAAGGGGTGCCCGCTACAATCTGCTATTCAGTCTATCCCGTCTCCTCTATAATCCTGTCACGTTGTGTTCTGTGGTTGTGACTCAGGGTCCTGGAGCTAACTTCCCAGCATCAAGAGAGTTCCTCCATCGTACAGTGTTGCTGAGTGAGTCCTCGGGCTTCCCCACCGAGGCCAGCAACACCAAGTCTGTCTGGTTTCAGTGGTTGATCCCTGATGAGTAGACTTTACTCATACTTTTCTTTTTCAGCCTCTGTTCTGGCCACTGCCTGAGACACTCAGCCCCGAGCATCTCTCAGCTCATGCTCCCTGTGTCGTTAGCACCTTACTCGCATTGCTCATCTCAGTAGGCTCCCAGTGGGTGTGATACCCAAGGTCCACTTCCAAGGCCCCGCCCAGGATCCAGCAGGTCTGATTGCTGAGGAGATGACTTGACATCTCACTCTTCTTTATGACAGAATACTTTTCAATACTGAATAAGCAGTAGTAAACCAATGGGTACATGCTTTAGTTTCAGAAGAATTGATTTATAGCACATAAAACACTTTCAACTAATTAATACATGACTAAGACCCAACCAAATGTTTTTATTTATAAAGAGAACTAGAATTTTCATCTATCAAGTGAAACTACCACCCCCAGGAGTGTGAAAAGGCTTCTCTGCGTTAGACATTTAGAGCCCAAATGAAAACCTCTGGGAGTTGTGTGGAGTCATGTCCGCCTCGACCTTCACTGCTTGGTTTTCAATGCACTGTCTGATCGAGGGACATGCAGTTCGGGAGTGGTCAGACATAAACAATACTTAAAGCGAGCCCAAACAACTCCAAATAGTACCGAATTCACTCTTGAAATGAATGTGCATGCGTGTGTGTATATGTGTGCACACACGTGTATGCATGTGTAACCATGTGACTGAGCATCATCTGAGAACAGTCTTCATTAAAAGACATCATTCCTCAAACGTGCTAGTTTGAAGCTGATATGCTTCAAGAACTGTAGGGGTGCCTTTAGGGAGAAAGCAGACTCCGGATGAGCTTCAACAACTTCCACAAACAGCAAGTGTGCCCTACTACCAGCAGGAAGGGTGGGAGGTGTGGAGAGTGAGGCCACATGCTTAGTCTGGCCTCTTAAGGGGCTTCCTTAAAGAGGTCTCTGCTTTCTCTAGTTACGCACTCTAGTTTGGCTTTCTGACACCCTGTAATCCAGAACTTTGCTGAGTCCTGGGTCTTCTTGTCCTGAGTCGACTAGTCTGGATTCTTCGCTGGCCTGTCTGCCAATCTGGCCAGTAGACCTGGCTGGCCGCTTGCTGGCTCAGTTCTTACGCCATACTGCTCACAGACTGTGCCCTTGCTGTTTGCTCTTTTCCTCACCATCCTCTCCTCTGGGGGCACGATCTATTTTCAAACATGAACACCTTGCCTGCCTGGATGAGGGACTCAGGAGCTCACTTTCTAGTCTAGTTCAACTTCTGGCACAAATTCCACATTGCACTACTCCTGCCTAAACCTCAAAGCGGCATTTATATGAGCTGTATCACAGGAGATACTGCTTGGTGAGTGGGTAGCTGGGCAGAGTATTTATCCTTATGTGTGAACACATGGGTGGCAAAGGCAGCCAAGGCTGTTCAGGACCAGCTGCAGACCGGAATGGTGAAGGTTCTGGGCTAAGCAGGTTTAATGCCTCCCCTTATCCCACAAGAGCTCAGGCCCGTTAGAACTTGGAATGCCTTTTCTTAGGATGGGATATTGCCCAATAATAGAACTGATGGTCTTTAGTTCTGAGCTGTCAATAGAATCACAGGTTGCTGCAGAGTTTTCTCCAGGATGGTCTGCTGAGGAATGCTTATCCTATCTTACCTAGATGCAGCATTAGCCTTCAGATCCCACCGAATCTGCAAGTCAGTTCAGGGTTTTTAAGGCTTCTTTGACAGTACCCAGACCTTGGGGTTCTGTTCTGGGGTAAGGATCATTTAAGGTGGTGGGTGGTAATCATACAGGCTGGTTAACCAAAGTTGTTCTCTGCATACATCTCACTAGCGACTCTAAGAAACAAGTGCTTTCAGTAGGGACCAGGAGTTACTCCTCACTCAGGATCAAGCTAGAGCTTCAGTAGTTGATTCTAGATCCACCACGTTTACTAACCCAGGGGCTTTGCTCTCTGCAGTAAGGAGTAATAGTCCTGGCCTTTGTTCCCTTCCAAACACGACAACATGAGTGTTTAAAAGTGTTGCCTGTTTATTTAGTTCCTAAAACCTAGTAAGTATAGTGCCCATGTGGTAATGCACACATACCAAATACATACCTATGCAATGTGCATGCATACCAACACATACATGTAGCAAGTATGTATACAGTATGTATACAGTCATAGATATACAAGCACATGTCGTTTTAACAAGCACATATGCACAAATGTGTATGTAAAAAATCCTATGGGCACATAAAATGCAAAGGTCAAGCCACCCGGCTGGCTTCGGCAGGGGCTGTATGTCATCACCCTGCTGGAAGAACACACAAAGCCTTTTCTTGGCTCTTCTCTTCCAAATGCACTTGCTTTGTGAAGTTCAATCACTGCTCATTTGTGACCTAGCCCCACGTGTTTCAAGGGCGCTGCTCTGAGAAATCTGGGCCACCTGGAAAGATTCTCTAAAGTGACTCCTTTATTCTTGGGATGAGGAGAAAGGCAGGTTAATCATCTATTGACTCCCTGTTCTTATTACTGGCATAAAGCCCCGGCTTTGCTAAATTTCCTCTTTGGAGCTACCTAACAAACATACATCACCAGGAGGTGCAGATAACGATCCGAAAGATTAAGCTTTGTCACTCAAATGATAATTAAAAAGAGTATTTTAAACACACTGTAAATATACACAAGCCATCATGAAATCATCAAAACCCTGCAGAGCGTGCCACCTCCAGGGTCTATAGATTACCAGGGAGAGAGATATTGATGTTAAGTCCTGCTTGTCTTGGAAGACTGTCATTAACTGTCCCAAGCTAGCTCTTAGCCGGCCACCTGAGCTAGAAGACTCAGTGGAAGCTGGCCCTACATTCCAGTGTAAATTAATGGGATTTGGGCTGGGCACTTCAATATGCGTTTAATTGTGATCCCTTTCTATTCAAATCCATGATTCCTGAAATACACATTATCCCAGGAACTGCCAATAAAAACAGAAGTCAAGATTCTCTTGTCCAGCTTTCAAAAACTGATTTCATACGCATAAAAGACTTTAGAGCAGATTATTTTCTTCTAAAAATTTTCATTTATAACATGTCATCAGAAGACACCAGCCCGTGTGTGGTGGAGGCACCCGGTAGCATCACCTTTCATAAGAAAGAAAAGCTTGTCATCACAGTCTTATTAGGATGTCACGCGATGTTAAACTGGGGAAATATTTCTGTATATTCCAATTAGTGCAGCCATTTACTGGCACAGGCATTAGCGAAACTGCTCCTCTTTAGAAAAACCCTTTCCTCCGGGAGCCAGCCCTTTGTTTGACAACGCAGAGAGTGTTATTTAGAGATTTTAATTGCTCAGTTGATCTGTGGCTGGATCTCAATAATCAAAACAATAAAATTGTTGGTTTTTTTTCCCTGACAACTGTAATAAAATGCCGGTGGTGGCCTGGGATACCCAGCCACGCTGGATTGACACTGTCAGATTCTCTTTCATGTATCTTCTTTAATCAGAGGCAAAAGAGCAATTTTTTTTCCAAAGTTAAAATACATCACTAGTATTACTAGCATCAACAAACATTCTGAATATTACTAATGTCTGCATGAAAAGCCCGTTCTGATTATCTGGAACATTCTATGCTGATGAGAGATAGCAGAGAGCCGATATCCTTAATTAAAAAGGAACTACCCTCAGTCAGTTAGAAAAGGCCAAGTGTTTCAAAACGGGCAAATAATGAGTATTTCATAAAAGAAGAAACATAAGTAGCGATGGAATAACAGAAAATGCCTCTAGCTCGTTGACAACCAAGAGAATACAGATGGAGTCAGCGACACTCGCGGCAGCCTGTGCGCATGTGCACATCAACCCGGGCTTTTCAGTACTGGTGAAGTGGTGGAAGGCAGGCATGCTCGTTGGCTGCTGGGGAATTTACATGACTGGGCCCACCTCTTGGAAGTACATTTTTTGTGTTAAGTACCAAAAGCTTGAAAAATGGCATGTGTTGACTCAGTCATGCAATTTCTAGAAAATCATCCGCAGGCGTTAAGGAATCGGGCAGAGCTTTTGGACCAGGATGTTCAGCCCAGCACTTACTCGGTATCTGGGAACCCAGCTTAGGGACACAGTACCTGCCTTGAGTGTATGACACACTGGGTTCCACACGGAGCCGGGCAAAACCCAACGCAGACACTGCTCATGCGCGTCCAGTAAGAAGGGAGCAGCAGGAGGCAAGTCAGAGACTAAGGTCCTAACTTATACTAAAGTATGCACGATGATGCCTCAGGGTGGCAGGGCCGCCAGGGGCTTATGTGTCATACTTTCCTGAATTTTCAAGAACTGTTTTCAATTAGCCCAGATTACATCTCAGTCTAAGACAGTTAATTAGAAAAGCAAATTTAGAAATCCTGAGCACTGAAAACAGTTCCCACCATTTTCTGTGAATCATTTATCTGACTTCTGGTGAACACAGGGCTGCAGGAGCTTCTGACTGGGAGGAGAGTCTGGGGGAAGCTTCACTAGGTTGGGTCTCACAGAAACCTGGAAGTTTCTATGGGTGGGATGGGAGTTAGGGAGAGCACAGAGGCTGGAGGAAATTGTTTGGTATATTAGGTTAGGTCTCTGTGGGACACAGGATAGCCAATAGGAGAAGCATAATGCAGACCTGCTTACTTCGCAGTCGTTTTGATTTTGAAATTCCACAAATGGGAACATTTTACTTGCTCATGCTAAAAAGAGAGATCCTCCCAGGTTCACCACCTTACTTTCTCTACCCCAAAGCACACAAGGGAAAGACCTAGGATGCCCCTTTTTGGTGACTTCAAAGAAGCTACTGGCATCGGCACTAGAACCAGAGAGCTCCCAAATGTGACTTGACTTAGTAGACTTAGGTCTCAGGACTGTTCACTCTGAGACTGAAGTAAACTATTTGCTAAAGAGTCTCAGAGCAGAGGACACAGAGACGATGTGTGCCTTACTTATCCGCTCCTTACCCACCATCATCCCAGCCTCACCAGCCCCCCAGAATCTTCTGCTGGATTCTGTAAAAATGGCTCACAGACCTCTGTAATCTACTTGTAAGGAGGAGGAGGTGAAGCATGGGGATGAGCCAGGAGAACTGAGGAGTTAAAACAAAGCTCTGGTGGGCGGACGACTGGGTTACTGCTTCAGCACAGACCTGAGCCTTGTGTTTGCTCTGCTCTGTCCACGATCGATCACAGTTGCTTTTATATATTCCACTCCCTTTAAAAAGCTCTTCCTCCAACCATGTATGTTCTTTCTTGCTTCTTCACCCTCCAAGTTGGAACTTTGCACTTCTTTATCTGTTTATTTGTGTGTGTGTGTATGTGCGAGCACATGTGTGTACACAGGGGTCAGTGGACAACTTGTGGGAGTCAGTACCGCCCTTCTACCATGTGAGGTCTGGGGAGTGACCTCAGGCTGTCCATCGGGGCATCAGGCTTGGAGGCAGGTCCTTTTACCCAGTGAGCTATCAAGCTGGTCCCAATACTGAAGACCTTTTTAAAGCATCAATTTTAAGAATGAGTCTAAAAAAGGTTTTAAAATTTGAATTTAAAAGTTTTTATTTCGGGGCTGGAGAGATGGCTCAGCTGCTAAGGGCACTGCTTGTTCTTCCAGAGGTCCTGAGTTCAATTCCCAGCAACCACATGGTGGCTCACAACCATCTGTAATGGGATATGGCGCCCTCTTCTGGTGTGTCTGAAGACAGCTACAGTGTATTCATAATATATATAAAATAAATAAATAAATAAAGTTTTTATTTCTATTTATGTGCTTGGGTGTTTTGCCTGTATGTACATCTATGGACCCCTTGTATACCTAGAACCTGCAGAGACAGAAAAGGTCATCTGATCCTCTGGTACTTAGAAGTGTAGTTTCAGATGGTTTTAGCCACCATGTGGGTGCTGGGAATCTAACCCAGGTCCACTGGAAGAACAGCCAGTGCTAGATTTTTATTTTGTTTTGTTTTTGTTTTCCTGAGACAGGGTTTCTCTATGTAGCCCTGGCTGTCCTGGCTCTATAGACTAGGCTGGCCTTGAACTCGGAGATCTGCCTGCCTCTGCTTTCCAAGGCCTGGGATTAAAGGTGTGCGCCACCACACCCAGCTCAGCCAGTGCTCTTAATTGCTGAACCATCTACCCCTCTTTATCTGGTCCATGTCCAGTGGATGGAGGTAAACAAAGTGGGCAGTTCTGCATGACTGGGGGTGGCAGGCAGCAGTTCAGAAATGGGAAGCCCTTCAGGCCCCTCCCCAGGCCATGGGGAAGGATGGTAGGCAGAAGGAGGAAGGGGGGCAGCTCCAGCCAGGACAAAGCATGCTTAGCAGCCAGTGTAGCCCACAGCTCACGGTACATTTCTAAGTGTGCCTTTATTTCAGAGCTCAAGAGTTTCAAGTTGCAGTGCAGAGCTGACATCTTCCTCTTCCCTCACTAAAGACTGCTGTTGGTCCCAGGCAGCTACCTGAGTGGAAGGTGGTTTCGGCATGGCTGCCTCTCCAGCGGGCTTTCTTGGTGGAGCTTGCTGAGCCACTGCAGATGCCCCAGTCTTGGGAACCGGCCTAGGAAGCCTGTCCTTTGTGTCTGCGGTCATAGCGACCAGCAGAGAGTGTTGTCTTCCACTGCAGACCAAGTACATGATCCACTGCAGCTAATCAATAGGATAATGGAATGAATCAATAGGAAAGATTTTTTAGAAGGTCTTAATTAAAGAAACACTTGCAGATACAAATGATGTCTTCAATCTATTGATAGTGCCAAGGTGAGGGGTTAAACAGAAACAAACCATCAACTTTATTTTGCCCGCATGCCTTCCACAAGAGAGCAACCCGGCAGCCTCCTGGCCCCAGGGTTGGCCCATTAATCAGTCCCTTGTCAACTGCAATAGCCACACTGTATGGGAAAATTAGTCTATGATCAAAATTTTAATTACTAAACAGCAGCTCCAAACAATGAAAAATAGGCATGGCTACCCTACTTGGCTTCCCTTTGCTCCTGAAGCTGGGGCAGTGTCCCCTATACACACTGCTTCTGTACTTCTGCATACCAGGTCTCCTTCCAATGAGATGCACAGAATTAGAATAATTAAAGAAAGCCTAAATTGATGGATCCCACTTAGGCTGGGAATTCTCCAGTGGGCCTTCTGCTCAAACATGTTACATCAATATTTTTGATTCCCCCGATGGTCCTGCACAAGGTACTGGTTTAAAGAGACATCAATCTGTGATGTCAGCATTTATCTAATGAACCTTCAAAAATCAATGTCCGGGATGGTCTGTTACATACAATCCCCCGATTTGTCCACTCTCCTAGCTGTACTTGGCTAAACCTACAGCCATAATGACAGCCAAAGTGTGTCAAACGGCCAGGCAGAATGGCTGGATGGGATGAGACCGAGAGGAAGGGGCTAGCTTCAACCTGGAGAATTCCAAGACACAGGCATCAAACAAGGAAGCCATGGTGCTCTTCCTCTCCAGCAAGGAAGGGATCTGACTTCAGCCAAGCATGCCCTGGGATGATCCGCTTCTCGGATTGTGCCCTCCAAACCCACCTCTTCCTTGATGCTCCCATCAATTTCCTGCCTTGGTCCTGACAGCTATGGTGATTTTCTGCTTCTTTCGGGCTACTCGACTGGGGCTGCCATTTAGCTCCACTCAACAGGAGGCCATGCTCAGCTTTACCCTTGTTAGTGTTTATGTGCAGCTCTTGCCCAGCCTTCTGCTAACAGCACTCCTTGACATGGATATCTTGACACCCTAACAGGCAGAAGAGAGGGCCCAAGTTTGTTTCACTTCTTTTTGCCTCTTTAAAATAAATTGGCCTGAACTGGCTGCCATGAGGTTGAGCTACTTCAAATGTATAACTCGGGTGACAGCATGCCAGTCACAAGGCCAGCGTTTGGCCTGCCGCGGAATCTCCACTTTTGTTTGCTGCTGTTCTCTCTCTCTTGACCAGAAGAGTCAGTGTGGAGAGCAAGTGTGGAGCATGGGCTGTAAGATGTGGTGTGTGGGCTGCATGTGCTTCTGACTCCTGTCTGTCTCCCTCGGTGCAGCTTTCAGCAGCCTTTCTCACTGACTTTGAGTCCAATTAAGCTACAATGAAAGGTACCATGACTTCATTTGCTCGGATCGTCATGTTTCAGAAGTTCAGTAGCCTGAGAAATGTTCGCTGTCTCTCATTAAGCAGGTTCTGGCAACTGTGTGAAGTCTCTAATTTCGCTGCTTTCCCCACTGTGTTCAGCTCTGAAGATGGCTGCTTGTGGGGAGAATCCATGCCAGCCTCGATGTTAGAAAGGGCATTCGGCCCTACAGACAAAAAATTGCTTGAGCATGTCAGACTGGACACCATGACAAACGTGAGGTGTTGTGAGGGTTTCTGTCAGGTCTCCAGGGTTTTCCTAGGATGATGCTTTAGATAGGAGGTTCGAGCATGGGCATCTGTAAGTGTGTGTTTGTGGGTGGGCACACTCCATGCCAGGACTCTGAATGGAGTGATCATGGTTACAGAGACACCAATAAAGATTTCCAAGGTGTTTTTTTGCAAACAAGCAAGCAAGCAAGCAAGTAAACAAACAGTTCTTATTTTAAAAGCCTGAAAAACCAGTTTTCACATATTTGAAAATAAATCAAATGTTAAGGTGCATTAAAGAATGCTATATACAATGGGGTTGGCCAGGGAAGTGCAGTGTGTAAGACAGCAGAAGACTCAATGGAGCCTTGCTTGGATTTCTGGAGGAACAAACAGGAAAAGAAAACAAAGTGACCCAGAATCTCAAACCTGCCCATTCTGTGGGCCATGTTTATTCCCATTATGTTCTGGTCCGATAGAGACTGCCCTGCAGATGCCAGAATGACAGTTATCATTTACGGATTACATTCTTCTAGGTGCTAGGCACTGGGTTAAAAAACGTATACACACCATCTCATTTAATCCTCTCCAAAACCTGTATTCCAAATGAGGGTTCTGAGGCCCAGAGAAAAACATGGATGGCAATAGCAAAAGCCCAAAATCAAGCCCACACGTGTCTAACTCTGAAGCACTTGTCCTAGCATGCCATACTCTGCGGTGGTGGCAAAGGCTGGTGCAGTCCCCACCAGATTCCCAAAATGAAAACTGGCAGATGCACGCTGATAGAGTCATGTCCGCTCTGTGTCCCTTGGGGTGGAGATTAGCATGGCCACCGAGTCAGTTTCCACCCTGGCTAATGTATTCATTCCGGTGGACAGGAATCTTCTGCCCGTCCAGCCTTACTAATCTTCCCACTTCCAAAAATACTGCCGGTGAGCAGGGATTTGTTTTCTACTTGCAAAAGAGATGGCCCAGGAAAGAGAGACAATTCTGTCACTTAGCACAGTCAGTGCAGGCTGTATGCTGGGTCCTCCTAGGAAAATTCCAATTTCCAGCCCTGTTTGCTTTATGTTCGATAGTGGTCTCAACAGTACCCCAATGCTATGCCCTTCCCAGGACGGCACATCCAGACTATCATCACAGAGCTACGGAGGCCTCTCTCCGTGGTAAACACCTGGTTCTTTTATAATACCTACTGATCTCATCTGACATCTCAGAGGCAAAACATGGCACTTTCTTAGGCCCAGGTGGTGAGAAAGACCTCATCTGGTTGAGAACTGGAGGTCAAAGAGGCCCTGGGTCTGGCTGGCTGTGCCAAACCCCAGAATCCTAGAAGATTAAAATATAATCAGAGTTCCTCCTTCTAGCTCAGGGGCACACAGATCTAACATTCCTTTAAAAAAAAAAAAAAAAAAAAAAGATAAGTTTAATTAATGTAAGCATAAAAATAACCATGGTCCAAAAAAAAAATGCTTTCATTTTCCTGGGTAATTTTTCGGGGAATGCATATGGCTAATGTTATTGCTTGAAAGATGGAAAGACGCTTAAGCCTGCAGCAGTCAGGGGTTTACAAGACGGGGGCTGCTGCTCTCTGCCTGGCCCCGGGAAGGGTGTGATGAACACGATCTGAAATCAATACCAGGGAACAGTTACTGCATCTCAATATTATTTGCGGAGATGGGCCGCTGGAAGGAGAGCGGGTAAGAGAGATACGTCAATAGCTTTAACGAAGCACTCCACAGCCATGCACAAAGGGAGGTCAAATAACTATCAGCCGGCCAATCCCAATTGTAAGTAGTAAAAATGATAAAATCAATATTATTAAATAAAAAGTTAGCACTGCTATTGAACCCTCTCATGATCTTGGCAGAGCCTGGCTACAAGTGAGGGAGGCTGTTTTCCAATGTCTTTGGTGGTGAGCCGTGAGGACTGTGAGCATTCGCACCCAGGAATTTTTCATGTGTACACTGAGCCACATGCAGGACAATAGGACCAGGTAGCTGACACCTGCCTAGGAACCAGTGATCCTTGCTAGCCCCGGTTCCCCCATCTGTGCTGAGGCTGCCAACGGCTGCATCTTTTTAAGCTGGACTTTACCTCTCTGTCCTTCTGGGTGGCAGAGGTTTTGACTAATTCAAGGCTCTCGAGGAACAAAGAAAGGCCCTGCTTGGTGCCCTTCTCCAATCTCAAGATTTAGAAATTTATCAGAAAAAAAAATGCACGGGGCTGGGATCGGTAGGAGACAAGGGCATCTCAACCGCAGAGGGCTGAGCTGATCTCCCTAGCTGAGCGGACTGAGGGGCGAAGTCTCAGAGCCAAGGTGTGTTCTTCCCTGATAATCCTGATGCTGAAGGTGATATGCAGGCAGGTCCTGAGAAACACTTAGAAAAAAGACTGGCCAGTCAAAAATGCCTAGGAAAGCTCTAGCCCTGCCTACAAGAAGGAAATTTAAAAAAAACAAAAACAAAAACAAAAAACCCCCGAAAGAATGTCTAAGAATGAGTGGCAGCCTGTGGGCGAGGCGGCATGTGCTGCTCTGACCTGCATTTAAACACACAGCTGCTTAGCCTTGGAGCACCCAAAGCTGGCTCTGTGTTTACATTTCATAGAAGCTACTACAGAGAGTAAACAGGAACCTTTGGTGAATTATTTAGCATACAAATAAGCCAGCAAGGAAGGCTAAGTGAGCTCTATGAACTAACTGGATTGAAATATTCATCTGTAAATAACCCTCCAATCTGGTGCTTTCACGTACAAATACTACATGGAACATTAGACACAACTAGCTTCTAGGGAGATTTAGGCTCACGAGAGAGCAATTTTTATGTCTACTGGCATCTGTGGGTAGTGATATGGACTGACTGTTAATATAACCAACATAAAATTTATGTGAACACTCACTGAAATAGCAGCACACTGTCAGACAGCTGGTGGCTGATGCGGAGCACATGCGGGTTTTATATGCACTGCGTAAACTAACCTTTGCAATAAAGATTTAGCAGGTTTATTAGTTTAGGAAATCGCTATAATTAAGGATAATTCATAATGGCCGCTTATCCACTCTCCAGCAATAGCTCGCTTAATTTAGGCTCCATTTCTTTGAGCCATAAATAAGTGAGCTGCTATCTTCTGCACAGATGTGGCATTCAACCTGTTCATGTTGGCTGGTTTTGGCTTGTGTTTTAATCGAAAGCATTAGTAGGTGAGGCTATAAAAAGCCCAAGGTTTGAAATAAAATTAGCAAGGGCTGCACTGGCAAAGTTTATTTTCATCTACTAGCTTGTCCCCGCCCCCCCAACCTCAACACCAAAGATCTAACCTCCACTTCCAGAGGTAAGAACGATTACCAACAAATAATCCTTTAAAGTGGACTATAGGAGCTTCCATTTAAAAATCCAAGGAGAGAGAAAGTGACAAAGCAATAACATTAATGAAGGCCAAAGGACTATGAGCGTGACCTCTCTACAGTATTCCCATTTAACTGCGCATGTAATTAAAGCCCGACCTTTGCAAGGCAGCACACTGGGTTGTGCAGCAAAGCAAACTTCCCCTGTGATCTCAGATCCACTGCAGGGAGAGGAAGACGCTTCCACAGTGCAGTGCTGTCTCCTGCCTTCAGTATTTGCCAGGAGTCATGGTCACTCACTTGCTCCCTGTTCCATGGATGGGGATATGGTGCTGCGTCTTAGCTACACCTGATGCTCGTTCTCCACACATGCTCTGACTTGTCCTGCCAGTGGGCATTCTGCAGACACCCAGGGCATGAGTCAGCAAAAGGCAGCCAATGCCAGAACCCAGGTCCAGACTCTACACCGAACTAGCTGGTAAGCATGTATTAGGTATGGGGCAAGCACTTGGACTGGTTTGAGCAGTCTGCAAAGGGAAGCTCACCCCTCATGCATCTCCCCCAGGGAACTGCAGTGTGATTGACATGGGAATTTGGAGTCATATTAAGAGTGAAGCTATATAGAGACTTAAGATTCGCTTTGTTCTTGAGATTTTCATGACCGTGGAGTTAATCCTGGAGTAATGGAAAGAGTGTTGGTCAAAGAGTCAGAAGATCGGATGTAGTCTGATCTGTGTCACTCACAGCTACCCTGTCCCCCAAGAGACAGTTAGCCTCCCTGAGCTTCAGGGTTCCCATGTGCAAATGGGAACATTAGTACCTTGGCACCTATTTTGGGGACTATTGTTAAAAATCCAGAGGAATGATGCTGACAGATACTTTCTGGGAGGGTATAAATTCGATGGTGAGTTACGGGCCCAGCTCCTCGTTGGGAAAGTAGAGTTACCTTGCCCACTCACTGCAGAGAGGAGGGAGACAAGTGCTGTACACAGCGGCCAGCCAGCTCACGAGGGCCGGACCCTCCAATCTGTTTCCCTGACAGCTCCTCAGAGTCCTCAGTGACTCAGACCAGAGGAGCAAGGACTTGGAACAGAGAAGGAATCTCACGTATACATGGAGAAGTATAGAAATTACTTTGAGTAGCTGTGTCCAAAATAACCAAGAGAAACAAGGAGGGGAGGGTCCGTACTGGCTCAAACTTTCGGAAGGCTTAGTACAAGGTCGCCTGGCTCCTTGAGCTTGTGTACAGCATCACTGTGGGTGTGAGGAGTGGAGGTGGTGGCTGTCCACCTCAGGGTGGACAGGAAGTACAGTGCACGAGGAAGGTCCTTGGCATCAGGCGTGAGCTCCACAGGCCAGCCCCTGGTGACTTACTTCCTCTGCCTAGACTCCACGTAATAGTTTCCAGAACCTTCCAAACATAGCTCCACAAGATAGACACTAAGTATTCAATACAGACGTCTATGGGAGTGGGGGACACTTCATGCTCACATAACCACAGGACAATGCTGTGATCCCTAAGAAAGGGCTAAACAAGTCATTTTAAGCAATTGTATCTTTCTCTGAAATAACTTTCCTACTCTCAGAAAGGCACCAAAGGCAATGCAGTTTCCTCCACCTGCAGTCACCTGTGAGGAAAAATAAACTGGCCCCAGAGTCAGGTACCTGTCTGCAAGGAACACTTCCTTCAGTCACCTGTGAGGAAAAATAAACTGGCCCCAGAGTCAGGTACCTGTCTGCAAGGAACACTTCCCTCAAAGCATTTTCACAGACAAGTTGAGACTAGAGCTAAATTGGAAGCAATTAGCAACACTTAACACTTTTTACTGACAAATACTGGTCCTCAGTGTTCACTACCACGGGGACATGTGCACAAGAGCAGCAGAACATCAGCCGAGGGAGTGGCAGTGTAGTGCCAGGTGCTGGTGCCACACAGCTTGTCAGCTCTGTCCTCAGTGTCTTTGCCTTGGTGACCCACAGTGGCCAATGAGGACAGGTGGGAAGGAACATAGCACCTTGTCTTCGACAAGCCTCCTGAATCCGAGGAAACACTTGGCCAAGGCGGCCTTCTTACTCCCATTTCTGAGGACCAAGTCCCAAGAAGCAATGTGACCTTAGCTCCTGAGTTAATAAAAACACAACCTGCCGGTTACCTGCCGGTCTTACCTGTCACCCCTGGTGGCAAGTGGCTGACCCTCTTTTTAATTCATGTTGAGGCTTATTTAATCAGCTGTGCACCGGGAGATTTATAACCCATTATGAAAGTGTTCTTGGCAAAAATCAAACTCTAATGCTGGGGGATGGTAAAATGCTCCCAGTGTATGGGAGCAAGTGGGGTCAGGCAATAGCGGGGCCCCACGCTCACACCGAAAGTATTAGCCCAAATGAGGAACATATTTATCAGGAAAATCTTTTATTCTTTTAAAATAGAGTTTCCTCCAGGAGTCAAAGTTCATGAGAACATTTACCCATTCTGGTGCACAAATTGACATCGTTAATAAGGCTTCTTGAAATTCAGACTTTAAATCACAGAACTGCTGGGTCAAAACAAGTCACTGTAAGAACTCAGGGTCAGACAAATAATGCTTTCACTGCAGTTCAATCACTTCAACACATTTTCAGGAAAAAAAAATGTCAAAGGGAGGAGGTTGGATTTTCTGAAGCAATACCTGGCTCACAGCTCACTACACAGCATCTGAAGGAAGCAACACTGGGGCCCAGGACAGCAGTAATAGGACAGATCCACGCCATCCTTCTGGAAGGGACACAGCTTCCCCAGGGCAAGTGGCCTATGTAAAGGTCCCACGCAAAGCTAGGCATATAGGTCCAAAGCAAGGGCACGTCCATGATAAGGGCAGGTGACAGAAGTGAGAGCAGAGACAGAAGAGAGGGAACCCAGATGATAAAAAGCAAGCTCCTTACTATAATACCCCCCACCCCCCCACACACATGATTTCAGTAGGGCTTGGTAGCCTATGCCTGTAACTCTGGCTACCCGGGAAGATCCCAAGTTTAAGGCCAGTCTTCCCAACTCAAGAGAGACCCTGTCTCAAAAATAAAATAAATAGAGGGAAATGTACCTTAGTGGTAAGGTGCTTGGCAGAGCATGTGTGAGACCCTAAAATAAAGCATTAATTAAAAAGCAGCCAGAACATGGACTTGATAGGCCCTGGGACTCCACACCCACCATCCTCCTGATGGCTGCCGTAGAACTGATCCTTTGTGTCCACTCTCACGTCCCACCTGCTGGCAAGATCCAGGACGGTCCCACGAAGCTTTTGGATTCAGACACAATCATGCTTGCTCTGGGGTCAGAGTGTTTTTTCTAATGAGAGAGAAACAAAACCTCTAGTGGCTGTTCCAGTCCTGGCCCTAGACCTCTGTGGGGACAAAGTATATCCACTTGGATTTACTCTTCCCTTCAAACCTCGTTCACAGCTCTCCAGGAAGATTCTAGCAGTGTGCTAGAATCATTGACTTGCTGATAACTAAAACAAAGATGGTATATTTTTGCCTGATACTAGGGTCTCTGAAACTGCAAAGTGTGCATTTTATCTCTGTAGCCTGGATGGGGGATGGCGGGTCTTGCACTGATTCCATACGAATTTCTCCCGCTGAAGCAAAGCAGATTCCCACTCAGCATGGCAAACCTTCCCAGCATGAAGATAAACTAGAGGAACCCAGCTTCTGCCTGTCCTTTGCCTGCTGTCCCCAATGTCAGCAGCTTAGCAGTGATACTCTGTCTGCCCGCACAAGCCAACTCATTTGATTTGCAGATGGGGACCCCTATTGGTATGAGAAAAATCCCAGGAAGGATGGAAAACAGCCAGCACTTCTTAACCAAGTGTGCCTGAATGTACCAATAAACAGAGCCACACCCACATTCCACGGCAGCTGAAAGCAGAGACACAGCCTTCGAATGCTCTTCTCTTCCACCGTGTCACTCACACACACACACACACACACACACACACACACACACACACACACACACACGCACGCTCAGGAAAGCCACCCCCCCCCCCCCCGCCGGCTCTGGAGTTAACCTCTCCCGACACCCCAGGGGCATGTGAGTGCGCACACCCACTTCACTGGAGCTGCGGTGTTACCAGGGTGGCAGTCCATCTCCTTGCTGACAGATCTCCGTGTTGGGCAGGATTTCCAATCCTTCATGACTATCTATCTGTCACCGCAGGTGAGTGGTGGCACTCAGCCTGATCCCCAGCCACTTTCACAGTTACTTATCTGTCTTTATGGATTCATCCTGTGTGTCAAGCCAGCACATAACAGCATTACTGTCAGGGTGACAAAACTGTCCCCAGAGTGCCACAAATGATTCTCTCTCCTTATGGCTGCTAGCAGACGGAGCAGCGACAGTGCCTCCTCACTCATCCCTCTCCTGCTATCCCCAGGCCCACATCTCCTCCTGCAGGTAGAGCTGGCTAATGATGGGTGCAGCTGAGAGTGGGCTTTCACCCTTCTACAAATTATAAAGGGAGAGGGGGCGGGCTCTCCATGAGGATCCAAGCTCTTGTCTCTCTTAGGTGTGTCCCTGGCATGTTTGGATGCTTGGTGCCGTGGAGGGGAGACCTCCCTATTCAAGTTCCTGTCTCCCCCCTTCACTTCCCCAACATGTGCTAGGCAGTGAAGGGATGGGGGGCCGGGAACTGCTAAGCCTGTAAATCCGCACAGCTGAGATGTTTGGCGTTGTCATACCGGGAACAGGAACACCAACTGGAACTAATAGTAAATACGATTCAAGAGCACTTTGGTTTGCCAGATGATTTGTAATCATTTTTATGAGTTGACTGCTTCGAAAATAACATCTCATTTCTTTTCTGTTGTTAAATGGAGCTCTGGTTCCGTTTTCCTCCGTGGCCTTCCTTCAAAATGTAATTTTGACAGCCAACGTGGATGCCCGTGGCCATGCTCCTTGGAAGGAAGGGGGTTTGCTTCTTTTTTATTTTAATTCCACAACAGCAAGGAAAACTAACACACGGGGGGAAGACTGAAACTGTGCTGCCGCCAGGTGAGGACACCACTGTTAGGAGCTGCTGGTCCTGGGCCAGGGACAAGATCATTTCCCAGGCTTGCCCGGCATGCCTTTCTAATGCCATTCAACAGTTTCAATGATTCCCCCTGAATCAGGGTCAGTGGAGCTGAGCAGAGCAGTCACATTGTATTTTGGGGCTTCACTAAGCGTTAGGAAAACAGGTACTATACAAGACACCATTTGCCAGGTAAGGCTAGGATGAAGGCTGGCTGGAAGGCTTGGCCTCCCCTCTGCAAGGTCAAGTGAGACAGGAGAGCATGTGTGCAGGTGCACACTCACAAACACACGTGTCTCAAACTCTGCTTTGCTCTCGCCCCGTGAGGCTTCA